>NC_140498.1:5880017-6237517 GCF_964271855.1 Acomys minous
TAAAATGAAGCACCGTGGTAGCAAAATTGAGCATTGTGACCTCCTCACAGTAGAACATTTCATGTCACAATAGAATTATAATATCCCAACCTGGGTGTGTTGGCGTTTTAGCACTAGTATGTAAAAGGGTATGCATTGGAGCACAGTGATGAGACCATAATACTCTACTGTGACATCACAATTCCTTACCCTTTTTATAGGTCTCCAGCATGTAGACTAAGGTAAAGGAAGTCACTTTGAACTACGTATCATTGTGGGTCAAATGTCTGTATCCACAACAAAACAGTCAAGAGAGACAGTCCCAGGAGGGAAGGTTTATTTTGATGTGTGGTTTAGAGGCTTCAATCCCCAGTCAGCTGGCTCCATGGCTGTGTGTGTGACGTGTGTGGCAGGGGATTCACTGTGACAGTGGAGAATGTGTACGAGAGGAGGCTGCTTACATCACTACTGAAAAGGGCAAAGAGCCAAAGGAGGGGTGGTAAAGGGAGCAGGATGGAGAGAGGGAGGGGGAGAGATGGGGGGAGAATGAGGGAGAGAGAGAGAGAGAGAGACAGAGAGAGAGAGAGACAGAGAGAGAGACAGAGAGGAGAGAAAGAGAGAGAGAGAGAGAGAGAGAGAGAGAGAGAGAGAGAGAGAGAGAGAGAATATGCCCATATTTGTAATTAAGCCTTTCCTCCAGAACCATCATGTGTTCAGTCCCTTCCTTGGTAAGGAAAGAGCCAGACTGATCCAGTCAGCTCGTGACAACATGCACAGGGGCAGCTGGTGAGAGATGAGATTCCAGAAGGTTTAAGACCCAAATCATAACACTGTTGCTAGTCATCACGGAACCCGGTGTTCGGTGAATGAGAGCCACCACCTACACGGACACAGCTCTGGCCTTTGCCATTGTCCTTCCTTTTCTGACAAGTCGCGCTTTCCCAGGTTCTCTGTAAAAAAAAAAAAAGTATTAATTTCCTAGTGAGATGCTAATAAAAACTATACACCTGGGGGCTTGGAACACAAAACAGCTATGCTGTAATGCTGGAGGTCATAAATCTCGCAAGGAATATCTCACTAGGCTCAGATCTGGTGTCGAGGACTATGTGATCTTTGAACAAATGTGGTCTTGGTTTCTGGAAGGAGGTTTCCTTGACTGTTTGGCTCATAATAACACCACTCTCATGTCTGCTTCTGTCTGTCTGATAAAGACCTTACTCTTTCCATGTCTCGAGTGCCATTTCTCTGGGTCTTCCTCTCAGAATCCATAATGAATTATAAGAAGCCATGAAAATAGAACTTTTCACCCACTATTTACAGTCAGTAGCTATAGGGGAATACTAGAAACATTTATTGATTCATAATCTGTTCATGGTTGGCTCTTATAGATTTGAGGATGTATTTATGCCCCAAATATTCATTAATTCAATTAATATATACTTACCACCTACTATGTCCAAGTACTGCTTTCAGCTTCGGGGGTTTATTGTGCTGAGTTATTTAGTTTTCGGTTATGACAACAAACACATCAAGTAATCAACATGTGAGGAGAAAGGTTTATTTGGGTCCACAGTTTTAGAGATTTGAGTTCATGGTCTGTGCCTTCCGTTGCTTTGGACAGTGGAGGATCTCAGCAGGAGATCACACAGAGCAAAGCCACTTACTTCATGAGTAGGAAGCAGCTGGCAAGAAGAAGAGACGAGAGCCTTATATTCTCTCCCCTTCAAGGCATATCTCAAGTGATGCAAATACCTCCCGGCAAGACAGACCTCTTAAAGATTCTTCCTTTTCCCAGTGATGCCAAGTTGGTCCCAGCCTTTAATGCACAGGCCTTTGGGACACATATGAGACCTCAATTTTAATAAGTTGCTGAGCACACTCACACAGGCCACACAGGAAGACAGTGTGTGTTCAATATTAAGGATATGTGACCTTCAGTTTGTACATTCTAAAATCGCCTGCAATTTCTGTTACCTTGTTTATAAGAAGGCAGTATGTGTGGACATACCAGATCGGTATAACATACTGTGTGTTACAGACTGACCAATTCCTTTGGTTATTTCTTACATGGAAAAGAAAGCCATTTAGGGTTGCTTAGTCCCTGCGTACAAGACAAACAGCTACAGGATTGTGAGACAAATGAGTGCCTCCCTACTCCCACCCACTGTGACATCCAAATCCGGATGTGGCTTTCGGCACCTCTGAGCTTCCCACTGGACCAGGTCTCATCAAGAGTTCAATGGGGGACTTCCTACTCCCTCAGAACTACTGCCCCCCTCCCTGAGCAAGGATATGTGGTGGATTAAGGAGTCTCTTCATGTGATGTGAGGGGAAGCAATCTTCCTGCTGCAGGGCTTAGTGCAGTCAAGCGGACCTAACCTAAGTGTCTGGACACAGGTTTGCTCAGGCTAAGCCTCCACTCAGACTGTGGTGAATCAAGTGTTCGTTTTTTCCCTGTAGGCTTTCGGGGATGTGCAGCAAACATCCTTGTTCCTGTTAGATACAGCTCCTAAGACCTTTTAAAGCTCTCAAAATCTCCTCGATATTAGTGGTTGGTTTATTCTTTTCCCCCGGAAGCTTATAAAAGCATAAAAATGTTAATGCTGGAAGGGACCTCCGAGAACAGATGCGGTATTTAATTTATATTCTTAATTTTCCTAATTCAACAACTTCAGGGAGATGAGTTTATTCGCTCTGCTTCCTTCTGCTCCCCGATTGGTCCCATCCGTTGCCCATTTGCCTTGACTTCTTCCTGCCCCCCACCCCCCAGGCTAGCTCCTCACTGGATTTCCCTAGCTATCCTCAGCCTTTGCCCACAAGGCTCCTAGAGACTAACTGGCCTGACCTTAAGCTAGGGTACAGCCAGAACTTCTGCCTGCCTGAGGTTTCTTAGCTGGGTCACAGGGGACAGGCTGTGCATGACAAGGCCCAGATTTTTTAAGTGAGGACACAACCTGCTGAGGGCAACCTCCGCGCACAGACCACGTGCTAGGGCTCGTGTAAAAGTGGGTTACTGTGCCTGATCCTGTTGGACAAGGAGAACGGAGGAGGCCTGGAGGCTGCTGTCCATCTGACTACTGATCTTAGGAGAAGGGGTGTGGGGGAGGGGCACGGCGTTGCTTTGCCAGGGTTATTCCTGGCCTCTCAGGACAGAACTTGGATTTATCCGGCTGGTCTAAGCCTGATTCTCATGAGAGAAGAGCTAGAAGCCCAACGTCTTACATTTTACATAAAGAATAATGTGATTTGGGGCTGGAAAGATAGCTCAGTGGTTTAGAGCACTGCCTGCTCTTCCGGAGGTCCTGAGTTCAATTCTCTGCAACCACATGGTGGCTCACAACCATCTATAGTGTGATCTGATGCCCTCTTCTGCAGATAAAATGCTCATATACAATAAATAATAAATAAATAAATCTTTTTAAAAAAAGAATAATGTGATTCTATGAGCTGGGCAACAATTCTCACTATGAAGCTGCCACCCAGACACATGCAAAAGTCTAGACCTGGGGTACCCTGTGCCAACCATCAGAGGCCTAACATGCTCTTCCTGAAGTCAGAGCCATGTGGTTAGGTGGACATGATATCCAGCTCCAGGAAGTCTTGGGTTTTCAAGTTTGAGAGTGCATTTGATGTGGGGCATCAAACACGTTCCAAACCAGATACTGGGGCTGGGAACTGCTTATCTGCGCCCCCCTCTCCCACTTGTTTGTATTCGTCTAGCTTTTCAGTCACATCCTGAGCAGAGCAGGCTGTTCCAAAAGAATCTGCCATCAGTACTTCACTCTGATCTGGCCCCTGTGGTTCCCACTATCCCTTCGGGACCCAGTGCCTTTCTCTTAAGCACAGGAGGCAGCCTGTGGTATAGGCAGGATTAGCTCAATGTAACAGCAAAGCAGTGGCTTCAGAAGATGCCCACAGCCCATTTCCCAGACTTACTAATATGGTACCTCGCGTGTCAAAGGAGATATAAAACTGGAAGGTGACCATGGATTACCTGGGAAAGTCCACTGTCATCATCTATTGGGAAGTGAGCCTGAGTTAGAGGATACAGGAGATGCTATACTGAGGAAGAGGCCAAGAGACAAGGATGCAGCGAGGCTCTAGGGAAGGGAGGAATTAGCTCTACAGCTTCCAGGGAGAACACACAGCCTTGTGACACCTGGATTTCAGCTTGGTGAATCTCCTGTGGGCTTCTGCCTTCCAGTATTGCCAGGTAATAAGTTTGTGTTGTATTAAGATACTGGACTTAATGCTAATTTGCCATAGCAGTGGAAAACAGGTTACTGTCCCTGTCACTAAGGGGAAGAAGGCAGAGTAGAAGCTGAGGCTGCTGCTATTACTTTGCCTATGTGGACCACACAGGGAGCAGCTTAGCATTTTCTTCTTGGAGCTGTCTTCCAAGCACAGGCCCTTCCTCTTTCTTCCTCTTTCTTCCTCTTTCTCACTCTTTCTTCCTCATTCCCCCCTTCTTTGTCATTTTTCAGTCTTAGACTATAGTGACAGGAGGAATCAGATGTCTCTATTCTGTCTCCTAGCTAGCTTTAGCCACCAGCTTTCAACTCTGCATCCCTTCACTGTTAGGGATGGAGTTTGTCATCTCCCCAAACTTCATATGCTCAACTATTTCCCTTCCATATGTCTATATTCAGGAATAAAGCTACTAAGAAGGTAACTGAGGTTAAATAAAAGGCCACCTGCGTGGGGTCTTCAGCTTAGGAAGTTGGTGAACTACTTGGTCCTCAGTCATCCAGAATGGGAAGCCACATGCTCCTCGCCATTGTTTAGGACACCAAGTTCATGATAGCTTGTTTATCCTGGACAGTTCAAACAGGCAAATGCATTCAATCTGAACCCTTCAGGGTTCTGCCTCAAAGTGAAGTCTCCATTGCCCTTGGCTCTGTTCACACAGTTTGGGCCAATTTGGAGCACCGCTGCCATTTTCCACGCTGAGCCTCCCTATTTCAAGTGACCGATTATGCACACGCAGTGAGAAGGAGGTCAGGAGCTTCTCCAGGGAGCGTTCCTTATAGTACCAGTCCCTGGAGACATACTGGAAAGACTGCTGATGCTCTCCAGCTTGTTCAGGCTGAGGAAGAACCTCCCTCTGAAGGGGACCCCAAGGTCACACAGGGCCTATCAGTCTTAACTCTCCCCCCATAAGGATGGTGACACACTCCCGAGGAACAGCCAGAGAGTAGGCATCACATCCCCAAGCTCCACCAGCAGCCATTGCAACAAGAATGAAAGAACAGCGTCAGGATGATGTGCAGGAGCCAGCAATCCAGTGCATTAGGCACGGGGGTCGTGATAACTCAGGGCAGAGTGTGAGGTCTTATTCCATCACTCTCTTCTGGAAGGAAGCAATGTCATTTGAGAGAACAGTAAGCATAGTTTCAGTGAATCTACACAGGAGGATGCAGTTCCTGAGAGCCAACAGCTTTGGAGAGTTGTAGGCACAATACCTAAGAGATAAGGGGAGGGCTAGATATCAGAATGCTGGAAAGAAAAGAAAGGACCACATACAAGAGTGTGTCTTGCGGATAGGAGCTGGTGGTATATAGTCCAACTGACCTCTGTCCACCCTTCAGCCTCCTACTGATTCTCTCCAGTGAGCCAGCTCACTTGGTGACAAAGTGTTAAGGGGCTTCATAGGGTGGAGATGGTGGGTATAGGCCCAGAGAGCCAGAGGAAGGTAAACATGCTGGTCTTGATTCCATTTTCCTAAGTCCCGGGGCTCCTTCCTATCTGTCACCTGCTGAGAGGAAGTCAAATGCCACCTGAAATGCCAGTCTGAAAGGAAGCCTTTGCTCTCCTCTCCAAAGTAATGGTACTTGCCCTTTTGGTTATCTTCTGAAGGATACAGAACAGTCTGTCATCTATAACTCAAAGATGGCTCTTTTGAACCTGTTTGAACTGCTGGAGAGAGAGAGAGAGCAGAATAAGGAGGTGTGGTACAACTGGAATTGTGCCTGGACCACGCTCTATGTACAGTGAAAAGGTAGAGAGACTGCTCATCATATGCTTCCTCCACCTCCTTTATCACTACCTTCCACAACGTGACACATTTGTTACAGATGCTACAATGCATGTAGTTTGCAGTAGAGCTCGGTTCTGGCAGTCTACAGCCATCCTGTGGTGTCAACACATCCTAGAAACAAACAAATATTTTCACTGCATTACACCCCTGTGCTCTGCCTGTTCATCTGTCTACCCCCAACCCTCAGTGACCACTGAAGTTTTCTGCAGACTCTATGGTCTTATACTTTCTGGATAGCTATACTTGTGGTCATGTAGCAGTAGCTGCTTCAGAGGTTCCTTCACTGGGCACTCTGTATCCGTGCTTCTGCACGTCTTTTCCTGGTTAATAGCTCATCTCCTTTTAGTCCTGGGTAGTGTTTTTACTGTCTGGATGTACCATAGCTCATTTACACATTCACCAAATGAAGGGCAGCTCGCTCAGCTGCTTCGAAGTCTGCATAACTGTGAGTAATTGTGGGACCGAGTTCTCACCCTCCTGGGATAATATGAAGACTTGTAATTGTTGGGTCATATAGTACACATGTCTTCCATTTGGGTGATGTGAGAGGTCCTTTGTTCTATTTCTTTCTCGGTATCAGAGCTGTCAGTCTTTCAGATTGTGACCATTCCAAAACCTGTATCGTGGCTTATCATGGTTTGAGACTGCACTTTCCTGAGCATGTCTGTTTGGGAGTAATTTCCAACTCTTCCTCTCTGATCGAGTGTTAATTTCTTTTGACCATTTTAATTTTTCTTTATTTTTTCATCTTTTAATTTTATTTATTTTCTGTAAATGCATGTTTGTCTGTGTGCATGCATGCGTGCTGTGTGTCTGTTTGGTGTCCACAGAGCCATAAGTTGTCAGGATCCCCTGGAACTTAAGAGTTAAGGAAGGTTGTGAGCCACTGTGGAGGTTTTGAGAATGCAACTAAGTCTCTTTGCAAGAGCAGCCATCTTGACTACTGTGTCACCTCCCCAGCCTCCTTGCTCATTTTTAAAATCAGCTCCTTTGTGCAGTTTTCCCCTAACTGTTGAGTGTTAAGAGCTCTGTGTATATTCTGGCTGACAGTCCTTTATAGGATGCTTTCTGCACACATGCTCCCCGTCTATACTTTGTCTTTTTAGACGCATAAAAATGTCTTTCACACAGATATGTTGATGTTAATGAGGGATAGCCTACCAATTTGTTTTGTTTTGTTTTCACTGATCACACCTTCGGTGTGGTATCGAAAGAGTCATTGTGATCCATGGTAGTCTAGGTTTTCCCCTGCTATCTCCTAGGAGTTTGATAGTTTTGGGATTCTCACTTAGGCACGTCAGTTTATTCTGAGTTACATTTGTGAAGGGTGGAAATCTGTCTAGACTCACGTTGTCATCCGTGTGGTTGTTCAGACGTTCCAGGTGCACCTGCTGAGGGCTGTATGACTCCACTCTGCTATGTAGGTTGTCCGTCTGCGCAGGTCGACTTCCATGAACTCCACTTTATTCCAATGGATTATTAGTCTGTTTTTTCACCAATGCCCCAACGCGCTGATTTCTCTGGCTTCATATTTAGTCTTGAAGTGGGGGTGGAATCTGCCCTCTCTCTTTTTTCTACTTCAGTAATGTGTTTACTATTCTCGGTTTTCATTTTCCCACTTGTAAACTTCAGAATCAGTTTATCAATATCCATAGTCTAAGTGAGATTGTATTGCACCTGCGGATCAAGTTGGTAAGAGCTAACACTTTTCATAATGTTGAGTCTTCCTACCGATGAATACAGAGTATCCTTCCACTTTGTTCTTTCATTTCATTCATCGGAGACTGACAAAATTTCTCATATAGATGTTCTGTTTGAATTATTCTATTTCAGATTTGAAGTGCTGATGCAAGCATCTCATTCTTTTTTTTTTTTTTAATTTTGAACTTTACGTGTTTTAACACCATTGCAAAGAAAAGTCGTTATCTCTGTTTTGCATGTGCATGTATGTATGTACATGTGGAGGGTCACATGGATGTGCTGGTGGTTGTCCCTAATTGACACTGTGTGGCTTCCTCAGTTGCTTTCTATTTTATTTATTGGAGCAAGGTCTCTCACTGAACCCAGATCTCACCACTTGTGGCCAGCCTAGTGAGGGCCTAGCTTACGCTGGGGATTCCCATCGCTGCCTCCCAGATGCTGGGGTCACTGGCAGGCTATCGCTCCTACCCTGTATTTACACGGGTGCTGGAGATCTGAATCCAGCCCTTCATGCTTGCATGGCATGCACATTATCCACGTGGCTATCTCCCCAGCTCACTAAAGACTCTCATAGATCAATCCTGTATCCTACGGCCTTTTTAAAAATCACTTATTAGTTCCAGAAGTGTTTTCATTGATTCTTTCTGATTCTCTACTGAGATGGTCATCCTGTTTGCAGACAGAGAGGTGTTTACTCTCCCTTAACAGTCATGATCTCAGCCTCTCTTCTTGGTCTCACTGTATCAACTGATGCTTCCAATACAACGCTGGAAGGAGACAATGAACGGGAATAGGTTTGTCTTTAGCCTGACTTTAGTGGGAAAGCTTCAAGTTTTTGTTACTGAATGTTTTTGAGGTGTGGGGTTTTTGTAAATATTATTAGGTTGAAATTTTTTTCCTCGTTAGCTTACTAAGAGGATGTTTTAAAACCATGAACGGGAGTTAGATTTTTCTCAAATACATTTTCTGAATCTATTGGTTTGGCCATGTGACTTTTCTTGGTCAGCTGGCTGAAAACGACGGCTACATAAATTAATTCTTGAGTGCTGAGAAGCTCTGAGTACCTGGAATAAATCCCAAATGGTCATAGAATATAATAAAGTTTTGTGTGTTATTGGATTTGATTTGTGTGATATTGGATTCAATATTTTGAGGTGTTTTGTGTATAAATAACTTTAGGCAAGATATTTGTACTTTTCTTTTACTTAAAACTATTTTTATTCACATACAAAGGATTAGGCTTCAAAATGGCGTTCTCAAGCAAAATTTGCTTTGTTGTTTCTCTTCCCCAGTGCTTCTCTCCTTCAGCCCTTCAGCCATGCACCCTCCTGTGCATGTAGCTTCCTCGCTGCTTTCATATTACATGTGTCTTTTTTTTTATTATTACAGGTGCAGGTCTCAGTTTAGAGGGCACTTGGTGAAGTTTCCAGGTTCCTGGGTCTCCAAACAATGAACTGTCCAAAGATCCATGGACAGTTGCATAAAGGAGCTAGTGTATTAAGAAAGACAAGAGTAGGAGTGAGCTGACATTAAGGCCTGGTCACTCCTATTGTCTTTCTTAACCCCTACCCGGATCTAGCCAGTGGACAGGACATTCTCCACAGTTGAGTGGAGAGTGGGATATGACTTTCACAAGAACTCTGGTGCCCCATATTTGACCACGTCCCCTGGATGGGGAGGCCTGGTGGCACTCAGAGGAAGGATAGCAGGTTACCAAGAAGAGACTTGATACTCTATGAGCACATACAGGGGGAGGAAGTCCCCCTCAGTCACAGTCATAGGGGAGGGGAATAAGGGGAAAAGGGGAGGGAGGGAGGAATGGGAGGATACAGGGGATGGTATAACCATTGAGATGTAGTATGAATAAATTAATAAAATAAAAAAATTTTCATTGGCAAAAAAAATAGAAAAGAAAAGAAAAGAAAAAGAATAGGAGTGAGCTAGTGAGCTGGAAAACGCACCCCGTTCTCCAGCGCTGGACCACACGTTTCTTTATTGGTCATTTATGTAGTACTTGCCTTCTCAGTATAGCACTGGCCTTCTCATATGCTTGTATATTGGGGTTTTTCTCACATTTACTCGGTTACATGTAAACCATGTGGGGAAAGGTTTCTAACTCTGATCAATGACATTTTTTAAGATGTTAACCTTGATCCCGGTCTCTCTGTGACCCTACTCTCTTGCCATACTTTTGCCTACCCATCCATTTCCCAACTCCACTTAGTCCTCTCTTATCATCTTGTACCTACTTTCAAAGCCCATGCCCACACTCACACCCAGTAATTTGCATATATGAAAATATTAAGAGTCGGGATCCACATGCAAGGGAAAAGATGAAATTTTTGTATTTCTGAATCTGGATCACCCCAATTTAATGCTTTTCAGATCCATCCATTTTTCTGTACAAATTTCTGGATAAAATTTAACTGTATATTTATGCCACATCTTCATTATTCATTTTTTTCTAGGCTGCTTCTATTTCTTGTCTATTGTGAGTAGAATGGCAGGAAACATGCGTCTATGTGTGTCTCTGTGGTAGGATAGAGACTTTTGTACATGTGTCCAGGAGTGATAGCATTGGGTCATATGG
Organism: Acomys minous; assembly: GCF_964271855.1. Lineage (NCBI taxonomy): Eukaryota > Metazoa > Chordata > Mammalia > Rodentia > Muridae > Acomys > Acomys minous. The sequence continues at coordinate 5,890,325 of NC_140498.1, forward strand.
TAGCTCTTATTTTAAATACATGAGGAGTTTCAATATTAACTTTTTTTTTTTTTTGGTTTTTTGAGACAGGGTTTCTCTGTGTAGCCTTGGTTGTCCTGGACTCCCTTTGTAGACCAGGCTAGCCTCAAACTCACAGCGATCCACCTGCCTGTGCCTCCCGAGTGCTGGGATTAAAGGCATGTGCCACCACGCCCGGCCTCAGTGTCAATTTTTATAATGGCTAGACTAATTTACACTCTGGCCAGCAGTAAAACAAATACATTATTCTTTATAAACATGCTGAGCATCATTTGCTGTTTGATCTTTGTATTTTCCTTCATCATAGCCATTCTAACTAAGGTGATATAAAAATCATAAAGTAAGTCTAATTTACATTTTCCTTGTGGTTAAAAATATTGAACATTAAAAATATTATTAACCATTTGAATTTCTTTTTAAATTCTGTGTGTGTGTGTGTGCGTGTATGTGTGTGTGTTTGTGTGTGTGCGTGTATGTGTGTGTGTGTGTTTGTGTGTGTGTGTGCATGTGTGTGTGTGTGGGGGGGGGAACACACTTATACAAAGGACATTGTCAGAGTTGATTCTCTCTTTCTACCATGTGAGACTCAGGGACCAAAGGTCATCAAACTTGGTGACAAGTGCCTTCACCTGTTGGGACATCTTACCAGCCCTGTATTTCTTTTGAGAATTCTCTGTTCATTTCATTAACTCACTTACTTCTTGGAAATTTGTGGGATTTTTGTTTGTTTGTTTGTTTGTTTGGTGTGTGTGTGTGTGTGTGTGTGTGTGTGTGTGTGTGTGTGTGTTTACTCTTAGCAGTTCTATATTTTATAGATAGAAATCCCCAGTCTCTCATTCTGTAGGCTGGATGCTCATTCTTCTGATAATTTCCCTTGATGTACAGAAGTTATTTTATTTCATGTAGTTCTATTTGTTGATTTTTAGGACTATGTCCAGTGCTATTGGGAGATGTTGGTAGTTTTCTTATAACATTTTCTGCAGGGTTTATGGTATTAGTGTAACACTGAGCTAGGAAATATTCCTTCTGCTTCTATCCTCTGAAAGAGAATTGAGTGAATTGTCATAATTTCTTCCTTAAATGTTTGCTGTAATTCACCCATAGATCCATCTGGGCCTGGTGGTCTGTCTAGGGCCTGTGATTTATGTATCCTCAGACTTTTGGCCCTGAGGTAAATTAATGGTTGCAGCAATGCATCCTATCTTGTGGAATGGTCCTTAACTTCAATAAAAAAAAAGTGATTGGTTACTTTCATAATATTCATGACACTGTTGCACCAGTGGGCATATCTTCCTAGGCCAGTTGGTATTGTAGCTCAGGGTTCACATCTGTATAAGACTAATGACTATTTCCAGGTTATGTAACATGGGCAAATTATTCAGACTTGCCTATTTCTTCTTGTGGAAATTTTGGCAGATTGTTTTCCAAGGAGTTGATCCATTTCATCTAGAGTAGCAAATATCAGGGCATAGAATTGTATACAGAACTGGGTTTTTTTTTTAACGCTTCTGAGATTTGATAGCAGTAACCTGTGTTCTCTGTCTGCTTTCTTCTCGTGTAGCCTGGCTAGACACCAACTCATTTCACTTCTCAGAGAATAATATTTTGGTTTTGTTGATTTCTCATCCTCATCCTCAGTGACTTCCGTCCTAATTTTAAAATATTTTCTTTCATCTTTTTCCCCTGGTTCTTGAGATTAAAAACTGATGGTGACTAAATTTGATCTGTCTTTATTCATAATCTGAACACCCAATGATATAAAATTCTCTCTAAGAACTTCCTTTGTTGCATAAGATACATTTTGTTGTGTGTTCACTTTCAAGTACTTCAAAACATCTTCTGGTTTCTTTATAAATGTATTGTTTGGATCTCTATTATTTAGAAATGGGCTGTTTAGTGGCTGTGTGTTTGTGGATAACCTAGTTGTCTTTTTGATGTTTATTTTGGATTGAATTCTACTGCTGTCTGAGTGCAGACACTATCATTTTCATACTTAAAAACATTATTAAAGTTCATTTCATGCCCCAGAAGTGCTCTATCTTGGTATTTCTCATGAGTTTTATGAGTGTGTGTATTTTGCTATTGTTAGATGGAATGGTCTATAGATGCCCATTGCAACTGGCTAATTTTTAGAGTTATTTAATTCAATTGTGCCCTTGTTGATTTCTTTTGCCTTTTCTGGTAGTGGATTACTAAGGTTTTCAACTATAATAGGCTATTCATTTATTTCTCCTCACAGCTCTGTCTTGCTTTGTTACTGGGCACATAAAAATTATGGGCTATCATGTCTTCTCTGAAAACTTGGCCCTTTATAAGCCATCTTGCTAACCCAGACCCTTCCTCTTTGTGTAACTGTGAGTTTCTGTTCATGTCATTTTCCTTCTCTTTGAAGATCTTCCTTTAATATTCCATGTGAGGCAGTTCTGCTGGCAATGTCTCAGTGCTTGTCTAAGGAAGTTCTTTTCTACATGACCTTTGAGGCACAGTTGTGTAGGATACAGGATTTTTTGATGGCCTTATTATTTTAATAGCTTAAATATTCCACTCCAGTCTCTTTCTGTTAGCCATTTCTGAGAAGTTGGATATTTTTTTAAAAATTGATTATGTTTTTTAAATGTATACATTTATATTATTGCACATGAATAAAATAAACTACATACAGCTGGAAGAACCATGAGACAATCAGGAATTATATAAATGTTACATTCATAGTGATTTGGCTATTTGTGTTTATCAAACTTGAAGAAAGCACCTTTCCTATCTTGTTGGGTCTAAATTTCTGAATGAAAATCAATATCTATCATATCTCATCTCTATTAACTTAAAATATCTATCTTGATCTAAAAACATGTTAACCCCTAACCAACTAAGCTTAATTTTAAGACTAAACTATCTGGTCTTCAACCTCGTCAGAGACTTGAGAAGGAATAAAACTTAAATGGCTGAGTGAACGGGAAGTGCAGTTAGCGGCTTCCAAAATGAAAAAAAAAAATGACTGAGACAGTTTACTGCCTGAACAGTCACCCCAACCTCTCTATAACGCTGGAGCATCATCTTCGGCCTCCTAGTCCAATATCTCTGATAGACATATTTGTGAGGCAGGAACTACTGAGGACTTGTTTACCCTGTCTTGGCAGAGTTTAGAAGTTGGATATTTTTTATCATTGTTCCCCTGGAAGTAAAGCCCCAATCCTCTTGCTTCTCTGGAGTTATTTTTTAAACCTTTGATGTTTTGCAGGCTGAAAGTGTCTTGAGTTTTCTTTTGCTTTATTTATTCTACTTTGGTGACCTTTGGGTTTCCTGGCTGTAGAGTTTGATGTCTGGCATTAATTTGAGGAACTTGCTGAATGAATCAGAAGGTGAATAAATGAATGGATGAATGAATGAATGAATGAATGAATGAATGTAAAAGAAATCTAAAGAGTGATTAGGAGTTAGCTAAATGACATCCTCCACACTTGACAGCCACCAAGAAATTGGCCTTCAGGTAGCAGGCCCCTCCTTTTACCTGGCTCTCAGCCCCAGCTCTGGAGGGCTTCTTGCAGCCAGTGTAGGACAGTAAATCCACATTGTCAACACATTACAGGAAATGCTTCACCTGGGGGGCAGGGGAGAGACATGTCTTAGTGATCATGGTTCCATCCTGGAACTGTGCACATGTCTCTCAGGCTCCATGAGCACTGATCCAGCTGTGTTTAAACTTACATCAACGTATTATCTAAGTGGGGGACCCTACCCAGGATGGAGGAGGGGGGCACTAGGGTTGGTTCAGATGGAGAGAGCTGTTGCATTTCAAGGTGAATCAGTTAAGGATGAAGAAGGTGAACTATATTACAAACATGGCTTATATAAAATGATAATAGATGTTAAAGAATTTTGAGTAAGAATTCTGGTGAAGGCAGCTGTGTCTGCAGAGACTGGTCAGAATTGCAGTGCTGTGGAGAGACTGGATACTTGCTGCAGGTCCTGGGGCTGCTTGTCTTACCTTGGGCTAGCTCCAGCCCCTTGGGCTAGCTCCAGCCCTTTCAGAACAGACATTTATTCTTTGCCTACCTTGGTATCAGAACTGACCTCCTGTAACTACTAACTAGAAACCTTTTGGAGTCTAGTCACCTATCAGACCACCAGCTTCCACCTACCCCGAAAACTCAGCTAGTATCTTGCTTGGGCCTATGGAAAAGCTCTCCTGTCTCTCTGAATCAGCCTTTCTGATGTACCCACTAATGTCGTTTAAGCTTGCTTTGATTTACGGCTTTCTTTGTTCTGTAAAACTATAAAATTTCATAAAATGTGTCCATGCTGGAGCATGGGATTGAGGATAACCTAAATCCGGGGGCTGTGATCATTCAAAATGACTCCAGAGTAAACCAGGTCTTATCCACTTTAAGATGAGCAACGCAGTTTTTGTGTCAACAAGGGCTAGAATAAAATGATTGGAAATATTTAGCACTATGTATTAAACATATTAGATAGCATTTATTTAATTGAAATGGAGAAGACCATATTAAAAAAAATAATGTTAGATGAAACAGAGTGATAGAAGACCACGTGAAGATTGCTTCAGCACATGGAAGGTTGAGGAAGGGACGAATGGAGGCAGATAACACCGCTGGGAACGGCAACAAACAGCAAAGAGCCCAATTGTCCCATGCCTGAAACCAACAGCAAGTGAAGGTCAGCCTGCAGATGTTCCAGATGCTCCAGGGAAGTCAGAGGAAAGACCTGGAGCTTCCAGGGTGACTGCAACACCTGCACAATGACCTTGAATACGAAAGACTTTGACCAGTATAAAGGGCAGCATAGGACAGAGTAGAAGAAAACCTATCTGAACTAGGAAGCCTTGAATAGGTAGGTGTAATGGGCCCCCCAGGCACAAGATATTAATCAACTCATTATGTTATAATATTTATATTCTGTGTAGATTTTATAGTTTTGAAAATTAAGAATAAAGAAGTATCTCAACAAGTGTCCAGGCAAAGAATTAACAAAGAAAAAGCTACCAATGAAGGAAAACAAGTGAAATTTACCACAGAGATTCCCACAGCATAAAGCAACGTAAATTCCAGGAGGTGGCAATACCCAGTGGGAGTACTCCGGATCTGGGAACACAGCTGCAAAGCAAGAAGCCATTTACTTTTCAAGACAAAGTAAAGACTCTCACGGACACACATGAATTCCAAAAATGCAAGGGGCAATCCCTTGATACTAAGATATTTTATGTGAGGCTGGGGTGGGACAAGGGTCTAGCTCAGAGGCAGAGCACTTGCCTAATGGAAGGGGCTCCAGGTTCCTCTCCCAGTTCTGCAACAAGTAAAATGATGTGGCAACTTCACAGAGTCACAGGAGTTGACTCTGACCTTGAGCGTGAAACTGAAAACTACTTTTTGAGCGGGTGCTGCCTATGGCGTGGATTCTTTTGCCTGCTTTTTGATCACTTCCCCCTAACAGGGCTGCCTTGCGTGGCTTCAGTGGATGAGGATGAGCTCAGTCCTGATGCAAGCCTGGTGTGCTATGGTGGGGTGGTGGTGGTGAGGGACTCCCTTTTTCTGAGGAGAAGGGGAGGGAGATAGGGGGAAAAGGGTGGGAGGGTGGGACTTGGAGGAAAGGAGGGAGTGGGCCATGATTGGAAAGTGAAGAGAATATATAAATTAAAAAGACATTTTTTTAAAAAAAAGGAAAAAGAAGTCTAGTCACTCTTAATGCTGGTAAGAAATGGAATGTAGAGAGGACTTGCATTTGGTCTCCATAGCCTCCCCCACAAAAGGGATGCAAGTATGGCAATTAAAACCTACAAATTAATCAATAGCCACAATGCAGAGATAACTACAGAATTTGACAGGACTAAATGTGTCATTTTGTGGGACAGAAGGAAAAAGATGTGAAGGTGTGTAATCTGCTTCCCCGACCCTCATGTGTCATTAGTTACTGCTTCATATAGACTTTGATAGTTATAAAAAGTAGGTACACTGACATTTGTACAATTTAAATTACCATTTGTAAGGATGCATATCATGCAATAGGAGAAAAACCATATCAAACAAATGTATCAACCAAAAAAAAAATGATTTCATCAAAGTACTGTTCTGAAATAATACAAACAGCAAGAAAATGTAAAAGTGAAAAAACAAAAACAGACAACAGTGACCTGGCTCCTGAATTTAATAACAGAATCTTAAATGGATCAGAAAACAACATTTGGCTTTAGGTCATCTCTGGCAGTAGCAGTTCCTCCCATAGCATAAACGCTGGTTGTTAAATAGTGGTTAGCACCAATGAAATGCAAGTTAAAGGAAAGCAAGGCCTACTCAGGTGACCTGGCGATGGGTCCTTTAGGATGGAACCATTGTGACATCTGTAAGGAAGATCTAACAGACCAATCCCTTCACTACATGATGAGGTCGCATACAAATACGTAAGCCAAAAACAGTGAGAATTGAAGGAGATGCTCACAAAAATCCTAAAGGGAGAAATGGCTCTCGAGCAACCCAGAATGAAAAAAAAAAACGAAAAACAAAAAGTAAGATTAGACTTACCTGACTATTCCATGATTAAATATTTATGCGACTAACATACAAAGAAGTGAAATCATTTTCTCTCTTAGGAGGCAGGAGACATTTACAAAGTCTGACCTTGAATTAGACTGTAAAGAAAATGTCATGAATTGAGGGGGAAAAAAATCAAAGAAGCAAATGGAAACAAATAAATTACCCCATCGTGGAATTATGCGGAAGTGCAACTAACTAAATCCTGGGGAACTGGGAGAGCATAATTGATAAAGATAAAAGCAGAAATTAATAAATTACAGACCAGAATTGATTAGTCAGTCCCAGAATTGTGGATTAAACAAAGTACAAATAAAATAGACAAAGCGTGCATCTGCATTAATGAGAAAGAACGAGAAAAGGAGCTGAATGTACAAAATAGGACGAGACGCAGACAGTAATACAGGACTTTCACAGAAAGAACAGCTGTCTGTGAGACCGTCAAAGTTGGACCTCATCAAACTGACTTTGTAAAAAGTGTAAAAGCTTGAATAGGGAACACCCAAGGGAGAGGCTGAAAAAAAAAACCTGTCAACGTTTTACATCCAGAACAAGCAGTGAATAGAGGTCAGTTTGCAGATACCCTGGGAATGATGCAAACCTCACCAAAGTCAGGCATCCTAGAAGGCTATGGGGGATCCAAGAGGGAGAAAAAAAATTGATTTTAGATGTGAGGAGTCTGCCTAGCAGGCAGCATGCATATGGTTTCTTCAGTGCAGTTTATTGATCACATGTACTCCAGGGTTTTGAGAAGGACAGGTCCGTCTCCCTTATAGCCTTCTGTAAGGACAACTGGTGTGGCCAAATCACCTGTCTTTCTCCCCACTGTTGAAAATAATGGGTGATAGCAGCAGCTGGAGAGGGGGCTCAGTGGTTAACAGTGTGCCCTGTTCTGCAGCGGACCAGAGTTTGATTTCTAGCACCAGGGGGACCCAATGCCCCTCACTACACTCACTTGGTCTCTCTCTCTCTCTCTCTCTCTCTCTCTCTCTCTCTCTCTCTCTCTCTCTCTCTCTCTCTCTCTCTCTCACACACACACACACACACACACACACACACACACACGATAAAAATATTTTAAGGAAAGTAGCATTTTTGTTATTGGGGGAGAAGGGAAATAGTTTGCATTCCCAAGGAGGCAGAGAAGTGAGAAGAAGACGGGGAGCAGACTGGGGGGGGCGGGCCAACAGGGGGGTGCCAGCCCCACCAACTATTAGGGAGGCATTAAAAATGTTCTTGGAATACCACTGGGAAGGAAGCAATGGCTGGGCCAAGAGACCAAGATGATGCAGGCTGAACTGGGTGTGTGTCAAGCTGTGCGGGGCACGTCGGCGTGCAGGTGTCTGTTGGACCAGATGTCTCACACTAACCACGGTTGTCCTGACCACAGCCAAGGTGCAGAGTTCCTTCAGACAGTTGAAGTCCCACTGATAACGTGAAGCAGTTGTTCAACACTGCCCCCAGCGCTGGCCGAGGCAGGCAGCCTATGCATGGGTAAATCGTTTCCCCTGCAAAATGAGTTTCCATATGATTATTACAATAACGACCTCTGAGAACAGGGGGATTCAAGTTGGCCCCGTTTCTAGGGGTAGACCTAGGAGGCAGGAAGTGGGATGAGGGGAAGATGACAGGACAGGGAGGAGAGATGCTCGGCCAGCACTTTTCTTACTTTCAACACCCTCCTTGGAAATGAGTCTGGATTTGTGTTTTTCATTCAGGCTGGATGTGCTGAGGCATTTTCATTTCGCTGTTTCCCTCCTCCCGCCCTACCTTCCACGAGGGCTCCATTGCTGTGCGGCGGCTCTGTTGATTTCTGTCTTGCGACCATTATGGAAATCTGGCTTCATTTCTCCTCCTAATTTATGATCTTGTTAACATGCCCGCATGCCAGATGGTCCTGTTCTTCAGGTTGGAAGATAATGAGATAAACAAAAACTGCTGTAAGAAGCAAAGGGGGGGGGGGGAGGAGGCTTTTTCCTTGAATGGGCCCCTCTTCATTTATACAGACATGCCTAGGAGGCCCAGGGCCAGGGCCCACTGGGATTCTAAGCAGGTGAAAGGTAGCCAAAGGTGCTCCGGGGACTGCCTTGAAGTGAATGATTCCTTTCTTGAGGCGCTGTACTCCACATGCCCTCTCTCCACCTTCGAAGACACGTTGGATCCACTTGTCAGTCTATAGGACTGTTTGCTTGGGAATGTCACCACGGTTACCACAGAGTACTGTAATTGTTTTTCTTTCTGTTAACTACACTATGAACTCCCTGGAGTCAAGAATAGGCCCCTCCCTTTTTTTTTCTCTCCCAGCCACAAAGCCTAACACCGAATGGACAGAGATATTCAATGAGCAATCATAAAACTCCTCCACTGTAAGCATACTAAAGATTACACAAGAGAAGAGCAGCAGTTGAATGAATAAATCACCATTGCTGCCCATCCGTGGAAGGTTCCAGGACTCTTAGCAGATACCAAGCCCTGAAGATGTTCAGGTGCCATGTTTAAAACAGCATGGAACCCTACGTGTGCTTTCCTGTAGAGTTTATCTCCATTTGGTGTTTCTGTGTACGGGAAACATTCGAACTTCCATCTGCTGCTGGGTGGGGAGGAATCCTAGTTTTATCCCAGCTACTTGGGAAGCTGAGACAGGAGGATCATGAGTTTAAGGACAGCTTGGGAAACACAGAAAACCCTATCTCAAAAAAAAAATTCTTTCTACTAGCTATTTTGATGATCTGTTTGACGTCGCCGCTGTCAACTGTGGGATGGGTCAGCAGACGTTACCTCTCTTGTGCAAATGCACCCTTGTCCTAGGGAAGCATCATTGTCCAATCTCCTTCTCCCATATCCTCCTACCCAGGCTCTGGATCAACCTGAAGCTCTTACATAGAAGTGTGTTCATGTGATACAGGTGATGTTTGCTTTCTGTGCATGACTTCAGCTTGTATAATGTTTTCCATTTCTATCCATGTTCCTGCAAATAACATTCTAAGTTTTTATTGCAATGTAGGTAATAGTTAAAGAGAGCGAGATACACATAGGTATACACATTGTCTCCCTTGGTCCACCAGTAGATCTTTTGTCCATCCTTACCTCACACGTGATTGTTGTGTTCCAATAATTTTGTTCAAATGTAGATGCTTCCTTGAAGTCCTGGTTTACTCCAGTTCATCAAATCATTCCTAGATTATGATCGCAAATTCCACATTAATAGTTGTTGAACTGTGCTGTTTATAGAACAAACAGTAGAAACTCCACCTAAGGTTTGATCACAGATGGACATGCTGAGGCAGCATCCTTCACTCTTCTTCCACTCCAAAACCTGGTGTCAGGGCTCCAGAGGGAATCTCAAGGGGGCCATGTCATCTACTTCAGCAGCAGCTGCTGTCACACATCAAGGTGGGGGAGAAATCCAGCATTGACCACAGAAGGAGGCATAGGAAATAGACTGACACAGTACACCTTCTCTGGTACACCACATCACTCATAAACCTGGAGGTCAGGCAACAGCGTGACCATCCTGTAAATCCGCTTGCTCTGCACACCATTCTTTGTGGGATGCAATCACACCCTGTGCTCATGCATTGGGTATGGTTGCTGTGGAGCCACAATGTCAAGGGTAGATAGCACTGACGTAGAACCTAGTCAGACTGAAATACGGAATCTCTGGTCCTTTACAATGAGAGTTTGCTGACCTGTGACCTGTGAGCTGTGGACTGAAATCTTGGTGGTCCTGTCTGTACACATGCATCAGCAGCCGCAGAGAGACTGAATGAAGCCACGGGAATTGGCAGGCTCTCCTTCCTTGTCAGCCATGGTGGGGTGGGGAGACTCTCACGAAATGTACCGGCCAAAGCTGGGAAGACAAGGTGAAAGGTCGGTTTCCATCACTGATTCACACCATTCATAAAAGGAACTTTCTGTGTTCGTCAGCTTGCCGTTGCTATAACAAAATGCCTGAGATAATTATGTTGTAAGGAGAAAAGGTTTGCTTTGATTCATCTTTGGAGGTTCAGCCTATGACTGAGTGCCCTTGTTGTTTGGGGACTTGTGGTGAAACAGCACATTGAGGTGGGTGCCTTTGGAAGAGCAAAACCATTTCATCAGCGAGGGAAAGAAAGGGAGAGATTAGTGTCCCAATGACCTGCAGACCTCCCAGAAGGCATAGATGTCTTAGAGCTTCCATCACCTTATAGTAGCCTTGTCTACAGTAATCTCTTGAACATGTACCCAGACACTAGCATTTTATCATCCTCACTGGCTTATCACAATTAGGTATAAGGACCCTTCCCAGGGAGTGTGTGGGATGTTGTTAGAAGGAGGAGAAGAAGGACTGATTGTGCACTATCTTTACTTGGATACCCAGAAAATCTTGCTAAAGTACTGGGAGAAGGAATGAAAAGAGGCTCCCTACCATAACCATCAGGGTCATTATTGGACTCCAGCAGGAACACTGAACAATAAGATTAGCCTCAGACAGGGCACACTGCTGCCCCATACTCTATCACTGGAAACAATTCAGTTTAGCCATTTGCTAACACCAGGACCCTTTTAAAATGCCATCTCTGATCTGAGATCCACTTTCTAATTATCACCTGGAATAAAGTTACCTTGCGACAACCCCTCCAGAAACCCTGAAGTCTGGCCATAGGGGTGAGACCTTTCTGGATACCTCTTTTTCAGACTAGCTTCCATGCAGGCTACTAAGAACCTGTCAGTACAGAGTCTAACTCGGTGTTTGCCCAAGTTGAAATGTTATTCAGCCTGAAGGATATAGTCTGATTAGCTTGGGTAGGGAGGAAGGGGAAGAAGTTTTGTGGGTGAACAGCCTGGAGTAACAATAGAGCTGTATCCAAGGCCAGCCCACATGGAGTATCAGAGCACTGCCCCTTCCTTCTTGCATCTGAAGAGATCTTGGTGCCCAGTCCTTAAAAGACTGGATGACTGGCTGTAAGAGTGGGCGACTCATCTTGCGTACTTCTGGAAAAGGTTTTTACCATCATCTTGTTCAATATGCTCTTATAGAGAGGAAAAGCTGAACACTGGGGAAAGTGCCATGGCCTCTGCTACCAATATTGGCTGCTGATTTCTTTGCCAGCCTTTTGACCGCTCTCCCACACAGACCCCTTACATCACTAGAGAAGGCCAACTCAAGTGGAATTAAGCAAAAACTTACAACGGAATCTATTATTTCATTTTAACCAAAAATACCCAGGTCTGTGTGTTGTAGGGATGGGTATCTTGGGTTTCAGGTATGGCCAGAGCCTGGTGAACAGCTGTTATGGTCACTAATCCATTTCTGTTCTCTGTTGGCCTCATTCTCAGAGAGGGTCCTCAACATGCTCCTGGGTTTGTGGTATCTGCAGAACACATGTGCATCTTATTTTCCCGTGCTCTAGGCAAAGCACCAATGCTGGAGCACATCAGCTGTGATTGGCTTCACTTGCACTAGGTGCTCAGCCCTAAACCCGTTTCCACAACCTGGAGAGAGTGAATAAACAGATGGTCCCCAAAGAAAAGCCAGAGTGCCATTCCCAGAGGACAAGGCAGGAGAACCCTGAACAGCCAAGAGAGCAGGTGTCTGCAAGCACCTCTCTGAAGCTGTCCTGGTTTTCATTTGGGAGGCTTCCACACACACCTGGGTGAGTCCCTCCTCCTGGCATTCTCTCTTGAGCTGGCCAAGACTTCTCCAATATTCTGGTCTTCCCCAGCACCCCATCTCACCACACCTGCCTTTCAACCCAAGACAGAACCCTTCCTCTGTGGCTCAAAGCATTCTCTCTACTTAGGGAACCAGCCACAGATTGGCCCCAGTGCAGTTTCCTGGCTCCAGTTCCTATGGAAATCTCTTGCTGCTTGCTTGTTATTTTCACCCAGCACAATTGTCCAGCTCCTCTTCCCTTTACACAAACCTCCCAACCCAATCTTCTGAATTCCCATCTGGCTTTCTTTCATCATCACTTAAAGTGAGCTCCCCTTGAGTATCTAGCTGGAGTCTTATTTGCATGTAATAACAGAGTAGTGATTAAACATATTTCATGTAATATTATGTGGTACTTTATAGTTTGTATCTCATTTGTTCTAATCATTAATCCTGGAAAGTAGGCAATGACCCCATTTGCAAAATGGAAAAGGAAGGGGGAAAAACACTCAGAGAGCTAAGTACAGCCAACAGAGCCTAAGGGCAGGCATAGCAAGTGTCCTGGTGTACAGGACCTGAACACTCGGGCACATAGCCTCTTAGATGCCCAACAGGGAAGCCAAGCTTCCACAGTGGTTCTCAACTGAGGGTAATGTTGCTGACTAGAGGAAAATATGTTAATGTTTGAAGGCATTTCTTGACTAGTTCAGCTTGGACTGGTGCCAGCTCCCTGGCATGTAATAGATTAAAAGCAGAGATACTGTTGAACAGCCTACAATTGGAAGAATGCCACATCTGTGACACCCCACGATGCACACAAAAATTTAGCCATCCCCAAATGTCAACCTGTCTATGGAGGACACAGGTTCGTGTGCAGCTCTCACAGCCTTTCTCCACCAGCAAACCAGACAGGACAGTACCATAGTTTCTTCATGGTCAGAGGAGGCTTGGGTCACAGCTTCATGGGACAGATGTCTCTTCTGCCACTCTTTCTAATTCACACATACCAAGGATGCCCATTCCTTGGCCTGTGTTTCAAGTTCTTCAGCTATGAGATGGAACCAAATTCTCCCACTGGCCTGTTGGTACTCCAAGAGTTGAGGCCAAAGTATGACGGGGGAAGGAAGGATGATTGACAGCAGCAGGGTGAGCCCTGTGAAGTCCAAGTACAGACAAGTAGGGGTCAGACAAGAGGGGAGACAAGGAGAAGGGAAGATGAGATGGATGATGAGGACAAATGGGACAAATATATCTGGGTGGATGAGGGCATCCTAAGCAACTGGGCAGCCTCATGAGGTCTCCCCACTACCTCTGTGAATTTTAGGGAGGGCACAGTTAGGGAGAGTCTCATTAAGTCAGATACATTATTCACATACTTCTGCAGTCACTAGGAGCCCACATGTGGTCTCAGCTTCATCTACAGAGGCTCAGCCCTGTCTCCATCCTCTCAATGAGAGCAGAGCAGCGGCCATAATTAATCCAGGTAGGATGGGAGTGGATGGGCAATAAGGATAAATTCCTGGGGAGCTGGGAAGCCCAAGCAAAGCATGTACCCAAGGAGGATGTCCAGGCTGCGGGCCTCCTCCAGGATCTGAGGGTGCTTCTCCAGGCAGAGAAGTGGGCTTTCCTGCCGAGTGGAACTACAGAGTGAGGGGGTGAACCACTAGCCTAGAGTCTTCTGGGGTCCCTCCCCAGTCAGCATGTTTTCTTAGACTATTCTCTAAGAAACCAATACTCAAGGTGGGGAAATGGGAGCTGGGGAGCAAGCCCTGGTCTGAGGTTCTCTCAGTGTCTCAGGACACGTCTGCCATCTACACGACGGGCCAGCGGGGCTTCATAGAAAGAATGAAGGGTGGATTTTTGGCAGCAGGTGGAGGGGGGAGGGTATAACTAGAAAGGAAAAGATCTGAAGTAAAGAGAACTACAAGAAAAACAGCCCAACAGGCATCCATTTGACTAGGGTCGGGAAAGGTTGAAAGAGAGAGCTCAAAGGACCCTGGGAACCTATGAGCAGAGACTCGGTGGTACCCACTTGAAATTGGTGTCAAGGTCTATGAACTACAGGGAGCCTGTGGAAGATGTTGGACATGAAGTATGATGCCACTGGAGTCTGGGGTGAGGGGAGTGGTGCTCCTGCCAGGATCTTCCCCTCTTCGAGCTATGCAGATATGCCCAAAGAAGGATGAGCTATGTGAGACACCAAATGCCCACTGATGCTAAAGACATGGTCTTCAAAGCTCTCAGCCAGTTTAGCTCAGTGTAGGGTCTATGGCACCCTTAGCTATATAACAGCATTATGTCATTTTGGGAAGTCATGATTCACATTCACTGCCCCCTCTTTAACTCTTCTATTCATGTGTCTAGTGTTAGGGCCATGTGCACACCATGGCACACACGTGGAAGTTGCAGGACCACTCTCTGGAGCCTACAGCCACATGCCACTTTGTGGGATCTTAGGATCCAAGCCATGCCTAAGTGCAAGTACCTACAGCTGGTGAGCCATTTCTGGGACCCAGCAATGGCTCCTTGGCCAGAGCGCTACCTATGTCATGTTGATGGTCTTTCTTAAGAATTCAGCAGTCTCAGATCTGTCTCCTCTAACTACCAGTCAGTATATACGGTGTGCAAACTGCATGGCCCCTCAGACTGCCCAAATATTCTGAATTTTGTTCATAAATTGAGGGTGTGATGGATATGCCCAAGTGTTTTTGCGGAGAGTGAACGCATGGAGCACCCTACAGACCTCCGTGTGGTAAGCCTCAGTAAACGTTGCCTTCTCTCTACCCCATCCCACGACCCTGCACCAAGAATTGCTGACCTCTGATCCTTGTCAAGGTGTCAGGTGAAGACCCAAGAACAGACTGAGGCAAAGGCAGCCTCCTCTGAAGGTAGGTGCTCAAAAAGCATTCTCCCGATGCCAGACCAGACCCTTCACTTCACTCCCTCTCTTCAAATTCTGTCTGCTTCAGAGCTGCCCAGCACCCCCGCCCCGCCCTCTCTTCCTTTTGCTCCTTTGTTGGTCCCCACTATAGTATCTTCATAAGTGTAAAGCCTCCTTTCTGTCTTCCAGCCTGCAGTTTCTCTCAGTTATTTAACTGCCATCAGAAAACTCCCATATCAGCAGGGAGGAAATAAGGAAGCTGACTCACTTGTCATTGGCTGCCTTATGACAGCCAGGACCATCATCCCTGACTTTCCCAGCACTGAAATTTATTTAACTTTTCCATCCATGTAAAAATTGTCCCAGAAGCTTTGGCCAGGGACTACTGTGTACACAGAAGACCATCCTCATTTATGTAGCAAAGCCATCTCTTGACCATTGTGGCCACTTGGCTAGCCCGCCAAACAAAATCCTACTGATAGTTTTTAGGTACACACACACACACACACACACACACACACACACACACACACACACACACTACCATACACCACATACACACACCATATACCACACACACCACCACCACCACCACCACACCACCACCACCACATACCACGTACACACACACATACACACATCATATCACACACACACACACCATATATAATACAGCACACACATACCTAACACCATACCACACCCCCACACACAGACACACCACCTCCCATACCAAACCTCAAGGCTGAAAGGAGGCTGAAAAGAGGTCTTTGGTTTTTCTTCTATGGGTCCTGCAGCAGGATTTCCCATGGGGCACCAAATGGAAGGCATCAAAGAAAGGGAGCCAGCCTAACAGCCAGCTAAGGACATCTTCCCTAGTTGGAGAGAGGTACCAGGAGTCTTCCCAGAGACCCTAGACCTTTGGGTACTCGTAAGGTAGCCTGGATGGCAGAGGAAGTAAAAGCACAGCACACAGAGTCACTTTAACACATGTCACTCGTGGAACTCTGTTCTTTTTTTTTTTTTCATACTTGCTCTTTTATAATACTAATTTCGCATTTGAGTTAAAAATTATCTCACTGGAGAGGTGGTGATTAAATCAGATAATTAGAAGAAATACCAATTAAGTCAGGCTCTCCGTGCAGAAGGCAGGCCTTAGTCACATGGTGTTTGAAGTGACGGCTGAGTCGTGGATGCTTGCCTTGTCCTGCTGTTCTTTCATGCCACCTGCAGCAGCCCTGTGTCCCCACCAGACTTTAGTATGCTGCCCTTTGTCCAGACCCTTTCCCTTGTGTGGCTGGCTCCTACAACCTAACCCTTAAATCCCTGGTCTCTTTAGGGTTTTGGTAGCATACACTTGTAATTCTACCATGGGGAAGCTGGGGCAGAAGAGTCTCCTGAATTTGAAGTCAGCCGGGGCTAGGCAACAAAGACTTGTCTTTAAAAACAAAACAACAAACAAACAAACAAACAAACAAAAACAACTGGTGTAGCCATGCCTGTAATTCTAAGCTTGGGAGACAGAGGCACGAGGGTGGCTGGTTTTTAGAGGTTAGCCTGGACTGCATAGTGAGTTCTAGGCTACCCAGGCCCAGAGTGAGACCCTTTCTAAACTCCCTATACCAAAACAAAACAAAGCAGAACTCCCATGTTCTACAAAGCAAAGCTCTTCTCTTCCGTTTCCTGGGTACCAGTAACCTACTAGTTAGGGCATTGATATATTAAATGAGCTACTGTTTTGTCTAACACACCAACCACCAATTCCTCAATTCCGCACATGCACAGAACTTTCAGTGAACAGATAGATCATTAGGGGACTCAGGGAGGGTGGAGACAACATGAGCAGTTACTGTGTAAACTGGAGACAATGTCTGTCAGTCACCTCAACTGAATGCATGCTTCTGAAAGACCTGGTATGACTGTGCCTGAGTCACGTGGGAAATGTGATCTCCAGACTCGAGTGTGGCACCCATTGAGGTAAAGCACCTGGAGGAAGAAGCCAGTCATTGTTGTCACCGAAATGCCCAACCCTAAATGAATTGAGCTATTACTGGCTGGGGATCCTCAACACTCTGGTGAAGATGACCCACTATTCTGAGCCCCATAGTCTGTGGTTCACTGAGAGATTAGGTCTCTGGGACAAAACAAAGCCTAAAACAACAGACAAACAAACAAACAAACAAACCAAACAAACAGGTAAGGAATGGACAAGGTGTTGCCTGGCCTCCAGCTGACTTGTCACAGCTCGAGCTCTGAAAAGCCCAAACCCCAGAACAAACCTGATCTGTCCATCATTGTCTTTTATGTGCATCCTGTAAAGAGCCTTGGAGTCAGGGAGGCTCCCCCACCCCTGGTGTGCAACTTCCGGCAGTTTGCCTTTCCACCCAGCATGTCTCTTTGCTCTCTCCTTCCTTTCCTCTGTCTGAAGAGCCAGTAGGCTAGCTGTGGCACTGGCTTTATTTTCTGGTATTTTCTGGCCAAATGGAAATGCATTCTACAGGGCCCAGCAGAGCTACAGGGCCCAGAAGAGCTCTCCCCGGTTGCAGAGCAGGGGAGAAGGAGAGGAACGATGCTGGTCCATGCCGCAGCTCCTGACTGGCTACAATCCGTACCAAACTCTCTTCTGCACCCTTCCTATGCCAGTTGCCAGAACTTTGCAGAGAAGAGATGCCCATGATACACTCTCAGAGCCCCTTTTTTGCGACAGCTGCACCCCGTGTCCTAGGCATGCCATGGTCTGCTTGCGTAATGTGCAGACAGATAGATGCTGAACATGTTGCTGACATGGGCCAGCAGGCACGTCGCCCCTGAGAACTAAGTGGGCGTGTTAGCATCTATGTCCAGGGCTCACAGTCTCTCCATCCCCCTTCATTCCAAAGCATCAAGGGACCGATTTATCTATGGAATGTGTAACAGTTGTGTTGTTTTGGCTGCAGGCCAGACCTTTAAATCACACAGTTAGAAGCCAAGGGAAAGAAGTGTCAGTTATTAAGGCCATCTGTGTGTGGAGGATTCCCAAAGAGAATTCTCAGAGCTCCATACCCCAACTCCTCCATTTGCCCATCCACCCATCCATACGTTTGTCCACCGATGTAAAATGAAATCTTCTGACTTAGCAGGAGCTACTTGCTTCCTTTGAACCTGAATCCTAACAACCACAGAGGCGTGGTGGGTCTTCACTGTTTAGCCAGGCATAGCGGCATATAGTGAGTGTTCTTACTCAATAAACGTGGCTGTTACTTTCTTGTCACCGTTATCAGTCACGTGGATAGAGTCAGGTAGGGAGGAGTGGAAGATGCTGCCACGTTGCTCTTTGGTTAGCAAAGCAGCCCAGGAGCCTCCAGGCATGGAGCGGAGCTGGCAGCAGCTGAGGCCACACCTCTCCTTCAGCAGCAGCACAGAGTGGCTTCCTCAGGACATGGAGTTAGCACCCAGCCAAGAAGCTTCTCTTAAAAGAAGAGAGGGGAATGCCATGAGGCCAGGGCCTTTGAAGCATCATTGTGTGTGTGTGTGTGTGTGTGTGTGTGTGTATGTGTGTGTGTGTGTGAGGGGGGGGTGCAGGGGGCTCAGAGAGGCTCATGAGACCATCACTGCTGTCCAAGCACACATCAACCATCCCAATATAGGGCAAGCACCATGCAGAGGGGCATCCATGCAAGGGTGACTGAGCTCCCTCTTGCAGGCTTTCCCAGCCCATCTCAGGACTGCTGTGTGTATTACGCCAACACATAGATGCAAAAACTGGCTGTGTTTCATTCTCAACTATTTCTTCCTAGGTCTGTCCTCACATGATAACTGGCTCAGTTAAGACTCTAGGAATCTCTGCCTTAGTGAAGAGCTCTTGGCTACTTGGCCATTTAGAATAGACTGCAGATATAAACACCAAGGCTCATATACACTCAGAGTATTGACAGGGAGCAAGCAACTTCTTACTCTACACCGGTGGAGTCTGAGGCTTCAGCAGATGGTTAGACAGGCTACCCCAGGAAGTGCTGGCTAAGGGAATCTGATCTGGTGCCACATGCATGCTCTCTTCCATTTCTTCAGTCTGTCCCATACCACTACAGGGCTGCATTCTTTAGTCACAGGGAAACCCTTCCCAACATATCGCAGGTATCAGTGGAGACGGCTTAGAAATGTAAAACCAGACTTTGCAGCTATAAAACACCAGGGAGCTTCATACGGAAGTCTCTGTCAACAAAACCAGCTACCTACAGTAATGCTATGTCTGCCCTGTGTGCTTAAATACAGCATCCCCCAGAAGAAGGAATCTAGAACACTGGAGAACAGTATTGGGGGTGAGAAATACAAGGCACAGAACTAACCTGCCTTATATTCCACAGTAATGTTGATTGTCCACCCCAGCCCAGGACACATTTTATAATACAATTTTCTTTGGTGTGTTTGTGATCATAAGGCCAGCCCTCCTCCTGTGTGTAGCAGAGATATAGTCATAGAGAAAGTATTCTGCACATTCCAACATAGGGGTCACTGGTCATAGCTGACTATTTAAATTAAAATGAAATCAGATGAAAAAATTCATTTTCTGAGTTACACAGCCATGTTTGGGGTAATTGTTCATGTGGTTAGTGTCCGTATTGGAGCTTGCCTTACCTCAGAACATTCTATTGGAAGTAGCTGGATTATGGACTATGTTTAGGTATACAGGGAAACCAGGAAGCAAAGTGAGAAACACCTTCAGGTGAGCTGTGTGTCAAGAATTGTGTGCTCTCACATGCACGTGTGCCTTCAGTCTTCACTATGGCTTGCCTGCGAGTGTTTCTGTGAATCTTGCCATAGAGAGGATGCTGCATTGTTAAGTAGCTAACTGTGATTGCATAGCTTGAAGGGGACTTGGATTCAAGTCTGTTTGACTTCAGAGATCAGGACTTAAAGATTAAAGAACATAGACTAAAACACTGCTATTGAGCCAAGCAAACAGATGCCGTCCTCAGGATGGGAAAGACAATTAAAGGGCTCAGAGCTAATTACAAGAATTAACGAGGCTTGCTGTGCATACTTGAAGAGAAAAGCCCAGGGGTGATGTAATCCCATCTCTAGGAATGGGCGGCTGCTGGGCTGGCAGCACCCTCCATAGGTGCTACAGGCCAAAAAGAAAAAGGAGTGTGAGACGAAGGCAGTTCTGACACTCACCAGGCCAGGCTTCTGAATCATGCAGAAATGAAGATGAGGTGGGCCACCACCCCACGAGCTAACCAGAGAAAAGGAGCCTCCCGTCTTACACCCTCTAAGGCTCCAGTGATGTCAGGGTCATGAGGAGGGCAGTGTTGTTCCTTCTCTTGATGGTGAAGTCAGAGGGCCCAAGGGAGGGAGTGATGGATAGACATGGTAAGGAAACACTTGTCCCCTCCCCAGGGTTTTATTAGGAAGTGAATAATTCCTTGATATAAAATTACTTCATTTTCCACTCTGGTTCTTCAGAGGTCCTTCTCCACGGGCCTCGGGGACACCAGATGAGGCCACGATGCGTGGACAGCATCTCTAGATTCAGTCCAATCACTCTGATGTGCGAAAGTGCAGATGGTCCAATGTAAAAGCGCTCTCTGTCAGGCTCTGGGTTGGGGTCCTGCCTAGGGTCGCATCTGACTGGGAGGGCCTAGTGGACCCCTGGCTTCCTGAAGCCTTCTCCCAACAGGACAAGAGGTAGCCTTCTGGAGTTGGCTTGGGCACAGAGCCATGCCTCAAGGATCTCACTGGGCATACATGTGATATGGGGAAAGCTGGGAAGCTGGATTGTCTTCAGGTTAACCATTTTGGGTTTTGTTTGATTTCCCCCTCAGAAGGTGGTGCCATTAAAGCACAACCTAACTTGTCTGTATAAGATCTTGAAGGGTCGTAGGCTCATCTGCTACATGACAGATAAAGAAACAGCATCAGAGAGGCGAGGTGATTTTCCTGTGATAGCTGGTTGGTGACCAAGCTAGAGCTGGAAGCCGGACACTGAGAACATGGAGGTCTTTGATGGGAAGTTCTCAACACGCAGAGGGGTGTCTTTTGCCTGTTAATCCAGTGCTAGGAACATAGTCCGACAAAATAAGAGCAAGTTCATCTTTGGTCATTTCCAAGGCCTGAATTTGTCAAAGAATATGGAGTGTGGACTCAGGGTTTGGACAGAGCTCAGTTTGGCCACAGAGACGAAGTTTTGATCTTCCTGCTATCACTGAGGTTCTGGAGGAAGGGTTGCCTTTGAGTATCCATCCAACTCAACATGGCTCCCACCTAGCCTTATGTGTTTCCCCACATCTTGCTTTCCTTGTGTTGTTTCCTGATTTTTCTCTTACACTCCAAGCCCAGTCATGGATGACTCCCCCTGCCCGCCCCAAAAAAAAAATGCTCTTGAGGTTTCCTAAACTTTCTTACTCACTAGTGATGTAATAATGCTTTGTGTGTTGTTGTTGAGTGTATACTGAAAATAGATGTTGACTATGTTAAACTATGATGTTTGCCAACTTTCATCTGCTCTGTGTACCCAATGCTGTTTCATGTCCAATGTAGTAGGATGTAGCCACATCCTGAGCCTCTTGTCTGTATTGTATGTGTATCTGTATGCTCTGTCGGTGTCTCTGTGCCCTTTTATATGTACAAACATGTTAATGTTAATGTGTAAGCTCTTTGCAGCCTTCTGATGTCTGTCTCTGTGTGTATTTAACCTTGTTCCGATGTTCACAATGTAATAAAACAACCAAAATAACACAGCGCCTTCTGGCGATTTTTAAACCCTTGGGAAGTGATTCTCCCTTATCTGGGATGGCTGCATGTGCTATTACTAAAAGACAATGGGTTGAATAAATGACTCTTCAATGATCTGGAAAGGGTCTGTAGGTCCCTTGACCTTCTACTGAATGTAGGCAGATGAGTAAGTGCTCATATATGTAAAAGAAGAGGGAAGGCTGCTTCCACAAGCTTGTCAGGTGAATCACTACAGTCTAGTGTTCTGCATGAACTCCTAGGATGCAAAGCAGAAATAAGGCAGCTAATTAACAGCCTGTGCTTCCTGGTGTATATAGAGGCTCCATGGAGCCCACTCTTTAATAAAAAAAAAGACTTAAACCACTGTGCAAACTTTTGCCCTTAAAACACTCTTTTCATCATAGGGAGGACTTTTTTTTCTGCTATGCTTTCTCTGCTGCATCTCAGAAGCCCAGTTAGAGGATACTTAAGAGACTTGATACCCTATGAGCATATACAGGGGGAGGTAATCCCCCTCAGGAACAGTCATAGGGGAGGGGAATAAGGGGAAAATGGGAGGGAGGGAAGAATGGGAGGATACAAGGGATGGGATAACCATTGAGATGTAACAAGAATAAATTAATAAAGGGAAAAAAAAGAAAAAAAAGAAAAAAAGATTTTGAGATAGTCCTACCTTCAAACAAACAAACAAACAAACAACCCAAACTCAGCATTCCTGTGTATGGCCAAAGATGTGAAGGTCAGAGGAAGGGGGTGCTTCTCAGGTCACATGGATAAGTTGAGGTAGAGAAGGGGAAGCTACAAACAGGAGGATGAGTGGTTACAACCTAACCCTGGCCTCTTCCAGATTCTACTGATCTGGAACCCTGGGTAAAAGTCTCAGACATATCATGAATAACATGATGATGGAAAACGGGAAGAACATACCCATCCTCACGTTCTTCATGGAAAAGGGACAGCCGAGGACTTGGAGACACAGGGATTTAAAAACTGCTGCTGAGTCTAGACATGTAATGTTGCTGGCCCTTCTCAGGGGCCCAGACAATGAATATTGAGGGAGGTTACAACAGCACTTGTTTTCTTAGAAGTACCTGAGCTCTCATGAAGATGTTCTGTAAATATATGTTCTTTAAATATGCTGTGGAACTGATAGGTGCCTCCTCTGGGATTCCTACAACTGTATTGCCAGAAGCTTACTTCTCTGGCACTAATGTGTTCTCAAAGCAAAGCCTTTGTTCAGCACCTAGAAATGTCTAGCTAGAATCATATCTATTTGAAGTGGTGGAAGAAAACTTCAGAAATCCCTTTCCACTCCATGTGTAATTATCTTTCCTCTAAAGAGTAAGAGGAAGCATGGTTTATTTCCCACAATTCCAGATTCACACACAGATTCATGTAGAGAAGTTCTTGCCAGAAACATCTTTCTTAGGCATCCTTGGATTCGTGCATAGGTTGCAGAGCAGACCCCTTGCTGTCTGCTAGCCTTGCAGAACCTGAGAGAGTAGGAGACAGTTCCACATATTTGAGCCCTTTTAGTTAGTGTAGGAAGATACTGTAATTCCTGTCTAGAATCTTCCATCCTATATATCTTCCTAGTCTGATCACCCTACGTATAGGCAGCAACACTCTGTAACTGGACCAAGAGTCAGACATGGTTTGAAGGCTCTTTCTCGGCACTCTCACCTCTATAAATTGAGTCCTACATAAGTTCTAAAAATATCCTATGCACTTAAGCAGTGTGATGTGCCTGATTTCTTAATCAACATGATTGGGGTTCTAAGAGATAGGATCCCAAAAGAGAGGATAGACCCCTGCCTTCTAAAAATCATGCAAAATGCAAATGAAGAAGAAAGCTTTAGGCATCTTCTTTCATATCACAAGATGACCCGTGCTAAGGGTTGGGACAGCAGTGAAGTCTAAGGATCATGGAGAATCCATGGGAGATGTTTTTACAGAGATGGTGACACGGGCAGCTTCCGGGAGGGAGTTGGAGTGGAGAGAGACTTGGAAGATAGGCAGGACCTGTCTAGGATTTCATGACCAAGCACTGCTAATAGGATAGTGTGAGAAAAGACTGTAGTGTGATGAGAAGTGAAAAATGGGAGAAATTCATGGTTTTTGGAAGGAATTTTTATTCCTAACCAGTGATTATAACATGATAATTTGGAAATCCTAATAACCATAGAAACAGGATATAGGGTTGGGGAGACAGAGATAGAGATAGAGATGAGAGAGATGAGAGAGAGAGAGAGAGAGAGAGAGAGAGAGAGAGAGAGAGAGAGAGACTATGTAAGGCTGATATTTATGAAGCTGATGAAAAGTTATTTTATAAGCTTAGAGGAAGCTATTGCTTCTCATTCCCCTTCCTGAGCACACTGACACCTCATTTCCTTTTCTTGTCTGACCTTTCTACATCATCTTCCTTTGTCTGTTTCTAGTTCTCTTCATTTCCTCTTTTCTCTCCTTCTCTTTCATTGACTCCCATCTGCAGTAATTTTGGGAAGATGATATACATTAACAGAACAGTCTCTAATACTGGTTCAGAGACTCTGGGCACCATATAGAAGTCAGTTGGGTTAGGCAAATCCTTTACACATGATCTCTTTTCTTCTTTGGAAGAAAGAGATTGTTACTTTTCTTGTTCTAGTATTTTAAGTATCTTTAGTTAAAATCATTCTTATAAGGACTTAGCTAGGATTGGGCCCCACAAAGTCAAGCCGAGCATTGTAAGGATGGGATTGATGCTGAATTTAGTTGCTCTCTGTAATCACTGTCAACACTAAGAGGAACAGTGACTTGGGGGAATCTGGAATGGCTAAACAAACAGTGATCTCACACCATTCAGGTCAAGGAACTATGAAATGATAGGATCTCTTTATAAATGAACTTTAACACCAATCAGGCAGAGAGCATCTGCCTTTTATGTCCACCAGTACTTCACAGCTTAGAAACCAAGGTTCAGCACCTAGGACAGTGACAGCCCGTGCTTGCTCTCTACTGGATAGAGAGGATGATACAATGACTCAAGGCTGAGCATGAGGAGAGCAGAGAGATGCTTACAGTGCCCAAGCATGGCCAACCCATCTGATCTGATGGTCCACAGTATGGAGATCTAGTCTTCACTGCAAATCATCAGATGCGTGTCTCTCTGCTTTACTCATCTATGAAATAAGAAAAAGCAGTTTTATCTGTCCCAACAGTATCTCATAAAGATTTAAGAAATGAACATATATCAATTACCCTACAGTTTAAGTAGCTCAATTAGTGTTGCCTTTTCTACTTGTATTATTAACAGTTATACAAGCAGGTTGGACAGGCAAGCTGGAGAACAGACTGTCTGACTGTTCTTAACACATAGCACATGAGTCTTGCCACCCACACTGAACCTAGACTTTCTTGGCCTCAGTGATAATGTAAGGCAAGGAAATTCCCTACAGCCTGAGCCTTCTGCACTGCAGCGTCTTCTCCTTATGTCCCTCTAGCACTGCTCTCCTTCCTTGAACCACTTGGGTGCCTCTCAGTCTGCCATCCTCTTACACAGAGAGCTGCCTCTTATTTCCTACGTACTGGGGAATGTGACCCATTCTTAGGCCTCCCCCACTTTCCCCTGAACAGCTTTAGCCTTTCTTGCATCTCCTTTCTGAGCCTCTGAGATGAAACCCTCCCACAGTACACAAGTGATGACATTCTCTTACTTCTCCAACTTTATTACTAGAAAATATCATTTGGAGAAAATGAGTGTAGCACGGATCTGCTCTCTGCTCTATCACCGCCCCAACTTCAACAGTATGATCTTAATGTGTCTCTTGCCACCAGCCTTGAAATACGTCTCTCCTTGAAAACAATAAGGGTCTTTCATTTCTGATCTTCAGCATCCTTCCAAGTTCATAATCTCCTTGCCTTCTGGGCATATCCTCTTAAAACAGCTTTTCAGATTCCACTTGGTCTCTGAGTTGCAAACACCAATACACAAGCAACCCTTCCAACCCTACCCTATCTAGAAGACACAACACCCAAGAGAGTTAGCCCAGTAGGCCAGTGATGCCCACTAGCCTGTCACCTGCATTCCTATCACTATAATCATCACTTTGAGATATATTGAGATATATTGTGTCTCAAATTTAAGCCTTGTATTAAAGTTGAGTTCTTCTTCTCCATCCAAAGGCTAAAGAATCTCAAGAAAACACTGCTTGGAATCTGAGGTCTGATTCTGATTCCTAGTCTGAAATGTATTCGTTGTATGACTCCACCCCCCTCCCCACAACCCATATATACTTCTATACCAAGCCATGGTGCGGGCACTTTAAAAAGCAGACAAAGAAAGGCCATATACATCTAGTGCTCACCTCTGGAAGGTGGAAACCCAAGCCCCAAGCACCAACACCCAGCATCTTGTGAGAACTGCATCCTGTGTGACCAGATGGGGGGAAACATCAAAATATCTGTGTTAAGCCCTTCATCATGATCCTTGAATGCACTCTTGGAGGAAAAGCCTCAGGTCCTGCCACCTTCCAAAAGCCAGAGCCCTTAGCACCCTCACAATAGCAACTCTTTCATTAGAGAGGACTTGCTCAAATCTGCAGCGATAATTTTCACCTATTACCTGAAGCTCCTTGAGGTTCGCTTCCCACGTGTTTTAGGAAAGATACCTAAACCAAAAGACCTCTAGAGCCTGGGAATTGGTGACCAAGTCTGCAGGCCCTTTCTGCATTAAACCAGTGTTTTGGGACTTCTTTAGGTCTCTTTGCCTCCATTTCCTCATAGTGGGGACCACACACAAAACATCAGAGAGCCAAACCTTCCCTGGATATATGTATATGTGGCTCAATTAATTTGTAGATGGGAAATGTCATCAAAATGTTAAGAAGTTGGATGTCACCCCCTCCTGAGAGCCTTTCCTACATGTCTTTCAGTAGGATCTCCTCTTGCCACAAGTCTGGATCCTCATTTTCCAAGCTGCTGTCTTTCTATGTGATCATAGTTTGTAGCTATAAAGTACACAGTCTGAGGATTGCATTCAAAGATCCAACGTCAAGCATTGTCATTTATAGGAATAATTAACACTAGAGACATGATTTTTTTTAACCTGGTAGGATAATAACAATATCTTTAAAACCCTACCATTTAAGGAGCACCAGATGTCTCTCAGAGGGTGAAAGACAGAGGGACCTCAAACCCCAACACAGCTTGCATGCCTGCACAGCCTGAATCCCTCAGGCAATCCAAGCCAAGGGGGAGTTTGATTGGCTAAAACCTGAGCTAAAGTTCTGCATGAAGCTATGTTTGGGCAGCAGAAGTTGTTCTGTCTCAGATAGGAGGCAATTCGCAGCACGTCCCCTCCACTCTACTAGGAATTTTAGCCAGAGAAATTCACTCGGAGCACACAAGCTCACACTCTCATTCTTCACACCTACAGCAGGCTGCTGCAACTAGGTGGTGCTTTCCAGCCTCTGTGGACTAGGGAAGATGGACAAGAGACTGAGTTTCCAGGGTTGGGAGAAATGTTTGAGGTGTTCCTGCTTCTGCGTAGTGTTAGCCAGGGCCAACCCAGGAGAGCTGGTGACTTGGCACCCACATCTCCTGTTATAGTAACCCTCAGCTTCCCAGCCTCTCTGAAATTTCCTCCCTAAGAGGGATCAGAGGGGACAAATTAATAGATGCATCAGGAAGGACAGGAGGGAGGCTAGGCTTGGCCCAGAGTAGGAGAGGGAGCTGGACGTGTTCCGTTGAGGAGGAAGAGGTGAGGGTGAGGGGAGATACCTGGCTTTCTGATATTCTGTGGTACTATAGGCACTTGTGCACCTTGTACTGGGCAAAGGGACACTGGTGGGTTCACTGATCACTTATGCCAATAGAAGAGCAGCCTGAAAAAGGGATTTTGTAAATGAGTGAGAAGAACCACAGATCTGGGGTGGATGACAAGAGAGGGCACACAGAGACCAATGGCACACAGGGGAGGAGGAGCCGAAAGAGATACACGGCCCACTGCTCTGCACCCAGGTTGACAACAGTGACTTCACAGCATCCTGGTCTCCTGATGGTATCTCAGCCATGTCCCTCTGATCCCTCCCCCAAAAATCTCATCGCCAGCTGTTTCTCAGTATCACAGAAGGAATGCCACTGCTTCCAGGTGCCTTTTCTGATGTCCAAAACCATCCAAATGGCCTGTAGTTCCACAAAGATACCTCAGGGCAACCATGCCCTCCTGTATATAAGCGAACCTGAGATGCTGAAATGCTGGGGAACCCAGAGGTGGGCCAAGAGCTGCAGCCTGTGTCCTTTCTGCATGCAGTGTGTGGGGAGGGGATTCTCACTCGCTGGACAGGGACTTGGGTGGCTGTTTGGCATGATAGTCTCACTCAGAAATGGGGATGGTCAGTGAGGAAGAACTTCCTGTACACACTGCTGCCCACGTAGGGTACACCACAAATCTTGGAATCCACTGAAGGGTGACTGAAGTCCTTGATCTGCCCAGTTCCTGTGCAGAGGTTCCGTGGGTGCCCCAGTGTATTCTTTCCTCTGTGTTTGACCTGCTAGAAAGAATGCAGACGTCTATGAGATGTGGGTCTCCACCCAAGCTTCCTAACTAAAGTGCTGGCTTAGACTTGAATACGTAACACCATTCTTAATGACATGCAAGTTATGGGATGTCAGTATAGACTGAGCCCAGTGCTTAGCTCAACACATCTCAGCCAATGGCAGGTACAGCAACTCATGCAATCACCTCGGGAGCCCGAGGAAGTTAGGAACTGAAGGTCCAGTTTCCAAACAGTTGGTGTGTCCTGAAGCTGGGATCTGCCATCTCCTGCATACGAAAAGGCTTTTTTCCCCACACTGTACCCCATTCTTCTCATCTATTGATTAAGCCCAAGGAAGAGTTCCTACCTGAGGAAATTGTGATTATGAAACCAGATAGTGTATTAACAAGGCTTAGATGCATAGCTTGTGCTTGGTAAGCACCCAGTGTTTAGTCAACGCCATTTGGCTCGGTATTATTAACATGTAACCTGACTTTTAAGCTTCAGAGCTCTGTAAATTAAGCAAAGTTATCCTCGTTCTCGTATCTGTGCACAGTCCCTTCACTAACCGCAGTTGGCACACCCAGCCCACATGACTCCTGCTTGCAATGCACACAGATCTGGCGTGGGAGATAAATGGAATGCCTGCGTGTTAGTGGACACTATGCTCCGCAGACATAGTCACACACAGGCATGAACAGACAAGTCATAGGCAAGGAGGATGGAAAGGCAGGGTGTGGCATGAAGAGCAGAATCAAGATACTCTGATTCTAAGGCCACCACCCTTCCTGTTTACTGATTCAGTTACCTCTCACTTCTGACCATTGGTTTTCTATGAGTGAGTTTGATCCCAAAGTGTTTCCCAGCAATTCCCAACACTTAGTGATAACCGATTATGGTTTCATTACCTTTGTTGTTGTTTCTCACACTTTTTAAATTTTAATTTATTATAATTTGTTCAGGTTACACTCGTATTGTTATTCCTTCACTTGTATCTTCCCATTCCCACCCTCCCTCCATCGCTCTTCCACCCTATTCCCCTCCCCTGACAGAAGGGGACTTCCTCACCATATGACCACAGGTCTCATCTGGGTAGCCTGCTTCCCCTTCCTCTGTGTGCCCACTGGGCCTCCCCACCAAGGGGAAGTGATCAAATCAGGGGCATAGAGTTCATGACAGAGGCAGTCCCCACTAGAAAACAATATATTCCACAACAAAAACAAATTTAAACAGTACCTATCCACAAATCTAAAGAAGATACTAGAAGGAAAACTCCAACCCAAGGAGGCTAACTACAAGCAGGAAAACATAGGAAATAGGTAACTTCACTTTAGCAAAACAAAAATTAGACAAGCACACAAACACACTACCACAACCAAAATTTAAAAAAATAAAAATAAAAAAGGACCTAATAGTCACTGGTCATTAATCTCTCTCAATGTCAATGGTCTCAACTCTCCAATAAAGAGACACTGACTAACAGAATAGATGTGTAAATAGGACCCAACAGTCGGCTGCATACAAGCAACACACCTCAGCCACAAAGATAGACATTACCTCAGAGTACAGGGCTGGAAGAAGGTCCTCCAAGCAAATGGACACAAGAAGAAAGCTGGAGTAGCCATTCTAACTAATAAAATAGACTTTCAACCAAAATTAATCAAAAGAGATCAGGAAGAACATTTCACACTGATCAAAGGAAAACTCAACCAAGATGACATCACAATTCCAACACTTTCTTGATCTCTAAGCACCTTTGGAGAAATTTCTGTTCAAAAGTTAGTTCCTTGAATGAACCTGTGATGCTCTCCAAAAGGATGAGTGTATAAGCCTTAATATTTTAATTAAAGCACTTCTTTCTGTCTTTGTGTCTGGAGGTATCTACCCCATGGAAGAATCTATTAGGCGTCCTCATCAAGCAAGTGAAAACAGTATGACCTCCTGTGGTTCCCTTTTTACCTTTGCTACCATACTCTCAAAGTTTAGGACAGAGATATAGCAATCAGGTCAACACACACACACACACACACACACACACACACACACACACACACACGGGCAGGGGAGAGACAGAGACAGAGACAAAGAGACAGAGACAGAGAGAGAGAGAGAGAGAGAGAGAGAGAGAGAGAGAGAGAGAGAGAGAGAAAACGCTAGTCGTGTCTCCTTTTGCTTCTGAGAGCAAATCTCATTGTTTATCTAATACATATAATTTTATAGCTTCCTGTTTAGCCAAATAAAATCTATTTAGAAATTGTCCAAATTTAATTACTTCAATTTTAAACTCATAGCTTTTTTGTTATTATTGCATACCACAGCTATGCAAGTGGTAGAAAAATCAGAACACACAAGTCAGCCAAAAACCCATGGGAAAGTGTCAGCAAGGGTACCATTCAGAAATAACCGTTTCTTATGTTTTCCGTCACTTAATACAAATAATTTATATAATTAAAAATCACATTCTAGCCTATTTTCCTGTTGCCTTCCATATCTGTCTTGCATAAATGTGCTACTTACCCACAAGTGAAGGCCAAGTGGCAGCTTGGAGTTTTGTACTTTATTAAGCTCATCTGCTGTGACTGGACATGGGTTGCTTCTGAATTTCTACAATGACTGATGGTTCTAAGGAGACCTGTCTGGGTTCCTTCCTTCTTTCCTTTCTTCCTTCCCTTCCTTCCTTCCTTCCTTCCTTCCTTCCTTCCTTCCTTCCTTCCATTCTTCCCTCCCAATCCTCCACTGTTAAACAGTCAGGTGAAATGGTCTGTACATTTTCAAGATTCAGATATGTGTATTCTTGCATTTAACTCCACACAATTTGAAATGAGCGTGTGAGTACATAGTTTGTTCTTGGGCCGCACATGCCATTGCCATACACTGCATGACTATCTCAAATCTCATCACTTGCAGTGTGAGGAGGAGATGGCATCTTGCTGTTTGGGGCATTTCTTTGTCCACTGAGATGCATCTTTTGTTTACAAGCTTATTGATAAAAATGTGCCATCCACCCAACAAATATTTATTAGTTACCTATCATGTGCCAAACACTTCTCAGGTTTGTTCTTCCTTTCTGAGTTCGCACTGACTAGACAAGGATGTGGCAGTGACGAGAACACTGATGCTTAAGCCCCCTCGCCATTACCCTGTGTCCATCTCTAGTTCACAGACGATGACATAAACTCTGTCCCCAGACTCCATGGAGAATACTACACCTGGGAACTTATTTCTGATCTGTCTGAGTCCTTTCTTCTCCTGCCTCTTGACTAAAGGAATACCATCCCCACCTCCCAGGAGAACTTTAGAGGGTTGGCCACTGGAGCCCTCCAGGGAGAGATCTGAGTGGACCACCACAGCTCAAAGTCAAGCCTAGGCCTGACACATCCAGAAACTCAACCTTGTTGGTGCTCCAGACTCACTTTCACACAGGCTGGCTCACAGTGACTAAACTGGGTGGAGGTTTGAGTGTGCTTAGCACAGAGGTAGCTTCTCATTTGTGAAGAGAAGAAAAAAAGAGAGAGAGAGAGAGAAAAAAAATCTGACAGGCAGACCAAACAATTGCTGAGCTCTCCAGTACAATTTACACCCCCAGGCTAGTTGCAAAAACAGCCAGACATCTTAAGAGAGCTTATGGGTAGGAGAGCAGAGAGAGGGCCAGGTTTGTACGTTTGGCAGCATCGTGTTCTGACAGCCAACGCACCGTTCGTGTCCTCTCCCTAGACAGTGCCTGGGCGGGAACAGCCAATTGGGCACTGAGCTTTGCAGCTGACAGACCAACACCCTCACCTTTGCCTGGTCAGCACTGTTACAGCTTAGCAGAGATCACAGCCTTGGGCAGAATATCTTCTGGCCGCCATTTGCCGTTCATCCTTCTGTGTTCTCAAGATGTGTTGGCCCACACTAACGTGCTGACTTAGCATCCCATGTGCCACTCTGTGCAGACTTTCTGTGTCCAGTGTATGCACACTGAGAACTTTCCTGTAGTCACATACGTGGGTTATAAAGTTTGGGCTTCCGATGTTGGCTGAGATTGAGTAGCCAAAAGGCATGATGGTCAGTCTCAATGTTAGTTAAGGGAATCTGTGTAGCCAGCCCTAATAAGGCCCCCCTTTGGGGAACTGCCTTTTATTTACTTCAAGATTATTAGGGCGGCTACTGCAGCATGTCTCTCTACCACCTGGATCCCAAGCCCTCGGCACATCTTGGATCAAGCTTAGTTTCAGGGGACAGTTGTGTGCCACCTCGAGCTCTCTCACGTGTATGTCACTCTATCTGAAGCTCATGCTTGGGTTTTGAACTCAAGAGTGATTCTCAATGTGGCAGAAACTTAGAAACTCCAGGGAATCTCTACAGCCAGGAGACTCTCATCCTAGGTGGGATGGGGGCCAGTCCCAGCGACGAAGCCATGAGGCCCCTGTGAGGTCCCTGCACATACCGCATGTCCCATTTCACTCAGCAGAAGTGAGTGAGTACACTGGAATTCATTTTTCCCATGCCTTAACATCAGAGATCAACCTACACACACACACACACACACACACACACACACACACACACACACACACACACTAGCTGCTTTGAGTGCTGTGGAGGCCAAGGGGGTCTTGCTGCGGGCACAGGTTGCTGAGATGGCAGCAGACAGAGCCCTACAAGCCTCCTTCAGAGACCACAGTGGGTGATGGAGTTACCTCAGGCAGCGTGAGGTCATCACAGGGCAATGAATTCTCTCATTCCTCCTATCACTACATCACCAGGGACAGGGGTGATGTTAAGGGGCGAATCCTTAGCAGATGTTCCAAGTGACCACAAAGACTTCATTTAACCCTTAAATCCCCAGCTAGAACAATTTCCTGTCTTTAGCTGGGATTCTTAGAGGCTCCGCCTCAGAGGGGAAGCTGGCATGTGAGTGACTAGGTCCT
The DNA here is from genome assembly GCF_964271855.1 of Acomys minous. NCBI lineage: Eukaryota > Metazoa > Chordata > Mammalia > Rodentia > Muridae > Acomys > Acomys minous. The sequence goes on from NC_140498.1 coordinate 5,923,543, forward strand.
CAGAGGAAGGGAAGGAGAGTATAAAGGACAGAGTGGAGGTGTAAAGCTAAGTGGGTGTGGTCTTGGCTGTGGGCTTGCTTCAGCAGAATCCTTCGGAGAACCCTGGCACACAAGTGAAAGGCACAGACATAGCCTTTCCCCACGTGCAATGTCTCCCTAGCCAGGTGCCTCAGATTTTGACCAGGACACCTTCCTGAGTGTTGGACAAGAGGGGCAGTGTGGTGGAGGTCAGCGGTGGAGTGCTTGCTTAGCTTGCCCAAGGCCTGCACACTATGAGTTCTTAGACATTGTGTGTGTCAGTGGAGGCGGGGGCAGGGGAGAGATAAATGAGGTGATTGTGAACTTAGGGTGAAAAGAGCCAGAGGGAGGCAGACCAACAAAGAGGATGTGAGCCTGAGACAAGAGGGGCATGAGCAGGGGGGAGAGGGCTTGGGGAAGGGGGACATGAGAAAGCCACCACTGGTGTCTTCTACACTCCCCTCAGTAAGGAGGTCCTGAGAGGGAAGTCTCTTTCAGTTTCCTCATGGTGCGGAAACTTCTGCTCCAACTGGAGCTAAATCAAATCCCCTTCCTCAGAAATCCCATTTAATCTTTAGGAGCCTCTCATTCAACTTCATGCAAAATAAAGCACAACTGAGTGAGGGCAGCGGTGTGCCGTGGATCCTCCCACACACACTGGAGAAAGAATTTTTTTATGTGTGTAAGTGTTATGACATCATCCTAGTCCTTAGCATAAAACAGTTCATAAATCCCATTGCGTCTGCAGGGCTGCGTGCCGAGCACATGAGGACCTTTTGTAAACTGAAGGCTGGCATTTCCTCAAGCACCGGGCTGCCTCAGAGGCAAAGCCTCTGCTCTCCTGGAAGGGTCGTGAGACATCTGTCCTGCTGAAGCATTGGTGGCAGATGCCACAATGACTCCTTAAAACAATACATCAGAGTCTAATTCCAGAGCGCAGACCTTCGTTGGAAAACACTAGCTCTCAATTCCAGTCCAGCTGATCACCCATCAAGGGCCGCTTGACGACTGGCCTCCTTCACTCAGCCTCCTTCAGCCTTGCTGAGCTCATTGTCAGGGACAGAGCAGAGATTAGATTTCAAGTGAACATAGCAGCCCCTGATTGCAACAAGGCATGAGATCAGCAGTGTGCTAGACCGAGCAGATGATGACTCCCTGCACCTTCAAAGAAAGACAAATGAGTTAGGAAACAGGCCAAGGAGGCTTCTGTCCCTGGCCGTGGATGGGCTCAGCAAAAGCTAACAGGATCTTGGCGCCATGTTCCTCCAAACCTTCACACGTGTAGGTAACTTCCGTGTGTTTACACTTGTTGCAGGCGGGGACCACCCAGCTTCAGTAGCCTCAGGGATAGGAATCATGTCAAAGTTTGTCATGAGACTTGAAGGCTTTGGGATTGGGGAAAACAGTTACCAGGGCTAGAAGCCTAGAGACCAGAAGAGCACACTGCCTGGGAGCTAGGGGAGGCCATTCTGGGTGTCATGAGTCTGTGGCTCACAAGATTGCTCATGTCCAGGCGACTGTGAAAGTAGAAGGCTGCCCCTGGGTGCCACATCCAGGTACCATAGCTTCTGTCTGTACTTTCCACTATGTGGCACTGGCCTAGTCCCCATCCTGGCCACCTGCCCTGCAGACAGTTCACCACCTCAGTGGCTTTAGCACGGGCCTGTGTGGGTGCTTGGGATTCCATGGGGAAGATGTCTGCCTCAGACATTCCATTTTCCATTTTTGCCAGTTCCCCTGACCTTTACTTCTCCTGGCTTGCCTTTGAAGCCTTCTCCTGGGCTGTGTGGGGAGAAGTGCAGAATTTTCTGCAGCCACTGCACAGCCGGCTTTAACTAGGCCCACCCTTCACCTTTCACTACACCTGTGCATCCTGGAAGGTCTCATACAAGCTTTTCTGCCGGCTTTCTGTATTTATTTATTTTGATACAGAATCTCAATTCATTGCCCAAGCTAATCTCTGTCACCCAAGATAGCCTGGGACTCCGGATCCTCCACAGTGCTGGGATTACATGTATGCACACACCATCATGTTTGGTGAGAGTGGTTTATCAAAGCATTTCTTCCAGACCTAGGAAGGGCCCTTCACAGGTGAATTGCTACTAATTCTCCTGTCTTATTTGTGTATAAAAAGAACGGAGCTAGAGTTTAGATTATGTATTTGGGGAGGGGAGGGTGAAAACACAGACTTAAGGTTTAGATTTCCTAGTCCCAGGTGCCACGCCGTGGTTCATTAGCTATGTATGTCGGCGTGTGCCTGCTTTCCTTTTAGACCTCACTTTCTTCTTTGCAGAATGGACACATTGCCTACTGGGAGGACTGTTAGGCACCATGTCTAAAAGTGTGTTGGGCATATAGTGACATTAACTATTACTTTTATAGATGGGCTCTCAAATGAGTGGGTTGGAAAAAAAAATCTAATGAAGAGTTTTGCAGGAGTTTTTACATGTTGTGTAGGAAACACACACACCCCCTACAGTTTGCACTGGCTCATTTCACTTGAAATTTATGATTACAAATCTCAATCTTGGGCTTTGACACTCTCGGGAACACTGCCATTTTTCTCTAACCAGTTGGCTTTCCTACCCTAAAGCATTCCGTCTCAACCAGCGGCACCTGGGGAGCTTTCCTCTGTTTGTTTGTTTCATGTTGGCAAATGATAGTTGTGGGTGTTTTGTGCAGTACAAAGTGATGCTGAGATTTCTTAATATGATGTGAAATGATTAAATCAAGATAATTAACATATCCATCACCCCAAATGCTTGATTGTTTTTGCAATGAGGCTATTTGAGATTTCCTCTCTTCATGATACTAGAAAGCACACGATGCTCGGTTATCGGCTATACTTTCCATGCTATGTAATCAATGTTAAAAACGGAGCAATGCTATTGTTCCTAACTAAGAATTTCCATGCTCTGACTATTAACTCCCCCCCCCCCCCGCCCCCAGGTCTGGATTACCCCAACTCTACTCCCTACACTGTGTGTTCAGCATTTTGAGATGTCACAGGGCATGAACATGGTGCTCATCTTCCTGTCGTTCTCGACCCATGTATCACATGGCCGTCAAATAGAGGAGTTTTAAAATTGCAGTGCCCAGGCCTCACCCAACACCAATTAAATCACAATCAAAATGCGGTAGAGGCAGCAGCTGTCAGAATACTATGCAAGTTCTGCTTTGAGGGCTAAGGAACAGCCGAAACAGAAACCACCCTGTAGCAGTCCATCCGGTCCCACCTTCCCACACCCCCTCCCCTCCATCAACCCTCGCTGATGAACTTGCATCACACTTCAGAGAAGATGGAAGCAATTTGAAGGATTCTTCCTCTTACCCCCTGCCAAAGCTCTCAAAGGACCTGTGTCTAGAGCCATGCCACCTTTTTATCATCCTCAGAGCAAGTGTCTGTCCTCTGCCCAACGGCTGCCTCCCCCACATCATTGTCTTTTCCTCCCATTGTTCCCCAAATCTGCTCAGTGGTTGTCTGCTCCCCTTGAAAGCATTACTAACAGCAGACAAACTTGGTTTCTCTGAGGTTGGGGAACAACAATGAAGCCTGTGCATTCCCTCCAGCTCTTGCCACGAATTGCTGATGGCCTGGGCACCCAAAACTCACTGCAGCACTTTTCACAGTGGCCCGGAGGTGCCCATGGATGCATCAATGGAAAAATCCAAGTGTGATACAGTCTCATGAGGGGATATAAGACTGGACACATCAAAATGTGCGGGTGCTCAAGACTCTTACAAAATGTATCCATGTTTTCACAGCACCTGTGTAATCCTCTCAGTCACTGAATCACCCCTAGGTCACACACAGTGCCTACCACCTAAGCACTATGTCGGTAGTGCTGTGTTGCTCAGGGAACTATAAAAAGTGTATGTTCAATATAGGTGCAATTTTTTTCCCCAAATATCTTCATCTATGGTTGGTTGAAGTGCAGGTATAGGAACTGCAGCTGGCACATAGGCTCATCTGTATTATTTAGTCTTCAAGAAAAATGAGATTGTGACATGCATGTCAGCAGGCATGATCTTTAGGGCTTTATTAAGATAGGCCAGGCCAGCCACAAAACAAATACGCGATCCTATTTATATTATCTAAACAGTAAAAAAAAAAAAAATAGTTAAAAAGTGTAGGAGAGAAGCAGTCAGAGGCTCGGGACGAGGAGGCTCTGTGGAGTCATCCCTTAGCGGGACAGACTTCCTGAGTGAGACTGCCCTGGAGCTGGATGTGGGAATGTCTGGGAAGCCCTGGACATGCATATGCTGCTATGGGAGTGGCCAATTGGACACAGTGACAATGCACATTTATAGCCTGTATTTTACCACAATTAAAATTTTCAAAATAATAGTGACCATTGTAAACACCAGCTTCCCTACCTGAGCCCCACTTTCCTTTCTCAGCCCACAACCTATCTGGCTCCTGCTTCCCCCATCCTTCCAAACTTCCAGCCAAGGTCACCTTGACACACCTGCTTGAATCCCAGCAAACTGCTCCTTTCCCTTCCTCCCATCATCCCCTCACGGAAGCCAGCTGCTGAGGCTTCCAGTATTCCTGCCCCATCCTCTGCTTTCCACGGCTCCACCCTTTCTGCCCTGTCTCTTCCAGCCCGCAGGTTAGATACTGGTTCTTGAGCATCTAGGCCCCTCATTTCTCCCAGACCTCTCTTTCTCTCTCTGATTCTCTCATCCTGTGTCACCATGTCCTCACCTAGAGCGACTCATGAGCTCTGCAAGTCTTAATGCAGTTTGTTCGTCTATGACTCACAGAGCTGCATCTCCAGCCCTGGTCTTTTTATCTGAAACTTTTGTGCTTCCTTGACCTCACCGTTCAGGTGTGTCAGAAGCATCTCACAATTAATGTGTTCCAAACGTGACCCTTGGCTTTACATTCCAGGCCCAAACCATGCATCCAGCCTTCTCCCCTATCTCGGCAAAAGTGAAATTGTTCAACCATTTGGGTACCATGACTTCTTTCTCCCATTTCCTCAGGCCACCCATACTCACAGCTCCATTTCCTCATGTTTCATATGTACATTATGCGTACAGATTCCCTTCAGCCTTGAGTGATGCCTTCAGGATGCCTTGAATCCACCTCCCCCATGTTCTTTCTACCTCGTTGGTCCACTAGCGCCTTTCCTCAGCTGTTCCCTTGGCCTCCTTACTGACCCAGCAGCCTTAGCGTTTCCTCTCCTTCGCCTTGCCTTCAGCCACAGTGTTCTGCCTACACAGGCCCTCTCAGCGTGACTTCTGTGCTCAGCTCAGCTCAGCTTTATCCTACCCCGAGACTTTGCATACACAGGACACACACACAAACACTTCTACCTCGTTCTCCCTCAGCCCATGTCCACTTTGCTCAGCTGGGTCATCATTCTCAAGACCTCTTAATAATGTCACTTCTCCAACAATTCATCCTTGGTCACTGCAATAGATGTTCCATTCTTTTATTATCCATTTCTCATGTCTGACTGTCATTGGCTTAGCCTTTACCACTATAAAGCAATTCCTCGCGTGTTTGTTAACCTATTACTACTTGTGTATTCCTATAAACCCTGGACACAGTACAAACCAGAGTCACATCTGCTTGGGTCAGTAATGTATTTCTAGAAGCCTTCTGACAGTCTCTGCTTGGGCCATGATACCCTCATTAAATCCTTGTTTGACAGATTGAGTTGATGCCACCACGAAACGCAATGCCTTTGACTTAGCTTGTGCTTCTGTTGAGATTTTTTTTTTAAATCGGCCATGTTCTAGCAATTTACCGTCCTGAATTTCCCACATTTTGTTAACTAATAAAAATGAATTCAAATGAATACTATCAAGATTCATTAACACATTTGTCTTCTGAAATGTTTTAAGGCTAATGTTTGTATGTTTATTTTGTACTTAAACCAAGAAGTTTTTTTTTTTCATTGTTTTTCAAGACAGGATTTCTCTTTGTAGCTCTGACTGTCCTAGAGCAGGGTGGCTTCGAACTGACAGAGATCTGCCTGCCTCTGCTTCCTGAGTGCTGGAATCAAAGGTGTGCATGAACCACCACCACTTGGCTAAAGCAAGAAGTTTTTGTGAGAATGAATAATAATTTGACATCATTGAAAACCATATTATCAATTCATCTTCATCTTTAGCATCTTTTGAACTTGGGACTTGTTTTTCCCCTCCTCCATTAATTAATTTATTTAATCACTTTACATCCCAATCCCAGCCTCCTTCCTCCTCTCCTCCCAGTCCTCCCCACACATTTCCCCCCCCCCCCTTTCTCTTTCCTCCTAGAGAAGGGGAGGCCTCCAAGTGGTACCAATCTACCCTGGTATCTCAAGTCATAGCAGGACTAAGCACATCCTCTCCCACCAAGGAGTGACAAGGCAGCCCAGCTAAGGAAAAGTGACCCAGTGGCAGGCAACAGAGTCAGAGCCAGACCCCTACTCCTATTGTTAGGCAACCCACATGATGACCAAGCTGCACATCTCCTACATATGTGTAGAGGGTCTAGGTTCAGTCCATGCATGTCCTTTGTTTGGTGGTTCAGTCTCTGTGAGGCCCTATGGGGCCAGATTAGATTATTCTGTAGATCCTCTGTTGTGTCCTTGACCCCTCCGTCTCCTTCTGTCCTTCTTCCCACTCTTCTGCAGCACACAACCAACTTGACTTAAAAAAAAAATGCTTCTAGGATTGCTTCCGGTTGCTGGTTAAATGTTTTTAGAGACTTTTTTTTTTTTTTTTTTGCAATTTCTGCCTGTCTTACTTAGAGTTTCTATTGCTGCAGTGAAACATCATGAGCAAAGGCAAGTTGAAGAGGAAAAGGCTAATTTGGCTCAGCCTTCCGCATCATAGTCCATCACTGAAGGAATTAAGGACAGGTACTCAAGCAGGGTAGACACCTGGAGACAAGAACTGATGCAGAGGTTTGCTGGCTTGCAGATTCCCCTGACCTGCTGAGCCTGCTTTCTTATAGACCCCAGGAAGGCCCGCCCAGAAATGGCCCCACCCACAGTAGGCTGGCCTCTCCTACATCATTCACTAAGAAAATGGCCCACAGCCTTGCCTACAAGCCCAGTCCTATGGAAGTATTTCTCAGTTGGGGTTCCTTCCTCTCAGATGATTTTAGCCTTTGTCAAGTGGTCATAAAACTATCCAGCGCATTGCCTTTCAATCAGCAGCTATGAAGTGACTAGCTGAGCCTCAGCTCAGCTCTCTTAGTTTATCTTTAGAGAGACAACCCAACATGCAAGTTTATGGAAGTTTTGCATTGGGCATTTTAAAAGAAAACCCAAATTTCTAACTGGGATCTCCAGTAATGACATCATACATTTCAGATTTCATTTTTATTGCATGCCTTTGTTCTCTGTTCCGGTGGTGCATTTTTCAAGCAGTATTTCTTCATACTGGGTCGAGGGCCTTAAGACTTACATGGAAGCTTCCAGAATTTCCTCTACCCTGTTGAGTTTCCAGATATGCCTTGAGATTACAAACAGCCTCAGAATTGCTGTCTCCAGGGCTTTTCTCCCAAAGCAACTTGTGCACTTTGCTGGAACATAATTTTATAAAGATTAAAAAAAAAAGTTGCTCAAGCCCAATTTCCTGGCAGGCGTCTCATCAGCAGCCTTAGCTGAACACTCCGTGAGCCCTAAAAAGATCCATCGCTGTGTTTTCTAGGAACCACTAGCGAAGCCTGTTAGCGATCAAATGAGGAGTGTGTGACAGGCATATTCTTGGGCCGAGCAAGGAAGTTGCTCAAGTCTCCTACTCAAAAGAAACAAAAGAGAGAAAAGCCCACTTTGCCTGCTGGATTCCCGGCTGCTGCTCATGGCTGCAGCTTCCCTTGTTTGTATTCTGAGCAATTTATCCTTCCTGGTGTCTGTGGGTGGAGCTGACTTTGCAAAGGAAATCTGACAAAACACTGAGAAGTGCAGGTTGAATGAAAGTGCTGAAATATCACTGCAGAAGCAGACAGGTGACTCTTGCATGGGCCAGAGAGACAACAATGCTTGATAGAGAAGCTCAGATGGGCCCAATATGTTGGGAGAGAGGTCAAGCTCATAGCTTGTGTTGTCAGGGGATTTTGGCATCAAGTCAGGGTGAGTCTGGCTAACCGTGGTAGCTTGTTTGTGTGCGCCTGTGTGGGTGCATATGTGCCTGCTTTGAAAACAGCTCGCTTTGTACTCATTTCCAACATGCTTGGGTTTACCCCCTTCACAATCAGTTCTTTACTGGGTAAGAGATGCAAGGAGCTATAATCTTGAAGGTGTTGAAAATCCTGTGTGTTACCTTCTGGTTTGAGTTCTGAAACAAGGTCACACTAGTGCCATCTGAAGGGAAGTATGCCCCAAAATTGCCGAGAAAGGGACTGGGCCCTGCTTGCTCAGCGGTGAAATAACAAGGTTAAACATTACGAGAGAGAATCTTGGGGCCAAGATGTGTAGAAAATAGGAATTGTGGGAAGACAAGCAGATTTTGTTCACCTGCAGATTGACATGGTCCAGAATTGTCCCAAACAGTGTTCTGGAGGAAGCAAGTCAAACTCATGAATAACAAATGGCCTGATATGTTTTAAGATGTGAAATGTTTCTCTGGACCCTGGAGCCAGAGGTGGATTTCACTTTGTTGAGCTGTCAGTTTTCTAGAATCTCTGAATATCTTGCAGCATCAATTACTTTTATGATCTGAGACTTCAAAGTTACTAGTAAAGGGCTGGGCAGTGTGGCTCAGTGGTAGAGCACTTGTCCAGCTAAGACAAGGCCCTGGTTCAATTCCCAGCACCACAAAATAAGGAAACAGATAAAATAATGCCATTCAAAAAAAAGAAATTAGACACTAAGAACCTGACTCTTCTACCTGTTGAAATTCTAGGACAATAGGTCTGGGATATTCTCAACTCTAGCTAGTAGAAGACCAGCAGGGCTTGATTGCCATTTTGAATTTGATTTGGATATTGTTCATATATCGTTCACCTTGTTTCAGGAAGAAATGAAATCAGCCTTGTGAAAGAGTGACTTACTTAAAAGGGAGAGAAAGAAAACAAAGGTGGAAGGGACAAAAAGAAATAAAAAGCAAGATTTAAGCTAAATACAGGGCCCTGCCATCCACTCTCCTGCGGGTCTGAGCAGGCCATCACGACATCCAGCCACAGAATGGCATTGCATTGGTGACATGAAATATAACACCCTAGGAGGAAAGCAGGCATCCACGAGGTGGTGCCTGACTACTGGAATAAGGTCAGGTTCTTTTTCCCAGGGCTGTCTTCCAGAGTAGGTTGTGTCATCACGAACAAGGCTATTAGAACTGACTGGCATCAAACTCCTGTTTCCCATCACAGCCTTCAACAGAGGGAGGTATCGCCCCGAAGTCAGTGTCAGTACGTGGAAATGGTGGTGGTATATGGCATGAGCCCAGGAGCTCCTTGTCCTCTGCTAACTGGATTTGTACAACGTGGCTCTAAACACCATCATGAACAAACCGTCTGTGTTTACTTCCTCCACTTCTCCCTGGGTTCATGTCTCTCAAGCACACTACTGACAAGCATACACAGGAGAGAGGTCTGGAGGTCCCTGCCAGTGCAGTTGGCCTGTGAGTAACAGGTACATGTGCATAAGATCAAGTGGGTGTGGCTCCATGGCACGGCACTGGCATAACATGTTTGAAACTTTGCACTCTATTTCTAGGACCACAAAAATAAGGATTCATAGGGAACTCAAAGATGTAACTAAACAGAAGAAGATATCGTGTGCTTGAATGGGGAATTTTTCAGTTACCTCCAAATTAGCTAGCAAATATAATTCCAAGCAAATATTCTGAATTGGTTAATATGACCAAATGACATCTGAAATTAAACACATCCACAAGAATGGATGAATAAGGCACACGTCTAAAAACTGCAGGTGGGTGTTTGTGCTCGTACACATTTGGATATTTAAAGGCGGCGTACATTTTTATGAGCAGAGTGGGGAAAGTGGTACCAAACACAGAGAGACCAGGCAGCGTGGAACTGAAGGAGGAACTTTAATCCACAGGGAAGGCATCACAGCATAGACATCAGATGGAAATAAAAGTTCACTTAATAATAAAGAACTGGCTTGTCTTTTTGTGTGTGTGTGTGAGGTGTCGGCACCCAGAGCACAGCAGAGAGGGCTGTCAGAAGCATCTAGGCTGGTGTTCAAAACCCACAGAGATGCCTTTGGGCAGCAAGCCCTGATGACAGACAGCAGCAGCAAGGGGCAGGATTCAACAGACCTCACTCAGTGCTCTTTTGTATGTAACTGTAGCTTACTTTGTGAGCTGGTCCTATTCACAGGGCTCCCTTCCTCCAGCTGCTCTTCTGCTACCCACATGGTCTCTCCCCGGTCCGGTGAGCAGAGCTGTAATCCCAGCCCCGCCCCCTCTCACCTCGAGCACTGAAACAGGAGGATCACAAGGTCAAAGTCAGCCTGGGCTACACAGTGAGGCTGGGCGGGATGATAATAATCTCAAAATTGGTGAGTGGCTTTGGATACACCAAGAGTTCTCCTTACGCACCCCTCTGCCTGGACAGCCCACTCTTTCTGCTCTCTGGACACTGAGCTGCCAAACTATGGCATCTTTCACAGTGGCTTATGATTTGGTATGGAATTAATACAGAAAGGAAAATACAGTAAAGAAAAAGCTGAGTTCCAATAAGCATCGAGCCATTTCATAATAAATTCCTGTCTCACAACATCGAACAAGTAGGTTCCGTGATAAAAGCATAGAAAAGCAATGTGTGTGTTCCTGAGAGTGGGGACTTTCTCTGTGAGCGGACCCTGACCTAGCTCCAAAGACAGTGCTCAGAAACTGCTTCCTGTGCCAAGCCGTGTTTCACGAGTACAGTGCTCCCCCTGCCTCATCCCAACACTATTTTAAAAAAAAAACTTTGTCCATTATAAATTAATAAATGGACAAAGAGAAAATTCACTGACTACAACTTTAATGCATAGTATTTGTGAGGGGAAAAAAGGAACGAAAGCTTTTTTTTTTTTTTTAAGGAAAATGCTGTGATGTGTGACAGTTGGAGAGCCAGTGTCCTTTATATATGAAACTCTTTAAAACTCTTTGAAATGATTTTTTAAAAAATAAGGTAATATCCCCCCAATATAGGTGCCTGTGCTAAAGAAAAACACTGAGCATATTTAACATATTCAAACATAGGTCAAACACGGATAAACTCTTCCTCTTACCAAACACAGCTGAGATGGAAAGATGAATGTTCATGCTAGGGATTCGTGATGTGCAGAAACAACTGGACACCTGCAAATATCCTTCAGGTTGGTGAAGACAACCCCTCAAAGAAAGTCCCAGTGCTCCTTGGGGTGAAGGGAAACCAGCATCAACTTTCCGTTCAGAACAGGAAGAATTACCCACCCAAGCAGCAATTCTGTGGAGAAAGTTACCTGAAACCCTTATAACTTAGAAATGTAGAATCTAGAGATTTTTCCTCTGGGGAAAACAATGGTCCTCCTGCAGAGTATTATTTATAACACATTGCAATGGAAACAACATACCTATAACACAAGGAACTGCTTTAAAGAAAGCCATTGCAAGGACTATGCTGTGGTCACGTAGCTGAAGGCTAAGCCGCTATTTACAGTCACAGAAGTGTGTATGACTAACCTCCGAAATAGCCACGCTGTTTTGTTACCAAGAAATAATTGGTTCGGCAGTATTCCATTTTTTATGGACAAAATGCACAACCCTCATTTGTTTTGTGTGCTTGCTTGCTTAGCTTTGCTTCCTAGATTTTCAACAATTTCGCGTGTTAATTGTATAGCCTTTAAGATTAAAACCAGTAGCAACTGGAGTTGTTTTTCAGGGACCAGAGATCCTCAGCTGTTCCTGGAAGCCATAAACGAGCACAGATGCAGAAGTTTCCCACCACTTTCCCCCTGCTTTGTCACACTAGAAAGAATGTCCCAGGCAGGGTCCCATGCTAGAGAGTTCTACCAGTGTCATTGACATGTCTCTTGTCAAGGCTGGCCATTTATTTAAGATGCCTTTCTTTGTGCACGGCTTTCTGTGTCCGTGAAAAAAATAAAAAGGCAAAACAGAAAGCAGAGTGTGGATTTTTCACCAATGCAAGGACATCTCCCAGTGAAGGTGCAGAGCCCTGTGATGCGGGTAGACAGTTCTCAGTCTGACGAGTGAAGGTGGAGTTGGACAGCAAGCGGGGAACTGAGTAATTGCTCTTTCTTCTCACTGACAATATCAGCTGACGGTTGGTATTTTATTATGGTGTTCATATGGGCAAGGTTCCCAGGAGACCAATAAAGTCTTTCCAGTTGTCTTATAGCTGATTTGAATAGAATGTGACCATGGAAAGATCAACTGCAGTGCTGGCAAACAGGAGCAATGCATATGTGGGTAGTGTGGGTGAGGTGGGTTGGTCTGCGGTGGGATGGGGGGTTCACCAGCCAAGCCATTCGTAGCCATGTGACCTGAGCAGGTGGCCACATTGAGCCCAGGTTTTCCTCTCTGTGCTGTGGGGATGATATTAGTCTCTTGCTTTTGAAGTTGTAGTAATGGTTCAAGTAATACGTACAAAAATTGTAGACCCCTATAATTTACCGTGTTAGTGGGTCTTTTTACATTTATAATATTAACTCTCCTAAGTGATTTCATGTACAAAATCAATGCCTTAGCCAATGTAAGAGAGATTTGAAGACATGTTACTCAGAATGAGGATTATAGTCCACAATGACACTCATACATTTCACGCTTCGAAATTAAAAGTGTCCATTTTTTTAAAAAAAGAGCACAGGCTACTACTCTTCTGTATGTGTTTACTGTTTTTTTTTTGTTGTTGTTGTTTGTTTGTTTTGAGACTGGGTTTCTCTCTGTACTCCTGGCTGTCTTGAAACTCACCCTGTGTATGTACACCAAGCTGTCCTTGAACTCAGCAATCCACCTGCCTCTGCCTCCCGAGTGCTGGGAATAAAGGTGTGGGGCCACCGCCGCCTGGCAAGTTTCAAAGTTAATGGTGAGATTCTAAATGTTCTAACCAGAGAACACATACCAACACATCACATTGGACCTAAAAAAAAATTACATAGTCACTACTTGTAATAGATAAAGTGCAACTTAAAATACACAGTGCTTGGTGAAATCCAAGCGGAAGAAATGTGAAGGAGTTAGAAAGTAGGAGAAGAAGAGATCCCGTAAGAGGAGGGCTGGCAAGGCAGTGACGTACAAGAGGAAACTTGGTCTGCTACAGACAATGTGGGAGTGAGAGGAGACTGCCAGACTAGAGAACACATACCAACACATCACATTGCTCTTGGCTAAGTCAGCCAGTCTGCATGTAGCTGTTGGGGTATAGATAGTAATAATACATTTATTTTCTTCAAGTATCAACTGTCTTTGCTCATTAGTAAATCTAGATCTCTAAGAAATTACATTTGGCTCAACAGTAGAGTTTGCATGTATACGTTCTAGAAAAGTACAGGTATGATACAGAATTTAAGATCACCACGCTGGAGGCTTGAGGAGTAATCCTGGATGCTGCTTCAGCCTTTCCCCTTCTGTCCTTGAGCAAGTCAGTGCCATCTCTAAAATGGGGGTGGCCTCATGGTTTGTTGTCAAGTTTCAGTATCGTAACTTTCATACATGGTAACGTGTCTGACACAACAAATAGTAACTCATAGAAAGAGAAGATGAAGAGACTAGGAGAGACTAGCTAACTGCAGGGCTAACAATACTGCCTGCTCTTCCAGAGAGCTGACGTTTAATTGCAAGCACCAAGATGGCAGCTAACGATGGTCTGTAACTCCAATTTAAGGGGCACCAACATCCTCTTCTAGCCTTGACAGGCACTGCATACATGTGAAACCCAGACATACATGCAAGCAAAGTACCCGTGCACAGAATTCTTTAGACGCTTTAAAAGAAAATATAATGGATAATGTTGAATTAGATAGATAGATAGATAGGCAGATAGATAATCTTTGTTAATCACAACAAAACTCTTTTTACACTGGAATGGCAATGTGTGTAGTTTAAGCAGCCACAGGACTTAGAACTTTCTCCCATTGCTATTATAATGTGTATAATAAGCATGAAAATGAAGCATAGCTGTAAATACCACATTTTTCACTTCCTGGAGGGAAATGTCATAGTGTGTCAGATACACTTCTAGTATTACAGGGTAGATGCAGGTCCTGGGGTGATCTGCTTTGTGCCAGGGTATTTCTCATGCTTCCAGTGGTGTTTCACATCCTTAAAATTTCAGACAACATTGTCCGGCACAGTTATCTTTCTTTGGGTTATACTTTGGAATACTGAGTGACTTTGTGTTACCCAGTGAAAGCGTTAGAGCCCGAGACTAGAGACTCAGACAGTGGAAGATGGAGTGTCCCGGTGAGGGTGAAAGAAATCTGGTATCTGCAAATTAATTTCACAACAACCTCCACTTCTGAGCGGCTGTCATAGACCTCAAGCCTCCATAGGGAGTCTATTGAACTGCTGGCTTGGCACAGCAACAGCGGTCAAGTCTAATGCCCCCTCTCATGGATCTACCTCATTGCAGTCATGCTCACACCTGATCCCACTTCCTGGAATTCCCCAGACGTACCGAGCTTGTCTTTCATGAGCAAGATTTAAAGAGCTCAAGTGGACACACTTGGGTCTGCCTTGGCGCCAGGAGGAGGAGGATTAGCTCCCTGGAGCTGGGCAGGGATGCTAAATGCTCTTTTTGGGCTGACTACAATAACCATGAGCAGAACCAACAGCCTCAGAGTCTGCGATACAGAGGAGCCTGGCTAACCCCAGGAAGTGGGTCGCATCAGGCACTAGGCAACACTCCCAAGGAGACCTAAAGTTGGCCTTTTCAAATGAATCTGGTAGGAAGACACATTGCTTCCCGACGTGGGCATGGTAACCGCACAATACCATCCTTTCCAGGCAGAATTAAAAATGAAAACCCTTGACAGAATAGGGAGGCTAAATAAGCCTGTTGGGGAGGGTTTCACAGGCTAGATACTCAGGTGTGTGTGTGTGTGTGTGTGTGTGTGTGTGTGTGTGTGTGTGTGTGTGTGTGTGTTGAGAAACCCTATATAAGAGTCAATCTTGTAAGGAGGGGTGGAGGTTGGACAAGGGCATCACAATCAATGAGCTCATGATGTCATTGGCAGCCTACCTGTCCTTGGAGGAATCCCATATTTTGATGCCAAGCCTTACAGCTTGCCTCTTATGATGTCTCATAATACCAAGAAGAAAAATGGTTGTGCTGGACTGCATTAAAATAGCAACCAATCCTCAATAATTGCCAAGTGTGTGTCAGACTTAAGGTGGAAAGAGAATATTGCCCAACTCCTCCATACACACTCATGCTCTGACATACATAAAGCATTATAACCTATAAAAACTGGTCCAGACAAGTTCCCACTTTGGTGCTTAAGGGAGTGAGTGGGTAACAAGCAGGGGGAATTCACCATGTTTTTCTGTCTCAAGAGTTAATTTGTTTACTCATTACATCATTCAGAAATCTGCACTAAGACCTTAGAGAGCCTATGAGGGCTAAGATACAAAGGAAGACATGGAATTCATCCCATCCCTATAGCATGCCCCATGTCCTAATAGTTGGAGAGAAGAGACTTGAATGCACAAGGATTTAATTACCTTCCAAGGAGTGAACAAATGAGATGGTGACATCACAGTGCCATGCGTGACCAAGCATTGAACGAAGTGCACAGTGGTGATTCACTCTGCCCTTCCAGAATAGTAACACCACTGCCCGGGAGACCTAAGCATGGCTGTGTGAGGAGACACTCAAGTTTTGATGTTAAGCAGCTAAACTTGAACCACCTGGGAATTTGTTGCATTCGCAGGCTCAAGGCCAGATGGACAGTCATGTCTGTGAAATGGCGGCGCCATTATCTGAGAAACACAGCTGGGCAAAGCAGGCCCTAAAGGAACAGGGAGGAGACGGGGATGTTGTCATGGCAATTCTAGAATGTGGTGTCAGGACCCAGCCTCAATGCATGATATATTTGTCCTATATTCTTGGATCCCATTGATCAACGCACTGTCTATATTTGGTAAAGGAGTTGTACCCTTCTCCTAGCTTTTCTGTGACTCCCTGAGGAGGAATCCCATTTGTTAGACCTATACCTGACTTATCATTTAGAGTATCATTTAGAGTACCACTGTTCAAAGCCAAATCGCCAAATTCCTCCAGGGTTGAAATGACATGCAGGCCCCACCATGCTCTGTTTCAACCTCTCTCTTCTTCTACCCTTTCCTACTCCAAGCATACATGTGCATAGTGCGTTCCATAAAGAAAAGTAGCCACTTCCCTTAGGAAGCCAGTCCCAAAGCTGGGAGGCTCGTGGTTAGCTCCATTAGTTTTGGCTGCCGACATGAGGATGGAGGTTCTGGTCTTTAATGGCCTCTTCACTCTGCCAGAGGTCCATCTGCTGCCAGTGGGCAGAAGGTTCCTCACTGGGTCTCTTTACAGAGACTTAGAGCTCTGGTGGAGGATGTTTTTCCACTTTATGGTCTCGTCAATGTGTCAATCAATGAGGCCTGGCCACTAATTAATTGTTATGCTATCCTGTTCCATCCATCAGGAAGGCTGGTGGCCCCAACTGGGCACTGTGCCAAGACTCAGGAACTGACTAAATCAAGGAGAGGAAGGGAAACTGGTGAGGAAAGGGGTGCAGATGAGATCAGTTGATCAGTCTGAGGAGGGGCAGGTTGCCAAATTTAACAGACTGGCTACACATCCCCACAAGAAGAACTCCTGGCAAAATTTGGGGTCTATCAGCTTGGCTGTGCTGTGTACACCAAGAGTTCTGCTTTTCTACAGCCTGAACACGTGCCCGCTTAGGGTAAAGCTTCGTGCCTCACCTACAGCCACTCTGAACCTCACCTACAGTCACTGTGTGCCTCACCTACAGCCACTGTGTGCCTCACCTACAGTCACTGTGTGCCTCACCTACAGCCACTGTGTGCCACACCTACAGCCACTGTGTGCCACACCTACAGTCACTGTGTGCCTCACCTACAGTCACTGCGTGCCTCACCTACAGCTACTGTGTGCCTCACCTACAGCCACTGTGTGCCACACCTACAGCCACTGTGTGCCTCACCTACAGCCACTGTGTGCCACACCTACAGCCACTGTGTGCCACACCTACAGCCACTGTGTGCCTCACCTACAGCCACTGTGTGCCTCACCTACAGCCACTGTGTGCCTCACCTACAGCCACTGTGTGCCTCACCTACAGCCACTGTGTGCCTCACCTACAGTCACTGTGTGCCTCACCTACAGTCACTGTGTGCCTCACCTACAGCCACTGTGTGCTTCACCTACAGCCACTGTGTGCCTCACCTACAGCCACTGTGTGCTTCACCTACACACACTGTGTGCCACACCTACAGTCACTGTGTGCCTCACCTACAGCCACTGTGTGCCTCACCTACAGTCACTGTGTGCCTCACCTACAGTCACTGTGTGCCTCACCTACAGTCACTGTGTGCCTCACCTACAGTCACTGTGTGCCTCACCTACAGGCACTGTGTGCCTCACCTACAGCCACTGTGTGCCACACCTACAGCCACTGTGTGCCTCACCTACAGCCACTGTGTGCCTCACCTACAGCCACTGTGTGCCTCACCTACAGTCACTGTGTGCCACACCTACAGTCACTGTGTGCCTCACCTAGAGTCCTCACCTACAGCCACTGTGTGCCTCACCTACAGCCACTGTGTGCCTCACCTACAGTCACTGTGTGCCCCACCTACAGTCACTGTGTGCCTCACCTACAGTCCTCACCTACAGCCACTGTGTGCCTCACCTACAGCCACTGTGTGCCTCACCTACAGCCACTGTGTGCCATACCTACAGCCACTGTGTGCCTCACCTACAGCCACTGTGTGCCTCACCTACAGCCACTGTGTGCCTCACCTACAGTCACTGTGTGCCACACCTACAGTCACTGTGTGCCTCACCTACAGTCCTCACCTACATCCACTGTGTGCCTCACCTACAGTCCTCACCTACAGCCACTGTGTGCCTCACCTACAGCCACTGTGTGCCTCACCTACAGTCACTGTGTGCCTCACCTACAGCCACTGTGTGCCTCACCTACAGCCACTGTGTGCTTCACCTACAGCCACTGTGTGCTTCACCTACAGTCCTCACCTACAGCCACTGTGTGCCTCACCTACAGCCACTGTGTGCCTCACCTACAGTCCTCACCTACAGCCACTGTGTGCCTCACCTACAGTCCTCACCTACAGTCACTGTGTGCCTCACCTACAGCCACTGTGTGCCTCACCTACAGCCACTGTGTGCCTCACCTACAGCCACTGTGTGCCTCACCTACATCCACTGTGTGCCACACCTACAGTCACTGTGTGCCTCACCTACAGCCACTGTGTGCCACACCTACAGCCACTGTGTGCTTCACCTACACTCACTGTGTGCCACACCTACAGTCACTGTGTGCCTCACCTACAGCCACTGTGTGCCACACCTACAGTCACTGTGTGCCTCACCTACATCCACTGTGTGCCTCACCTACAGTCCTCACCTACAGCCACTGTGTGCCTCACCTACAGCCACTGTGTGCCTCACCTACAGTCACTGTGTGCCACACCTACAGTCACTGTGTGCCTCACCTACAGCCACTGTGTGCTTCACCTACAGCCACTGTGTGCTTCACCTACACTCACTGTGTGCCACACCTACAGCCACTGTGTGCCTCACCTACATCCACTGTGTGCCTCACCTACAGTCCTCACCTATAGCCACTGTGTGCCTCACCTACAGCCACTGTGTGCCTCACCTACAGCCACTGTGTGCCTCACCTACAGCCACTGTGTGCCTCACCTACATCCACTGTGTGCCACACCTACAGTCACTGTGTGCCTCACCTACAGCCACTGTGTGCCACACCTACAGTCACTGTGTGCCTCACCTACATCCACTGTGTGCCTCATCTACAGTCCTCACCTACAGCCACTGTGTGCCTCACCTACAGCCACTGTGTGCCTCACCTACAGTCACTGTGTGCCACACCTACAGTCACTGTGTGCCTCACCTACAGCCACTGTGTGCTTCACCTACAGCCACTGTGTGCTTCACCTACACTCACTGTGTGCCACACCTACAGCCACTGTGTGCCTCACCTACAGCCACTGTGTGCCACACCTACAGTCACTGTGTGCTTCACCTACAGCCACTGTGTGCTTCACCTACACTCACTGTGTGCCACACCTACAGCCACTGTGTGCCTCATCTACAGTCACTGTGTGTCTCACCTACAGTCACTGTGTGCCTCACCTACAGCCACTGTGTGCCTCACCTACAGCCACTGTGTGCCTCACCTACAGCCACTGTGTGCTTCACCTACAGCCACTGTGTGCTTCACCTACACTCACTGTGTGCCACACCTACAGCCACTGTGTGCCTCACCTACAGCCACTGTGTGCCTCACCTACAGTCACTGTGTGCCTCACCTACAGTCACTGTGCCACACCTACAGCCACTGTGTGCCTCAACTACAGCCACTGTGTGCCACACCTACATCCACTGTGTGCCTCACCTACAGTCACTGTGTGCCTCACCTACAGTCCTCACCTACAGCCACTGTGTGCCTCACCTACAGTCCTCACCTACAGCCACTGTGTGCCTCACCTACAGTCCTCACCTACAGTCACTGTGTGCCTCACCTACAGCCACTGTGTGCCTCACCTACAGCCACTGTGTGCCTCACCTACAGTCACTGTGTGCCTCACCTACAGCCACTGTGTGCCTCACCTACAGTCACTGTGTGCCTCACCTACAGCCACTGTGTGCCTCACCTACAGTCACTGTGTGCCTCTGAACCTCTTTTCCTACTTGAGAAATCAATAGCCTTTAAACTGACTTCTTGGCAGTTGAAATGTTTCTTCCAATGAACTCAGATAAAATCAAAGCTCAGAAGATGAATGGAAACTAGACAGCACTGAGTGAAGAAGCAGGGAGCGGGAGGAACACCGAGGACACATGATCCTGGAGACAGACCTTTTGAACTGTTGCCCGTGGGGTCCTTTTAAGATACCCACATAGCCCACCACTCAGAGGCTGTTTTGATATTATCACAGAGTGGGTCTTCCTCACAGGGTCACCAGGGACTCCCCTTGGAAACGGTCTATGGAGTCACTGGCTTTGCACTTAGGGCAAAGCAGGTAAAGGTCATGGGAAAATGTATCAGATTTAGTCAACAAGTAATGTCCTTGGTGTCAGGGTAAAGGCACTGAGTCCTATTGTGCCCTCCTCTGACTTATCTTCTATACTAACAGACTCTTCCATATTCCAACGATTCAAATGGATGAACAGTCTGAAATGTAAACATAGATCATATTCTATCTGCACACATGCTCAGTGGCTTTACTAATATCAAAAGTTTTTTATTATTTAATTAACTTATTCAGATTACAACTCAATTGTTACCCCATCACTTGTATCCTCCCATTCTTCCCTCCCTCCCGCTTTCACCCTATTCCCCTCCCTTAGGTCATGACCGAGCTAGACCTCCTCCCCCACTATATGGTCATAGACTATCAAGTCTCATCTTGGTAGCCTGCTTATTCTTTCTCTGAGTGCCACCAGGCCTCCCCACCAAGGGGAGGTGGCTAAATATGGGGCAATAGAGTTCATGTCAGAGTTAGTCCCCGCTCTCCACATAACTGTGGAGAATGTCCTGTCCATTTGGCTAGATCAGAGTAGGGGTTCAATGTTTACTACTTGTATTGTCCTTGGTTAGTGTAATAGTTTGAGCAGACCCCCCCCCCAAGCCCTGATCCACCCATCATGATGTTCTTCTTGTAGGTTTCTAGGACCCTCTAGATCCTTCTATTTCCCTACCTTCTATATTTCTCTTACCTAAAGTCCCAGGGAAATGTCCTCACATCTATCCCAATCTCCTGGTAAGTGAAGATTTTCATGGGACGTGTCTTTTGGGCTAGTGCCCAATTATAAGTGAGTATATACTATTTGAGTCTCTCTGTTTCTGGGTTAGCTCACTCAATATGATCATTTCTAGTTCAATTCATTTGTCCACAAATTTCAGGATTTCTTTGTTTTTAATAGCTGAGTAGTATTCCATAGTGTAAATGTACCAGTTTCTTTATCCATTCTTCAACTGAGGGACACTTAGGCTGTTTCCATGTTCTGTCTATTATGAATAAGGCTGCTATGAACATGGTTGAGCATATGTCCTTGTTGTTTGGAGGAGCATTTTCTGGGTATATTCCAAGGAGTGGAAAAGTTTTTTTAAAAAACATTTTTAAGTTGCTCAGAGGAGAAGCGCACAGCCACAATTGCTCCACCTCCATCAAATAGCTCCTTGACAGAACACCAAGGCCTCAGGGCGACTGGGGAGCTGGAGGGTGATTGAAATTTTCTAGACCACAGGCACATCTGTCCGCATTTCAGTAAGAAGACTGGCAAACCTTTTCCCATAATGCAGTTAGGAAACAAGTGCACAAAATTGACGCAGCAGTTTTATTGCTCCGGAAATATTGCTCCGGAAATTGACCACGGTGGTTAAGTCTAGCTGTGAGTGTGGCTGGATGAAGACGTGCCTGAAGAACCAGTAAAGGAACAACTGGGGTATGTGAGGTGACAGTTCCAGAGGGGACCAGTAAGTGGGAGTGCGTAAATGACGTGAGGCAGATCTCCCCTCCATGCTTGTGGTCCCTGTACAAAAGGCTGGAGCGAACAGACATAGAAGAGAAACCTCTCTCACCCAAGAAGGAGGGCTCGTTTTTCTGCCACTTTGAACATTAAAACTGTGGGCTCTCTGGCCTTTGGACTCCAGAAATAACACCGATTACTACCTCGTGACCCTCAGCACCCCATGTTCTCAGACGTGGACCGTACCAATGGCTACCATGGTTCTGAGTCAGCCATCCTGGAATTGTCATGCTTCCAGCATATTCCAGGGCCTCCAGCCTGCAGGCCTCTCATCTTGGGACCTCTCAGATAGCATAGTTATCTGAATCAATAACTCTCTTACATAACTTATGTATAAGAATATATTGGTCTTGTTTCTCTGGAGATCTTTAAATAAAACACACTGGCAAAAAGAAAGAAAGAAAGAAAGAAAGAAAGAAAGAAAGAAAGAAAGAAAAGAAAGAAAGAAACAATAATTTGAGAAGCTCATGTCTTTTGGAAACAGGTGCAGTTCAGGTAGGAGCAGAATGTGCTCCATAGTTCTGGTCAGTCTTGTCTTGGACACATTCTCTTCTCCTCAGTCAGCACAGAATCACTACCAGGGTTGGGTAGACCATGAGTCCTGGCCTCTGTGCTACTGTAATTCTAAAGGGGCCGACTGGCTGCTGCTGTTCTTCCTCTCACCACACAGAGACGAGCTCTCTGCTCTTCCTACACAATGGTGGCCAGGGCGCACTGGAAAGACCTATTCTTCCTGGTGCCAAAGAAGCGGGGATGTAGTTCAGTGGTATGGCACTAGGCTACTAAATATGGGGCTCAAGGTTCAATCCATGGCATTGGACCAAAATTAACAAACAGAAAGCAAGTGCCAGAACAGTTGAGAACGCATGGCTGGCCAAAGCAGCTAAGGTCCCTGGAGTTTGGGTGCCACAGATAAGTACAGAATCATATTACAATGTTATAGCAGTCGAAGGCAGGACTCTTGCTCAAAGAGGGACCACTGTTAGGTGTGTTTGTGTGTGTGTCTGTGTGTGTGTGTGTGTGTGTCTGTGTGTGCACTCAAGAGACAAGCTTAAAACAACAAGATACAGAAAGGTTAGACACAACAGATTGGACAAAGTTTGTCAGGCTGATGCAAACAAAAAGGAAGCAGAGCCGGCAACATAAACGTCAAATCAAGTGAACTTGCAGGACAGAGGTGTCACTGAACAGGACAGAGAGTGCTACTGACGGGGGCTAAAAGGGAATGTGTCCTAAAGGAGACATTAGCGTCCTGTGTTTTTGGTACTGCAGAGTGTAGCTCTGGAATGTAGAAAAGCCAACTCTGTTAAGAATGCAGAGAGGAAATGGCAGGAACGCAAAGGCAGTGGGAGACCCTACCACACCTCCCTCAGCCTTTGACAGATTAAGTAGGTGAAGAATGAATTAGGGTATAGAGGGACTGAGCAATGTGTTTCAAGTGTCTTACTTAATAGACAGATGTCAAGTTTGTACTCTATGAAACAAAAATACACCTTGTCTCTAACTGCCTGTAAAGCATTCAAGAGTGTAAAGCATCCAAGAGAACCGATTTTATGGTATCCCACAAAGGAAATCCCAGGAGCTCTGAAAAGTAAAATTTGGACAGGCTCTGTTCTCAGACCATGGTACAATAAAATTGAAGATTAATGGCAAAAGTTCAACCCAGTGACCCCAAACACTTTGAAATTTAACAGCACTCTGCTAAATAACTGTTGGGTCAATGAGAAACCAAGGCTGCAATTATAGATCATTTATGTCCCAACAACTAGAAGAGCACCGTGTGCTGACACAGGGTGATGCTAGAGCTACGTCCATTGCTGAGGACCTAACATCGTTAACAGAAAAGATAGAAGATAGATGGACCGAGGAGCCAAGCCCAGAAATTAGAAAACAATAAAAAAAAACCAAACCAAAGATAGTGAAGAAAGAGGAGTTACCAAATCACAAAGCAAAAAGTACTAATTTTGAAGGCTGAAAAAAATGTATTGTCAGTGAGATGGCTCTTTCTAAATGAATACCTATATGAATAAATTGCTAGTCCAAAAACATAGTGCCAAGCCCCCAAAAGTAAGAAAAGGGGGTCGCCTTCATCAACAGAGGCCTTTGGAGGGTCTATAGTTTTAAATGTCCAATATATATTTTATTATTTTTTTTACTTTATGAGTGTTTTGCCAGCATATTATCTGAGACATGTATGTGCAGTACCGCCAACGACCAGAAGAGGGCACTAAATCACCTAGAACTAGAGTTCTTTAGGCAGTTTTGAGCTGGCCATTGGGTGCTAGGAATGGAGCTTGGGTTGTTTGCAAGAGTATCAAGTGTCCTTAACTACTGAACTATCTCAGCATTGATTATTTTTAAAGAAAAAATAAAAACTGCAAATATAATTTAGAGTAAGAAAACTAGAATCAATGAATGGATGGGTGGGTGGGTGAATAAATGAGTGTGTGAGGATCATATTCCCAAGTATGAGAAGGCAGCACACACACTGGTTAGGATTTAGGTCTAGTGACAACTTCCAGATTCAGCTGCAGAACATCAAACCACCTCTTCCAACCTCAGTTGCCTTATCTCTAAATTGGTGATGAGAGCAGCATTGACCTTCTGAAGCTGTCAATAAAATAACAAGAGCCAATAAAATAACAAGAGCCAAACCTCTAGAACTTTGCTAACAAAGGACACTATACCCACAGAGACACATAGGACACATGCAGTGACATACACAGAGACACACAAGATACACAGACACACACACACCATACATACATGTATCTCACACACACACACACACACACACACACACACACACACACACACACGTTTACTATTGCATTCCTCCAGACCCTCTAAATATACCGTATTTCAAATGCTAGGTAAGTAATTTCAAAGCATAAGGATGTAGCCCTGTTCACTTCGCTTTACAAAATCATAGCTCTAATACAAAACTTTAACAGTGTTAGCACAGAAAATCCAAAGCCTTTATGAGCATATGTGCGTACATATATAAGTTAGACATGAGTAAATGTAATCCAGAGTTGTAATAAAATAAAACACAAGAATCAAGTAGGGCATGTCCCAGGAAAAGATGAATGTTCCAGCATTAGGAAATCTACCATCTACTTTGGCACGTTGGGAGGCAATTGATGATGTGTTGACCCAGAAATGTAGTTATTAGCCTAAGGAAATAAGACTCAGCCAAAGACTGTGCCCAAGGTTATCTGAGGTAACATTATTAAATTCTTAAGCCACCCAAATACCCAAACTGGAGGAATACTCAAATACACTTAGGTTGTACTGTGCTTAGATAAATAGATTATGCTTAAGTGACATATGGAAATAAAAGATAGCCTATTCTATAGGAAGAATTTTGCTTAAATCATAAAACAAAATGCTTCAGTGATTATTTCAAAATGTAAAAAATATATTCATAATACTGTTCATTAAGCATAGAAAAATTAAATAATATGTACAGCGTACAGAGGCTGCACATTTGAATATCTGAGTTTATGTGTCTGTGTATAGATTGTATACACAAGAATTACATAAATACACAAATCTTCAAATATAAATATTGGTGTTTTTCTTGCTTTTCTGATGTACTAATGTGGCAATAAATAGTTGTATATGTTTATTGTTTTGCACAAATGTGAAGATGAAATCACCATCCTGTTTTGAATCTTTTAAAGCAGATTAACTGCATGAAGACTGACACACAATTATTCAATATAATATTAAGTGTGTGTGTGTGTGCGTGAGCGGGGAGGGAGAAGGGAGAAAGGGAGTAGGGGAGGGAGGGAGCGAGGGAGGGAGGAAGGGAGCGAGGGAGGGAGGGAGGGAGCAGCCCTTTGTGAAGCAAAGAAAAATAAGAGGAAATAGAACAAAATGTCACAGTAGTTATTATAGGGCAGTTTTAATTTTCATTTCTGTATTTCATTTGAAATACTATTCCTTAATGCCAGCAGATAAAAAAAATGTCAAATGTTAGAAAAATTACTTTCAGTGAGTCTCAGACAAGAAGCAAAGCTCCACACATATCTCAAGTCAAGTCATTTACCTGGTTGTGACTTCATCTTTTAAAATGCAGTAAAGATTACAGTTAAGGTACCTGGGGAATCTCATATAGTACCTGGTTATGACAGGCCAATAGTATATATTCATTCAACTCCACTTCCTAGTCAGGACCATTTTAAGGACTAGTCAAGAAAAAAAGACGCATGTGAAAATAAACGAACCAAGAGGACATTATGTTAAGTAAAATATGTCCACAGAGAAAAAACAGATTACAGCGTATTCCCCTGTGTGTGGATGCCAAATAGATCTGAATACTGAATAGTGGTTTCTTGAGGCCGGGAAGTATGTGAGGGTGCTAGACAGAAGAGAAGCAGGTTAAGTCCTGGGCTCTGCAGCACAGGTGAGGGTTAGCAAAAAGCGAGTCCGTGACTAACAAGAGGAGATCAGCTTAAAGCTCTCGAACATAAACAACGAGATGGGCATGTTAATGTTCCTGGTTTGACCAGTTCACATTGCATATGTGTCTAATAGTACACTGTGTTCCCAGCTAAGTATGATAATTGTAATTACAAAAAGAATTTTAAAAGAAAAGAAATTACCTGGGTTTAGCATTGGTCATGGAGGGCACCTGGCCACCTGAAATGATTCTCTAAATCTAGGCGCCCACCTGGATTTCCTCCTTCCACCAAGACTTCAAGATGGGAGATTCAAAATATAACCAGTTGCCATTCCATCCGCTCAACCTGGGCTCTACTATTTTTTTTTTCAATCTTGCCACACTGTTTTAAATGGGAAAACACGCCAAATAAAGCAAAGAAAGAAAGTTGAATCCCCTCTTTCCTCTCCCTCTTCTGACAAGGGTTTTCATTGTGTAGCCCAAGCTAGCCTCAAACCTCCCCCTCCTACCTTAGCCTTCTGAATTCTGAAATCACAACCCTCCCCCCCCACACACACACATAGTCTCTATCTTCCCTCCTCCCCTCAACTTTCCCTCCTCCTCTCTCCCTCTCTTCTCGCTCCCTTTCATGCTAGCCTCCCTCCTCTCTCTCCTCCCCGACCTTTCTCTACCATATGAGGTGAAAATTTCTCTTATCATTTCAATTAAGGTCTAATGCAGAAAGGATTTGACTTTTGACAGATGGCTTCTTTCTCAGGGAGGGTTAGTGTCATCCTCTGAGGAATGCTGGCCTGCTGCTCAGCACCCTGATTGGCTCTTCTGCTTGCCTACCTGAAGGATCCCTTTTCAGCAGAGGAACCAAGCAATCATTCAACCATTCTAGCCCTAGCATCATGTGTTAGGAGGAAAGAGAATAGTTTGTTTTAGAAATGATGAAGGAGAAATCTTGATTAAAAAAAAAATAATAACGAGGACTTGTGAGACTGTCATCAGGATATTATATGGAAGAAAACTTTGTGTTTCATTGGCTATGGGGGAATGAAAGCAAAGAATTGCCAAGATGACCGACCTTTGGAATCCCAAGCTCGTTGGGGCACCAGTGTCATGGGGCAGACCTTGAACACTGGGGAATGAAAATGGCAAAGTCGCTTTTCGAACGGCAGAGATTTCAAGGGGATGGAAGGGATCCATAGGCGGCTTAAGATTTAACACTCACACTACACATGCTGACTTGGATGTGATCCTTTTAGACAAGAAGGTGGAAGTTACGAACCAGAGCCCACGTCTTCATGAAGATACCTGGGCCCAACAAAGCCCCAGTATTTAGAGAGAAGAAAAGGGGGGCTAGATTGTGAGGCCAGTGGTAGGAAAGACACTTTCAAGACGATGCACAGAGATGGAGACAATAGCCCAGCCCTGCAAAGACAGGAGAGATATGACTCATATGAGCATAGATGGCTTCTTCCTCTTGTTTTGGCTAAAATCAGATGCATGTACTGATGCAAAGCAAGAATATAATGCTGTGTTAAAGCAATAACACAGTGTTGGTGTGTACTTTAGAGGCAAGCCAAATGTTCATTCAAACCATTTTAGAAACCCTTGGAATGCCCTGAACTCTACGCATTGGCAGCCTGGCTCGATTGATTTTATTGTTCATTCAACTTAAGTGGGCTTTTTGCATCAGGAGTAGAGAGAATGCATTTGAACTATCGAGCTGTGTCAGTTAGCCAAGAACCCAGGACTCCTGATCTCAAACACTGAACAGTGCCTGATCTGCATCTCAGCTACATTTGTATCTTGTATGTGTCCTTGACAAATGCTCCCTCATCTTCCTTCTTCCTTCCTGACCCACATGTACCCTGGCATAGCCTCTATAGCTAGTCAGCCAAGTCCAAAGGTGTGTGTGTGTGTGTGTGTGTGTGTGTGTGTGTTGGGGGGAGTCACCACAGTGACTAAAGAAGCCTGATATAGTTGAATAGAGACAGAAACAGCAGGAAAATAAATTTTTTTGCCTAGTATATTGTTGCAAGCTTTTCTTGGACTTGAGTTGGAGAAAACTGGCAGATATGAGTAAAGAGAAGTACTGCTGGGTTGGAGAACCAACAGAAGGCCTGAATTTTTCTTCTAAAATGTCTTTTCTGTGACTTTCAGGTGATCGTCAGTACAATCATCCAATCTTAAGCAGCGCTACCCAGACCCCTACACACGGTGAGAGCTGGTCGTGAGCATCCTGTCTGCACGTCAAATGGCTCCATTCCAAGGACGGGGGAGAAGTTGGAGCCATATGCCTGCCCTCCTCCAGGCTACATAGCTTCACTTTTCCTTTGAGACCACTGTCCCCTGGATGTTTGCGTCTTTGACATCAGAAGGATTTTTCTGCCATAAAAAAAAGAAGAGAGACCCTTTCTCAACTCATTTATATTCGTAATCTCTATAACTTCTTGGATTTACACATCCCATATGTCCATAGCAAGAATGTTAATGTGCTCCTTAGCCCAAAGCCGGTAGATATCATTGACAAATGAAATAAGACCTAGTTGAACAATCTTAACACTCCCCTCTCTAATTAAGATTTGACAAAACTCAAAATTGATTTGAGATTTACCCTCTTGGCAGTGAAGAGGCTGACACTTGCCCAGCAGGGGGCTGTTAGTAAAGGGACAGGAAGTGGTAAGAACACCTTCCCCTGTCAGGTTCTAATGTCCTCCCTGAAGACCACAACTGAAAATCTGTATCCCCTGGAAAAAAAGTATCTGATGTCTCTCTCAAAAGTCAGTAGAATAGAGAATAGCCCTGTAAACTGTGACCTGCCAGTCATGCTTGTCTCTTTACTATACAAGCTTAAACAAAATAGTAGTAGTAGTGGTAGTAATGATGATGATGGTGATGATGATGATGATGATGATGATGATGATGATGATGATAATAATAATAATAATAATAATAATAATAATAATAATAATAATAGGTGTTTCCTGAGTGACACACTAAAAACAAAGATAAATTTGAAGCCAGCTTTGATAGTACAGGCTTACAGTCTCAGATAATAAAGGAAGACGACGCAGGAGGATTGCCAGCTCAAGGCCAACCCGGGAAACTTAGTGAGCTACTGTCTCAAAACAAACCCAAAAGCTAGCTCAGTGGTTGCATGTTTGCCTAGCATGCAGGAGGCCCAGTGCTTGTCTCTCATCCTGCAAGAGAAGACTGAGGGAAATTGGACAGCTCGCCATCCTTACCGTCCTTAAGCTGTATTACACAGCACCTCAGCACTGAGGCTGGGGTACACCTGGATTGGGAAGAGAGAATGGGGTACTTAGACATGCTTTCTCAGCACCGTGGGCTAGTGGACACCTTTAGGAGAGCAGGAACATAACTGGAAGTTTCTGGTAGGAGGATATAACCGAGAAATTGTGGGGACAATTAAAAGAGGTTGATGACAGTTTTAATGTTGATGGTGGGGGCAATAAGGAAGACTGAGGTAAGAATTGAGAAGGTATAGTGAGTCAAAATGTATAGCTCAATGGAGAGCCAAGAGTATTTGGAAGAATGGAGGCTTGGCTGTGGATACCGTCTAAGGACTAAGACAAATAGCCAGCATGCAGGAATGGAATTCGTGATGGGGAACTTGAACTTGAACGTAAAGAATCTGCGTTGACCGTGGAAGATGCAAGAAAAAACATTCTGGAGGTAGTGTGAGGCTGGAGCTGGGGATGTTCTCATCAGTCTTTGAAGGGAGTAACAGAAGGCTGGAAAGTGGGGACTCTCTGTGCAAGAATTCTGCAACGGGGGAAATAGAAGGCAGAGACAGAGAGTCTGGGGGTGCTGTGGGGATCTGTGAGAGGGAAAAGGAGCCAGAAGAGACAGACGAGGAAAGTGCCCACGTGTTCGGTAACATTCTGGAATGAACAACCACTGAGCTGAGCCTCCTTGGGAAGAGCCAACACAAGCATAGGCTCTTGAGTACAAACAGAGGGACTGTCCCCAACTCCACCTCTTCCTGTCTCCTCTCTCCCAGCTGGGACAAAGAGATGGGAATAGAGGTGCCCCAGTGTCAGTTCTTGAGCAGCTTGCAACACAGTTGAAGTAGAACTTGCCTACCTTCCTTTCTTGGATGGTACCCCTTTCCCCATACACACACACACACACACACACACACACACACACACACACACACACACACCGAAGAATGAATAGAATAATCAGGAAGGCCTGAAAGACCTGCGTCTACTTGATCAGCCCCAAAGCATTCACTAGATCCTTAGCTTTGCCATGCAATCTGAGAGAAACAGGAAAATTAGAAAGCGGGCCGACTGATGCAAATGGGGATACCTGATGTCATCTGAGATGAACACAGTCAAGTCATATCAAATCATTAGAGGGCAATCAGTGAGGTACTAAGTATAGGGTAACTGAGTGATCAGGGATAGTAGGAGGGAAGAGCAGATACCACTGAGGAATGACAAAACGTGACAAGGTTGCGCTCACACGCCTTTAATTAAGGAAAGATGTGACGGAGGACAAAATAAAGCAGGGCATCTCATTAGAAGACAAGCTGGATGAAAGGAGGCTCGGGCATCCCTGGTCAGGACAAAGGGCAAAATGTTCTTGGCTCGGTGGTAATTTCAGAATAAGTGGTAGATGACAGCATATAAACCCACAGCCTTTGGAAGAAGGAGAACTGAGCAGTGACCTCAGTGGGAGTAAGATGCCAAGACTCAGAGGGAACCCAGTTCTTCTCCAGCATGGTGAGAAGGGAAGAAACAAGAAGCCGTGGGTTAGTGGCTATTAACCCAGCGCAGGGAGCAGCGCTCTTCATGCCCACTCCACTTGCTGGCATCTGTCCTGGTCTATGCCAGGGAGGCTCTCTCTGTACAGCATGTTCTGATCTCTTGGGATACAGAGCATCCCTCACCCCCTCACATATGTACGAAGCTGGCACAAACACCAGCTTATTGGCTGAAATCCCCTGGCTCAATCCCCAGTTCTGGGGGTGACAATGCAGGCAGGGAAGGAGAGAGAAGCCAGGAGTCCCCATGCCTGGGGCAATCCTTGGATACAGCCTAGGAAGGCCTCTCTCTCTTCTCTCTCTTCTCTCTCTCTCTCTCTCTCTCTCTCTCTCTCTCTCTCTCTCTGTTTCTGTCTCTCTCTCCTTCTCTCTTTCTCCCCCTCCCTGCCAGGGATAACAGGATTCTTGCATTCTATAATGTGGCACTCTCTGCCAAGAGGTATACGAAACAACAATCCACCTATACATCTACATCAGCTTAGGGCTTGCCCCTTCTCAGAGCATCTTTGGCTTTGAGGAGTCCCAAACAAAGAGGACGAATAGATAACACAGCCAGACTGACTGCTTTTCCCTACTCATTTTGGGACTGGGATCACTATCTCCCTGGACACTAACTGTTGACTTTTTAAAAAATGGTTCCTCCTCCTCATGTCAATCAAGCATCAAGGCATTTTGTCCCCTCCCACTCACCCACTCATCATCATTTGTTGACTCTGTTCACTATTCGTCGCTACTCCTCTCTTGACTCTTTTCCCTGGGACTGGCAGTGAACCCCACTCCATTTTGTCATTGCTGACTTTGGAATTTCAGGATTTATCTTAGGGAAAGTGGGAGAAAAGAGGAAGGTATGATAAGCAGGTTTTACTCAAGGTTTTCCCTCTGGGAGCTGAGAAATTCCCAAGGCAGCCTCTCAGTGGCTCTCAGAGGCTTGCCCACATATGGAACACAGAGAGGCTTAGAGGAGCTGCCCCAGAGGTACATGGCACAATGGATTGAAAGTGGATTGCAGCTGCAATGGGTTTGGGTCCTGTACCCAGCTACCCTGTGGTCACTACAGCTCTCTGAAGTTGGATTAGCTGCACATCAGAATTAGATCAGCTATTAGGATGAGGCAGTGCATTCGTGTATTGGGGGGTTTTGGTTTGGTTTTTCAAGATGGGGTTTCTCTGTGTAGCCCTGGCTATCCTAGAATTCACTCTGTAGACCAGGCTGGGTACAAACTCAGAGATTCACTTTTATAGACCTCTCTCTCTCTCTCTCTCTCTCTCTCTCTCTCTCTCTCTCTCTCTCTCTCTCTCTGTGATAAAACTACACAACCACCACCACCCCAAAATTGAGGAGGAATGGTTTATTTAGCTTACACTTCCACATCACAGTCCCTCATTGAAGGGAGTCAGGACAGGAAATAGGAGCAGAAGTTGAAGCAGAAGCCATCAAGGAGGAGTCTTGCTTACTGGCTTGCTCTTTCATGGCTCACTCAGCCTGCTTTCATCTACCATCTAGGGTGATGGGTCCAAGAGGAGCACTGACTGCTCCCAGTGAGACAGATGCCCCCACATCAAACATCCATCAAGAAAATGCCTCCACAGACTTGGCTACAGGCAATCTAGTGGAGGATCTTCCCAATTGCAGTTTCTCTTCTCATGGGACTGTCACTTGTCTCAAGTTGGCAAAAGTCTAGCTAGGAATATGTTATTTCATTGCATCTGGTTCAGTTTTCATCAGATAGACCAATGATATATCTGGAGAAAAAAAACTGTTGTTGAGTGTCCCAATTGAGTCCTCAAGGACTGATCAATATCCATGGGAGCCAGAGGCAACCAAGACAATGCCCTCCCCCACCCCACCCCAGATTTTTGACTAAAGGAGTTGAGCAGGGGGAAACTGAACCCCAGCATTCCCCACTGGGAACTCTAGTCGGGAATGGAGGAGAAAGTACAGAGAAAGCTTGGCCACTCTGACTTCAGCTACCTCTGCCTTTCTGTTCACTCATGCCATGCCCTTCCTTTGCAGAGAAGCCACGGTTGAATAACATCCTGACGTCAGCCACCGAACCCTACGACCTCTCCTTCTCACGCTCTTTCCAGAACTTAGCCCACTTGCCTCCATCATATGAATCTGCAGTGAAGACCAACCCAAGCAAGTACTCATCTCTGAAGAGGCTAAGTAAGTCAAGGCTGTCTGGAGTTGAGGTCTGTCTCAAGGGTCTCCAAGTCATCCTCCTCTGTGTGTCACATACCCAAGGGACGAACTGTAGAATCCCAAGAGCCAAGGAATGAGTTGTACATAGGATGAGGAGAATATACAGAACCCTCTATTTTCTTGTGTTGCCCTTAAACCCGGTATTTTCATAGTTAAGAATGATGCTCTAAGACCCTGAGGCCCTTGTCCTCTATCAGCTGTACTTACCACTCAGGTACCAGCTTGCCAGGGGCCTTCTTCAAACCACGGGCATTCCTGTGTGTTATTTCCTGTAATAGAGGCAGCAAGGGCCAATAAAACCATTCTAACTGAGCCAAGACCATCTCAAGGACCCAAGCACACTTCTCATGTACACACCTTAATATCATCACTTAAGACTGGTTTATATGGGGACCCACCTCTGCTGTTTGACCCTGAAATGGCTGTTGGCATTGATGGGTTTAACACATCAAAATGTCAAGAACATTTAGGGACATTTTTTTCTTTCCTGACCTGACATTTCTCTATGAGTGAGTCTATACCCTCACACGTGTGTGTGTGTGTGTGTGTGTGTGTGTGTGTTTTGAGGATGGCACACAGAGCCCTGTGCACGCTAGGCAAGCATCTGATCCCTGAGCTCCTGAGCTACACTCCTAGCCCCGCAAGTGTCCTTTGATGGCTGCCCAGCTTGATTGGCTCTCCACTGCCAAGCATGTGTTTAACTTCCAGGGTAACTCACACTGGTAGAAGTCCAACCCTATCTCACCTACCTACCGAGAAATGTTGAGTCTTTATAGCAACAAGTGAACATCTCTGGCCACCTGAGATGGCCAACGGGTGCCCCAAAATGAGAAGATGGGGTTCAATAGGCGCCCCTAACTCTGAGCCCTCTGAGGAGGAAGTGGCATGCTCACACAAAGGAGGAAGTCCCAAAACCTGCCTGCAGGAGGCCTCCTTGCTGAAATCTGGGACAATGCAGCCTTAGCCGTGCCCTGGAAAAGGTCAAGGATCCATAGGGCAATTCTGGGAGAACCTTCTAGAACAGGAGTCCAGAACAAGATGCACACATAGTATGGCTACAGCCCACTGCCTGGTGGGCACAAGGAGTACGTGCGGGCTGATGATGTGGCTGTGTGTGGGCTGGATGCCCATGTGTTGGCTGCTTGCACGTTGGCTGTTACTCCAGAGAAGGTGTTACTAGGTTCCTAGGTTACCAGGGAAGCGTTTCACAAACGCCTCCTAGACGAGCATGCTACTTTATTCTAACAGAAGCTGGTTCTGAGCCCAGTTTCCATAAGGAAGTGCTCTAGCCACCATTGGGAAGCTGTCAGCTCTACCTGGGTGCTGTAGCAAGACCAGAACCCATATGGCGTAGGCACAGCGGACAAGCCATAGGAGTACCTTGAGCTTGCCACCAGCTCCGCTGTGAGCTGGGTGGGGAAGTCATTTAACTTTCCCCCAAAGTGGTCCCTGAAGGAGAAACAGCATCTGTGGAGCCACTGCATGTATGGGATCTGGGGGAAAGGCAGTGCTCCTGAGCATCTCTCACGGGCCCTCGAGAGTTGGTTTATGGATGCAGTGGAGGAGGGAGTTAAGGTCAGCAGCCTGAACTCCCCTCACCTAATCTACTAACTAAACGGGGTTTGGTTGCATTATCGTTGTTGTAGATTTCCAAGTCTGTGGTTGAGCAAGAGGGCGTACATGCCCACGCCCACACCCACACCCACATTCCCCTCACTCCCTGAGTCAGTCCAGGCTCACCCATCACCACCCATCTCTGTCTCCTTACAGCGGACAAGGAAGCTGACGAGTATTACATGAGGCGGAGGCACCTGCCAGACCTTGCAGCCCGTGGTACCCTCCCCCTCAACGTCATCCAGATGTCTCAACAGAAGCCTCTGCCTCGAGAACGGCCGCGCAGGCCCATTAGGGCCATGTCCCAGGACAGGGTCTTGTCCCCACATCGGGGCTTGCCTGATGAATTTGGCATGCCCTACGACCGCATCTTGTCTGATGAACAGCTGCTCTCCACGGAGCGCCTGCACTCCCAGGACCCGTTGCTGTCCCCAGAGCGGACCGCCTTCCCGGAACAGTCGCTGTCGCGGGCCATCTCGCACACGGACGTCTTTGTGTCCACGCCGGTGCTGGACCGCTACCGCATGACCAAGATGCACTCCCATCCCAGTGCCTCCAATAACTCCTATGCCACCCTGGGCCAGAGCCAGACAGCAGCCAAGCGCCATGCCTTTGCCTCCCGCAGACACAACACAGTGGAGCAGCTGCACTATATCCCAGGCCACCATACCTGCTACACAGCCAGCAAGACCGAAGTGACCGTGTGATCGGAGTGTGGCCTGGGCTGCTCGGCAGAGCGAGCGAGGGCAGGACAGAGCAGAGCGGGGCAGGGGTGAGGAGCACCGCATCCAGCCTTGCTCTCCGCCCTTCCCAGGTTCACCCCCATTGGAGCTGGAGGTGGGCTGCCTTTATCCAGAAAGCCATACCCGCAGGGACATGGCACCAAATGCCTGGTCCAGCAAGCACAGGCCCAGGCTCTAAAGCCCTTTCTCCCCCAGTAGAATCCCCCCGCAAAAGAGAAGAGTGATGAGGCCCACATCTTTCCTATCACTCAGTCCCTGCCCTGCCCCTTTCCTGGGGGACTCAGCGCGGGTTCTGCCAGTCAGTGGACCCTCTCTTGAAGGTAATCCGAAGCTGCCTAGGTTTGAACAGCCAGCCAGCCAGCCAGAGGGTGCAGTCAATGGGCTGACCAAATAGGCTACTCGGTCTTCTTCCTGTATTTAGAACCGCATCACAGAAATCTCTTAGTGCCTAAAAACTGCCTGCTCGCTCTCAGCCAGAGAGCTGCTGTGTCCATAAGCACAATATGATTCTCTTCTGCCTGCTGGAACTCTGGTCTTGACCGAGTGGCTCTTCCCTCGCTGAGCCCTGCCCCCCCACAATAGGGAGGGGTCCCCTCCTCCAGCTGCTTGGATGCCCCTGCCTCTGTGCTGTGGGGGCTGTGCTCTCCCAGCCGTCACTGTTTTCTCCTCAGAGCTCTCTAGAGCTTTAGCTCTTGCCCCCCACGAGGGAGCACTAGCTCTTGGCCTCCAGAGAAGAATAGCTATGGGTTGTCAGGACTTTAGAGGTTCCTTGGCAGCGGGCTGATTGTCTCCCCCACTTCCTCCAGGCCTCTGGGTCTGAACTAGGACCGCCTCTCAGGCCTGCCTTCTTCACCCAAGCTCTGCTCCCTGGAGGCACCTGCAGTGGGCAGACAGCTAGGGTGTGGGAGGCCACTGTGACGCCCAGGATCTCAGGGGCTCACCACTATTCCCATTTTCTAGGGCTCTGCCTGCCCCTCACCCACGAGCCTCAGGCAGGACAGAGGCAGAAGTTTCCAGATAAAGACAGAAGAAGCTTAGCCCTCAAACAGGCAGAAGCTCTCTGACGTGGTCATGCTGGAGCCTGCCCATTCTTTTCCACCATCTTTGCTCACTCCACCAGCCCTTTCCTGTTTAGAAACCATTCTCTCTCCCTCTGCTCCCTCCCTGACCTAACTCCCCACCTTGCCCCCCTGCAGTTCCATTACTTTCCTCAGACCAGTGGATCTAAAGGACCAAGGCCCATTGGCCCGATGCAAAGAAATAGTAGTAACCCGGGTTATTGCTCTGGGGGCCTTGTTCCTGCATATGCTTGGGCATAAGGCAGGGCCACCTTAAGCTCTGTGAAAGGCCCCACTGCCAGCCCATCTCAGCCCCTTCTTTGCCTCCAATTTGAAGGTGGACAAGGTGTGACCAGCTACTGGGAAACAATCAATGAGGGCAATCCTGCTCCCCCAGGATAAGGAGAAGGAAGACAATGAGGTTCCCCACCACTTCTGAGGTCGAAGGCACCTCTCTGGGACTGGGGAGAACTGGTCCTAGACTGTCCGGTGGAGGGATGTAAGAAATGGAACCATTGCTTACCAGGCTACAGTAACGATGCCCTTTGGTCAGATTTTTATATCTCCTCCGTTCTGCATGGGTAGCCCTTAAAAAGGGAAGCGGTGAGAAGCTTAGATCTGTCCTGGTCATTTTTAATCTAGCTTGGTTGACAAGCCACAGAGAAGGCAGTGGACGGCTTCCCCTCACTGCTTTCAAGAGCTACAAGCTCTCCTGAGCCCTTCCCCAGAATCCCCCTCTGTGAGCAGGAAGGTTCTGCATAACTAGGAAGGATCAAAGCTGGGTCTTCCAAAAGCAGTCCTCAACCTCACCTCGGAGGGTGTGTCGCTGGCACCGTGGGGCTAGGAGGCCCCAGACCATCCTGTTTTCCTCTCCACAGAGACACAAACCTTCTTAAGGGCTGGTCCCCACAGGTCTAAAAGCATTCGTTGTAGAAGGTACAGCTTACAGGAAGAGAGAAAAACTCTCAATTTGAATAGAGAATGGCTCACTTCCAGAAGCAAAGGCAGGTCTCACAGCTGGTCCCCTCCCAGCACCCTGTAACTCTCTAACCCTTAGCTTGGTCCCTTGTGCTGGTGGGAAATGAAAAGGACAAGATTGTGGTGGGCAAGAATCCCCTCCCATGTGTTTGTACATCCCGTGAAGAATCTTCCAGACACCAAGTTTTCCAGCCCTTGAGTAGAGCAAAATCTTAACCCAGGCTCTTCCCCCAGCCTTGGCTCTGACAAGGTGTCTATCTGTCTGTCTATCTTCCTGCCTGCCTGTCTGTCTGTATGTCTCAGGGGTTGTTTGATAAGGTGATTCCAAACTATTTCTCATCCCTGCCTTACCACCATCCAGTATAAAATACCTGGCATCAGTTACGTCAGAAAATTCTAATGGAATGTTTGCTTCTCCTGAAGGTTTTTCTTCTGTTTCACCTTTGGAAGGAAAGAAATAGTAACAAAGACTGAAGTCTACAGACTAATCCAGCCCCTGCTCCAAACTCCGGAAAACTGTGTCTTAACTGGGACGTGAAAACACAGTTACCCCTCCCCCTCCACCTTCAGTTTTGCATGACTCCATTTCAATTACCTATAGACAACTATGATCCAGAAATATTTACATTTGTCTTAACTCTTAAGAGAGTCTACAATCACATAGCTTTTATTACAGTATCTTCTTATAACCTGTCCTATTTTATTATTGTCAATATCTTCCTGTGCCTAATTTACAAATTGAACTTTATTGTATGTGTATGTACACAAAGAAAAACACAATGCGTATAGAAAGAGTTTGGTACTGTGTGTAGTTTCAGGCACCTATTGAGGTTGTTGGATCTTATCCCTCAATGATAAGAAAACAAACAAACAAACCACTCGATCCCATCAACTCGTCCATCACCCCAGAACCAGCTAGCTCCATTGCTATATGAAGCCACTTGAGAGTGTCTGGGGCTGGAACCCAAGTCACTGCTTCTACACCTAGCAAGCTAGTGTCCTCTGTCACATAGGAGGGCCATGGCTCCCTCATGGTAAATACTCATATCCCAAGCAGACCCACTGTTTGTTTTGTTCTTCATGCATGTCTCCACTTCCCTGGATTTGGGTATGTACAGGTTTCACTTGCCCAAATGTTCTTCCTTCATCATTTCTCTCCAGCATCCTCCAGTGAACTCTTGGCTCCATATACTCATGAGCCACAGAGGCTTGCCAATAATTCCTTAACCTCCCAACTGGATTTTGACCCTCAGAACTCTGCAGGGTCTCAGGCAATGCCTCTCCCTTGGGAAGTTCCAGTCCTTTCCCCGCCCCCCAGCTGAGATCGCTCCCCTTCTTTACATGCTCACTGCTGTTGTAACCGTCTCTGCCAGTTTCCTCTTGACATCCTCTTATTTACCTCCTCAATCATCAACCTTCCTCCAGCTCTGTGGTCTTTTACCAGGTCCTGCTGAAGTGTCTAGTTTTAAGAATTAGAGCTCTTGATGTAAACTGTGGATGACTCTGACATTCTTTGAGTCCTTTGTTTGCCTCACTGATTTGTTATGCTTCCCCATATGGGAAATGATGCCCCAAGGTTTGAGGTCATTGGGCTTCCCAGATGCCTCTGATCTCAAAGAGGAAAGGGAGAGAGCTGCCTGGTTAGAGGTGCCGTGGCCCAAAGATCAGCTTTGATTCCTGCAGCCATCAGACTCAAGAACCTCTTGACTCAGACTGCTATTAGCCCGGAGTCTTCTGCTCTGGCCAAAGATTCACCCCTTTGATGCTTGTAGCTCTTGCTTCTACTCCAACACCCTTCCTCTAGTGGACGTCACAGATTTCCCTTCATCCCAAAGACACAAAGGACCTTGTAAGTCTCCAAGTGTGGAGGAGTAGTCATCCCAACATCTGCCACCAAACTCGACCCATTGCCTTTGGAGAGTTCTTGACTGCCACCTGCTTCATCCATCATGCTTTGCACAGATGTATGTGGACTGGACCCAAGGACATAGTCTGAAAGGGCTGCCCATTACTTAGACCCTAGAAGGCACCTGCTGTGAGAGGAGCAGGCGCATTAGCTCCCACACATCCCTCTGAAATCCTCTCTAAATCTGAGGACCTCTGGTGTATTTTCAAGAGGCTTGCTGTGCTTTACTGAAGTATTGTCAGGGCTTAAGTGTTACTTTTATAAGCAATGCACTTTAATGGTAGGTTAAACGTGAAAGAAAGTTCTTTCTGGCCCCTCTCTTTGATTTTGGAAGGTGGCATATCAAAGAGGAAAAAACAAACAAACAAACAAACAAACAAACTAGGAATGAGGCTCTAGAAACGTGGCTTCTAGATCTGGCCTCTGTCTCCATCTTGCCCTGTGACTATAGGCAAGTCACATTTCAGTTGAGTGGCTCAGTTTGCTCACCTAAAAAAAATGATGAGCTTTGGCTAGATGAGTGATCCCCCAAAGTTTCATCCAGCTCTTACACTCTAGGGTTCTCAGTCTCCTCCCTTTCCCTTCTTTACATCCATTCCCACTTCAAC
Organism: Acomys minous; assembly: GCF_964271855.1. NCBI lineage: Eukaryota > Metazoa > Chordata > Mammalia > Rodentia > Muridae > Acomys > Acomys minous. The sequence goes on from NC_140498.1 coordinate 5,963,549, forward strand.
TGAGCTGCACCCGCCATATGCTGCCTGCCCTTTGATAACATCGTCAGAGGCCCCAGACAAACACCAGACTCCTCACCAGATTTTGGGTGGAACCAATGGGTTTGGTCACTCTTGGATGTTCTTGTATGGGAGAGCTAAGGCCTGACCACTCACCAGGTCACCAATCATGTGTCTCCGAAGCCTCTCATATAAACATACCTACAACACCTGGATTTCTGTTGCTGTGAAAATCTGAGTTTGGAGTTTTCATTTTTTGATGTTGTCCTTATAGCTGGAGGGAGGTGATTCTAAATTCAGAGAGGGGACAGGCTGAAAGAGGGTCTAAGAAGTTTGACCATGAAGGTTGGACACAGAGTTTATATTTAAGGTCAGAGAGGAAATTTGTCCTACATCCCAAAGGAGCATACTTGGCAGAAGTTCTGTGTGGCAAGGGATGTTATCATATCCCACACCACAGCACGCATCCTGAAGATCACATCTAGATGCTGAAGCTCCATCTCAGCTGGAGAGGACGAGGCGCCATCACCTGGGCTTCTGGGAGGCCGGTTCTTACCCCCATCCCAGTATTTTTGTGGCCTCTCTTCATGAACCATCATCCTCCCCATGAAGGCTTGCAAAGCACCAATGAAAATTCCAAGTGAGTGTCATCAAACACATCTTGTAAATCGCAAACACATTATCCTTCCATCATTCAGAAAAAAAAAATGCTGTGTGTTTGCCTAACAGCCTCCCTCATGTGGGAGGAGAAGACGCTGCTCAACTTTGCTGCCAATCTCCATGGCCCTCCAATGCCACTCCACAGAAGGACCCATCCATTTGCTTATTAGTGGCAAATACGTCTCTAGTCCTGTAAACTCAACTAGACATTTTGTAGTAAAGAATTCTTGAAACTCTGTGATAAGAGGCAATTCTTACTGTAACATTTTTAGTTTGGGGACACAATTTCCTAAAGGGGGGGTTAAGGAACATTTTTACTCATTAGCTGGATTTATGGATTCTATGTTTATTATATGGTAGTATTATGAAAAGTACCTTTCTATCCGTACCTCTACAGTTTCTCTGTCACTCATATGCCCCCATTACTGCTTCTGTACAAATTCATTCGCCTTCCCTGTCAAAGCACACCCTATATGTACTGTAAACAGAGGTTGCTTTAGTAAGATTTAGTCTTAAGGATTTTTTCCACTTTTGTCAGTAACAGATATTTATGGATCAAAAAAAAAATAAAGCTGTTTCAACATAACCTGTGTGTCTTAAAGTAGCCACATGCTTATACAGTTAAAACCAAGGCCATGCAAAAGCAAGGAAGGTCATGGGCGATAGCTATAGTCAGGAGAAGAAGCAGGTATCCACCACAGAGAGTTGCTAGGGAACTTTGGATGTGATGAGATGTTTTAAATCTTTATATGGCCAAGCTCAGTGGTACCTACATACCTGTAATCCCAGAACTCAGGAGAATGATGCAAAAGGATTGAGTTGAGTTTGAGGTCAACCTAGGCTACATACCAAATTGTCTCAAAAAACAACAATGAAATCTAGGTTGCGGTGACAGCTGCAGAACAACATAGATCTCTGAAATCAGCTATAATGTGTAGATTTATGACCGCTGTAAACATGAGGGCAGAGGAATGCAGAAAAGTAGACCCTGGACATTGTGTCACCTGAGAGTAGAGCTGAGCTTCCCAGTGCTGTCCATGCGGATCCACTCTAGCACCATTAGTCTTAAATATCGGGTTTCAGTTTTATTTTAGCATTAGTTACCTTGGCTGAGCAGGTAAAAGGTGGCTAAAGATCTGTGACATTTAACTTAGAACATCAAAAACTCACCATGAAAATTGATTCAGATTTGCAGTTTCGTTCAAGACTCTTTCTCTGGATGTGGCTGTGATATTATTTTCTTTGGCCCATGCTTGTTTTGTTGCTAAGGCTGTTTGTTGATCACCAGAGCCTAGAAGCAGGCTGAGCAAACAAAATGCTGCCTGGGAGGCCATTTAGGCTACCCCACAAGGCAGCGTCTCTGTAATTTCTAGAATCCAGGGCTCAACATATGCTAATCTTAATCCTCCAACTCTCCTGCCTTCCTCCCTGGGGGCATTGGGCTGCTATGTTTAAATCCTAAGCCAGACCTGATGTTACAGGTCTGCAAACCTCCACTACTCAGGAGGCTGGAGCAAGAGCATCAGAAGGGAGTTCAAGGTCAGCCTGAGCTAGAGCTTTCTCAATAGTCAATATTATTACTTAGTTAATGAGCTAAGGACATATCCCATTGTAGGGCATTACCACACATTTTGCCCTTGGTTCAATTCTGCAAAGAAAGTCTTTTATTCTTTAGCCCCGAGAGTTTTTAGTCCCCTGAAATGAGCACAGTGTTGTTTGCTTCTCCTGGACATGGTAGCACATACTCCCAAACTTGTTCATTAATCATCACTCTCACCGATGCAGCACCATCTCTTCTTTCCTAAGTCAGTCTCCAACACAGGACAACTCACAGCAAGTGAACACATGCACTGACACACATGTGGAAATATTTGTAGTCTATATTCATCACCGAGGTTTTCCCTGAAACCTCAGGGAAAACAAATTTTTTGATTGGAGGATTCTTAAAGAAGTAGAATTTCATCTTAATGCTTACACATACGTTTAATGACTAAATTATAGTCCTCGAAAGAAACTCTCTGGGGACTTCCCTTATTGAACATACAAAATTAATAAGACATGCAATTAAATACACATTCAAAAACTGACCTTCCTTCTTTCTTTCCTTCTTTCTTTCCTTCCTTTTATTTCAGTATCATGCTGGGGCCACAGGGCAAACTAGCTTGGAACTCGCTAGTAGCCCACTGATTGAACTGGGAATCTTTCTGTCTTGCCTTCCTGAGTGCTAGTATTACATCCCTGAGCCTCTTCGAAGCTCAATTTTTTAACTTAAAACAAAACAAGGCAACATATAAACCAAAACACCCTCTGAAATGCTTCTTTATCACAATATTCTATGTTTCCATAGCTTCTCTAAAACTTTTTAGAAAATAGTCAAGGGGGAAGGGAGGGGGAGAGGGAGGGAGAACTCATAATGGTGTCACTTACAAGGCAGTATCTTTGCACTTGTCAGCATATCCACCCTTGTATAAAAAAGAAGGTGATTTTGAATGGTATTCTGAGGAAAATCTCATTGGTTTGATTTACACTTACTGTCATTGTCCTTGGTGGTACTAGATTTGAACTAAGGTATGTTCTAATGTTAAGCAAACAGTGAGTGTACCACCATGTCACATCTTGCCTACATTTTTTCATTTTTATTTTCAGAAAGATTCTCACTAAGATGCCCAGCCTACCCTTGAACTCACTGTATCACCCAATCTGGAATCAAACTTATGAATCTCCTGCCTCAACATCCTGAAATAGCCAGAGTTACAGGTGTGTACTACTATGTCAAGCGTATTTAACTTCTTATGATTTCTCAAAACCTATAACTTGACCATTAGAGAAATCCCAAAGTTTTGCATTTTCACAGAAAGTTCTAGACTGTTGCCCTGACGTTAGAGAGAGAGCTTATCTCTGTGTTAGAAATACCAAGAGGAGAAGTATTGTCATTTAACCTCCAGGCTTAATCTCAATTCAAACCCCAGTTAGAATGATAGATAGCAACTGTGACATACCATGACGCTTACGCTGTCATTCCCTATGAGGGTCTCTTAAGGATTCTCCTTTGGACCACACAGCAAGCTATTCCCATGAGTACATCATAGCATCAGTCTCCATAAAGGACATTGGCCTACACACTGGACTTCATTTTAGATTCTTAGAAAACAAACCCTCTAAGTGGGGTTCATCCCCACATGCTCAAGAGCATGTGTCCACCCAGAACACATGCCAGACTTTTTCAGCTGAAATTCATGCTGGCACAGCCCTAGGATTTGCAGAAAACAAGATCCCTACATGACTCTATATATGTTAAATATTGAGAAGCACACCATTTTGATTTTTCCTTTTTTAGCATTGAAAGTGTATGACCATATGACAAGAACGGCTTTTAGTTCTGGCAGTCGTCAGAGTGGTTTACGTAGTGTGATGATTTTGAGTAAGCAGCTTTAGTGAACAGATTAAAACAAAAATGAGCTTATAAGGGACAAGTATTTAGGGAACAAAGAGAAAACTGAGGCTTGACGTACAAATTACCCACAAGAAAGTTTGATATAAGAGAAACTATGGTGACTCTTGAGGCTAAATTGGAACCTTCCAGACCACTCGCCTATGACAAATGAGTCAGATGCAGAAAGAAGGGAGGGCCAAGGCTACAGATATAAATGGAGGGATAGGAAGATGGCTGGGCATGCTCAGATCTGCTCCTCCTGTGCTTCCTGGGCAGTAAAGGGGCAGCCATCTTGGAAGAGAAAGGGAGGGGACAGTCCAGGGTGGATCCCTGGAGAATCCCAGTCATAGTGCATGAGGTGAAGCATCCGAAGAGCATGAGCGGGACCGACTGCGATGACGTGGTACTGCCTAAACTTCCTCCAAACACCATAGGATTATTTTTCACTCATTGTTTTTCTAGGTTTCTGTGGTGCTTCAGAACCCAGAAATAGATAGGATAGTTGATATCAACAATGTTACTGTCACGGGGAAAAGGAAAAACTACAGGGTCTAGCAAAGACTACTAAATGGCAGTCTAGAATGACTCGAGTCATTTCCACTCATGTCTTCTTGGCTGGAACTGTTTATACAGTCCTACCCCACCATAACAGAGCCGAGAAGTAGGACTCTACCATGTTGCAGGAAGACAGAGAACAGAAAACATGGAACGGACCACTGGTGAGTACCGTGGTTGGCACGCTGTGTTTGCAGATAAAGGCCAGGAGTTTACAGAGGAAACAATGCCTTCTGTTGCCAAGACAAACCCGTCTGAGTTATTTAAAAGCAGGCAAAGCTTTCTACAGCTGACTTATTACATCTGGGGGGTTCATCCACTTTTATTCCAAGTCGGTTACTGATGTCTTCTTATTCAGGATTCATTTAATGGTAAAAATTCTTATTAAATTACTCAAATTGGTTGAGGAAAATAATGAGAATTTCGTCACTATTAGTAGCATGGGATATAAAAACTTCTCATAAGACATAAGTCATCACAAAAGCTAAGAACTTTCCTCCATTCAGCTCTTGACAGTCTTTTTCCTCCCACTCCCAAGCCAAGCACTGTCTTTTCTCCAACTCCTCAAAGGTCTAGCTTTTACTTATATATGGCTTTCTCAGATGGTTAAGCTGAACTGAAATAGTAGCTTCAGCAATTAAGCCTCAATAACTTTCCCTACCTAGCCCTTATGGCTAATTGCCTCAAGTTCTTTCTCTAAATTCCAAAATTACTGGGAGAAAACACAGAAGCCTCTAAGATTCACTCTGTGTGTCCATTTCCTATTTATTTCATAACAAAATGCTCCTAACTTTATTTTATTTATTTTATTTTATTTTATTTTATTTTATTTTATTTTATTTTTATTGAGGAGTAAACCTAGGCCTCATACCAGGCAAAGACCTCACCTCTGAACTCTATATATATCCCCAGCCTTAAATGTCCAAAATTAATGACAGCTTGCTGATTATTGTTATCATGATTCTGAAAAAAACAACTAAGGTTCCTTGAGATAGTTCTGAGCTGGGTCTATTATGGCTGCAGTTAGATGACAGATCACTGGAAGAATTATAAATCCCTCCTCACTCCCATGTATGGCTGTTAAGGTAAGGTGTCAGTTAGCCCTCAACCAAGGCTTCCCATATAGTATGCTGACAAGGGTCCTTCCACAAAGGCGTCCTCATAGCATGGGAGCTGGGTTCTGGTAGCAAATGCGCAGAAAGAGCAAGAGAGCAGGCAGGTGAGCGAAGCACATTAAGAGGATGAATCTGACAGGACATCTGTCCCTTTGTAATGATGTGCTCCTCAGAAGTCATGTAATATGCTCTCTGAGTCACACGTTGGTTTGAGGTCACAGAACACAGGCTATGGTGTGAAGGGAGCATAACAGAGTTATTCTGAAAAAGGAAGTGTGTTGATGGAAGCTATCTTTGCAAATAAAATCTACTACATTTTGTGTCAAGTGTCTAACCTTGGTGCCAGTTAGTAGGAAAGGCTTATATCACTCACTCAAAAATAGCTGCAAACATGTAGCCCTAAAGAGGTTTCAGAAAAATGAAATGTGGGCCTGAGACCCACGCTGAACAGATCCTTTGTAGAGGGGCACCCTCAAATTGTTGAGAAAACATCCATAAGAGAACAGCTTCTCTTCTGTTCTGTCCCAGGACCCTGGAGAGGACAGTGGCTATGACGTGCATGCAGCCGACTCTGTCCCTACCACAGGGTGAGGATTTTAGAGTGTGGTAGTGCCCTTTGTTTGCCTTTGTCCATCTCCCTCCAAACCATGCCAACCACAGCGGTAACCACCCTTTACTCTGCCCATGGGGAAAAGGCAAACTAAGACCACAGGAAGAAGTCTTTGTGAACTTGACTTTCAAAATAGACCATTTCAAGTGCAAAGACTGCCACATGCTTTCAAAGGCCTTGCAGCAGAAAGGAAAGAGAAAAGGCTTGTTTTTAACGTCTAAACACTGATCGCTGAGTAGCAAGGAGTCAAACTTGGGCGGCTTGAGGTTTTACAATAAGCCATAGAGTGGAGAGCACATAAGATACGAAAGAAACATGCGCAGCTAGTCAAGACCAAGAGGAAAGCCTTTTATGCTTGGAGTGGGGAATCCTGGAAAGAATCATTGAAAAAATAGAGAGATGACTCTTTCAGAGACTCCCCACCATGGTCAACCATCACAGGGTGAGCTCTCAATGATGAGAGTAGGAAGAAGTGGGTAACAGAACTTTCCAGATAGATTAGAAGATCTTCAGGCAGAATGGGCCTCTTAGAAGCAAATTCCTGATGACGCCCAATGTCCATAGGAAGGCAGAGATTAGAGCATATAAACTGTTGTAAGCTAGGACCGCACGAAGGGATGGTCCTTGACTCTGCCACCAAGGCCTCACTTTCCTGTCTGGCACTTTGAAACATGTCTCCAGAGTCATCTCAGAGCTTACAGCAGCAGCACACTGCCACACATACAAATGAAAACATGTATACCTGTGCAATTGCATTTGTCCAAAGCTGCTCCATGCATATCCTGAGGCCCAAAGTCTTTCAGCAATGGCTCTCACAGTGTTTTGTTTCAGGGCCTCTTGTTACACTCTTTAAAAGTATCAAAGACCACAGTGAGCTTTTTGCTTCTTTAGCACAGACTGTATACAATTACTAATATTTGAGATTAAAAATGCAGAACATTTAAATTTTATTTATAAAAGCCACAGCCAGATGGGAGGAACAAGTCTGATGTTCTATTACACAGAAGTGTGATTATAGTTAACAATATTGTAATGCATAATTCAAAATAGCTTCAAGAGACAGTTTTAAATGTCCTCATCAGAAAGAGATGGATAATGCTTGGGATGATGGAGAAGTAAGCATCCTTCTGTCAACATGAAATGTATAAATGTAAATGTACTGGGACATTACACAATAAACTGTACCCCATAAATATGCGTGGCTTTGATCTGTCAATAAAGATAAATGAAAAGAAAATGTATTTATTAGTTCATCTTACAATAACAATGCAACAATGATGTGTTAACACGAATAACATATTCTTGTGGAAATTACTACAATTTCAAAAAAGCAAATTAGCCAGAAGTTTGAAATTGTCTTACATTTTTCTTCAACATTGTTGGGTGTCTGGCTTCCTAGAAAACTATTGGATTCTGGTGTTTGCTGGTGTGGTTAGTCAGCTGCAGCATCACAGACTGTAGCACATTTCCCCCGGAGCAGCCTGCAGAGCACAGAGGCCGGGAGAGCATCCTGACAGAGGAAGAAGAGAGAATTTGCCTCCTCTCCGCTGTGCTGTACAGCCTAAGGCAAGCCTGTGTTCCAGGCTGGAAGAAACTTGGATTTTATAGTGATCTGAAAGCTAGCAATCATGGGTTGCACTCAGTCTTAGGTAGACAAGTTACCATACGGCTTCCTACTCTACGGAAAGCCTGGAAAGCAAAGGGTGGCAAGAAGGAGTAAAGTCACTTATTGGTGGTGCACTGTGTTTCCCTTGCTTGCTGTGTGAAATGTGTATGAACCCACTTGGTTTGGGGCCTGTGTGGAAAGAGAAATTTTATACTGAAGACTTCACTAGAGGAACATGCTGCTATCAGGATAAGAAACTGTTTGGTATGGTTGATGAAGGGTAAGCAGGATTTCCTATATTAAAGGCCAAGTTTTCAAAAGAGAACAGGATAGGATGGGGGGTAGGGGACATGATGCGCAGACATCTGGCTTCTTGCCTTATATTGTCCTGGCCACCACCCTGTGTCCTAAGCATCTCCTTGTCATGGACTCTAATCTTAACCCATCACTGTAGACAAATGACTCAGATGGGATCTCAGCTTCAGGGACTGAAGCTTAGTTAATTACCTCAAACCCAGGGGTACCCAAAGCCACATGCCACAAAAAATGGAGAGTGAGTTCAGGCAACAGAGGGTGCAGTGACTGCTCACATGCATTTGGTGCTTGCTGTGCGTTGGCACTACCCCAAAGCCTTTCCATGCATTAACTCAGGTAACCCTACACCACTTCATACTGGCAGGGATTACCACATGCCCCACCATGAAAGGCCATCATCTCATCCTAAGGACAAAGAAAGGTAATTGAGAGGCCACAGAGAGCACAGAGGCAAGAGCAAAGTTATGCTGCTTCAGAGAGACAACCAGAGCTCTAAGCACTGAATGAAAGTTAAGACACCACTACTAAAGGTCAGGTGCACAGGAGCATAGTGGAGGTATCTGGAGATGCCTACCAAATCCTGGCTGCCCTAGTTAGGATTCTGTTGCTGGGATAAAATCATGACCAAAGGCAATTTGAGGAAGAAATGCTTGATTTTAGTTTACGGATTATAGTATAAGTCCATCATGGAAATAAGTCTAGGCAACAGCTCAAGGCATGCAGGGATTGACACAGAGACCATGGAGGAACATTCCTTACTGGCTTGCTTCTCCTACTTGTCCTCAGCTAGCTCTCTTATACAACTAAGAATCACTTGCCTAGGATGGATAGCACTGCCCACAGTGGGCTGGGCTCCAGTCAGTTAAGACAATATAGCACAGTGTAGTGGATATAAACATGTTTTTGTTTTGATCCCAAATGTGAGACGGGGAACTACCATGTGAGAGAACAGGTGATGTTTATCCACTAAAAGACAAACCACCTAATGTCGGGGCCTGGTTTTGCCAGCTGAAACACATCTTAGTACAGATTCTGAGAGGAGAGATATATATGAGCCCAAACAGGAAGCTGGGGGCATTTTGGGGCTTAGTATCATTTGGCTGTTCAGTGCTCCACTTCAAGATGCTCCTAGAGAGACCCACTCCAGAGAATGTTTCAGAGTTCCTGGTTCCAGCTGCTGTTCCGGGTTCCAGCAGCAACTTTGGTTGAATTGCTGGTCTACTGAATCCTGCCGAGTACGCCACGATAGTCACTCCCAGGAACTGAGATCTAGGGTAGGTGGGTTGGAAGGGAGGTATAATCATCAATGAACCCCAAATGAAGTAGGGTTTTAAAAAGGTCACAGCCTACAGCACAGGCCAATCTGTTAAGGGCAGTTCTTCAATTTAAGTCTCTCCTCCAAGCTGTGTCAATTTGGCAACCAAGATTAACCATTACAGAAGGCTTTTCTTTTGCTTTAAGTTTTCAATGTTATCCCAAAACAAAGGGGATTGTAAGAGGGAGATTGTGAGAGGGAGATTGGACTACAGAATGGCGCCCTTTCTCAAATACATACAGAAATGTATTAGGCAGTCTATGTATTAGACAGGGTTCCCCAAAAGGATGGGAATGGTAATATATACTGTGGAGGAATGCTAAGTGAATGTATCAACCATCAATAATGCGTTGTTTAGCCAATCAGCTGGGCAAAAAGGCAGGAAGTGGACGGCAGGACTTCCTGGAGGAGAGGCGAAAAGTTTTATGGTTGGAGAGGGAGGAGGATTTTGGGACAGTTGGAAGAGGACGGTGGGAACTGGACGTGGACCAGCCCAGGGGTCATAGTGGTAAGTGTTTGGAATATATGTATGTTATAAGGTTTAGAGTAGTTTGTTTAGTTTAGGAGTAGATTAGACTCAGTTCAGACTCTGCCTGGTGAAGTGGTGGCAGCTTTAAAGGACGTTTCAGTCTCCCTGTGTCAGTTATTTGTTTTGTAGGCCGAACGGATACAAATATATATATTTGCACACACTCTAGACTGGGTGTGTGCATAAAATGTAAAATAAACAGCCTAGCAAACCAGTTGTCTTATCTAATAGATAATGAGAATCCATCCAATTTGTATAACTTCATCATATATATATATGGGGGGGGGGCATTAGAGTGGCTTACAGTCTATGGTCCATGTAGTCCAATAGTGGTTGTCTGCCACCAAAAGATCTAAGAATACAGTAGTTATTCAGTCCACAAGGCTGGATGTCTCAGCTGGCTTTCAGTATTTCAGTATATGCCAGAGTGTTAAAGAAGTGGGCTCTAACTCCAGTTCAGGAAAGGGCTTGCCATCGAGGGTGAGAGGCAGCAGGCAGAGAGAGCAAGCTTCCTTCTCCCATGTCCTTTAGTAGGCTGCCAGCAGCGGGTGTGCTCTAGAATAAAGGTGGATTCTCCCACCTCAGAACGATCTGCATTAAAGGGGGTCTTCCCACTTCAAATTATTTAATTAAGAGAGAAAAAATCCCTCACAGGTGTGCTCACACACTTATGATTTTAGTTCCAGATGTAGTCAAGTTGACAACCAAAAATAGCTGTCCCACTCTCCATCACTGTTCTTGTTTTCAAATGTAGACAAATAAAATGGTTAGCAGTAGACAAGATATATCACAAATGCCATTTCCATATCTGATTATGATTATTATGGTATGTACCATGCTTGACAATCTAGACTGAGTGTGTGCGTAAAATGTAAAATTAACGGACTAGCAAATCAATTATCTTATCAATCTTAAGTAACGAGAATCCATGCAATTTGCATGACTTCATTTTTAAAAATCTATAGTTTCTACTTTTCTACAAACATTAAATTTGGTTCATACAATAACTACTACATGCAATGTTGAAAAAATCACAAAATTGTTACATACGAATGTACATAAATGTGTGCATCAAATATGCCTAGGAAGAAAATTTCCCAAATTACTAACTGTGATAGTGAATGCAAGTGGTTTTTGAAATAGTTATACTTTTATGTGTTTTCCAAAGTTTTATGATGAACATATATTACATTTTAATAGAAACAAAGATATTTATTCTTTTAATTTTTGAATGGAGTAGGAGTAGAGGGCTTTCCCTTAGCAACAATACCACACACTTCTGGAAAAAGAGCAGCAAGTGTTCTTAGTCATTTTTGGCTGAGGCCCCTTCTACAAAAGAGGACCTCTCTTGGGTAGCTGCTGTTAAGAAAGTCTACCATTATCTGCCTTTACGTTACCATTGACTCACCTTGTTTCCCAGAACAGTGCTGCTATGATGCCATAATAGGCTTCTATTCCTGTAGTAGTCTTTTTGTGGGTGATGAACAGTGAGTTAGGGGCTACAAGAGACTGGTGGACAGTGACCTCCCTTTAGAAAGAGCCTGCCCCCTTATATCACTCAGTTCCCTAAATTCCCTGCTACAGCCATCATAAGCCAATTACTATTGCCTTTAGAGAAACATACTCCCTAGGCTATTTTTAATTTTACCTTAATATTATATCTATTAGGTCCTTTAGGAGGTGGTGAAATCAGTGTCAAATGGGAGAGCATAAGTCCCCACTGAAGAAACAGGAACAGCTCAGCCCTATCAAATATAGTGGCCCCTCACTACTATTGTGACTGTCCCTTTGATTTTGTCTCAGAATAAGATGAAACATGTGCATCAAAGACAGTGGAAATTAGATAATCTCCTGGCTGCAATAGACCAAGCACCTTTCTTTTAAGCTTTTTTCCCCCACAGAAATTAAGGTCAGTTGTACTCTAAACTAGATTATAAGTTGGGGTTGTACAATATGTGCCTGAAAGTGATCAGATCCAATCAAAGTGCCACCTTGGATTTGAAATATCATTCCATGAAGCATCATAGCATGGACTGGGCTTGTCCTTATAGAAAGACAGAACCTTCCTCTTGTCACATTTGTCCAGGGACTAGTCAACATAAGGAAGCTTTTCCATGCCTGGGAAGAAAGCTAACTGGGGAAAATCTCCCTACAGAGGACCAGAGCTAACAAAGACCTTGGCTCTGAAGCCAGGCCGCTTCCTCTCCTTAGACCATACATTCACACTCGCTTTGATTCAGTCAAATCTATCTGTAAAATGGGGTTACTATTGTGCATAATCGTGTTTTTGTAAGTGTATGATAATTCATTACTTGTAAAGCACTTGAAATCACACTTTGGGCATGGTGGTTCACGCCCACAATCTCAGCACTCTGGGAACTAAGGCAGGAAGACTGCATGGATTTCAAGGCTCCCTTGGGCCACTTAGTGAGTACAAGGCCAGCTAGGGCTACATGGTAAGTTACTGTCTCAAAGCTACCAGAAAAAAAATAATAAGACTTAACTTGGTGTAGAGTAAGGATTAATGAAGGATTAATGATTGTGACTTCCATGCCATGTGATGGAGGTGCATAGGGAGCTGTGGGGCTAACTACATGAATCTATAAATGTGTCCCTGTCTCAGAGAGTGCCCATGCTAAACAAAATCTCACTACTGAAATATCTATATGTGTACAATGGTTGTAGTTCCTGTCAGTCAAAATATGTTTCCGAAGTCTCCCTTTCATAATTAAAATGTTCAAGTATTGTTCAGAGTCTTCTACTTCAAGATGGAGTAAGTAGCACTGTATTTATCATCCCATCTCAAAAAGTTGAAAAATATGCATATCCAAAAATATGTATGCACAGAGAGAAATGGCCTTAAAGAAACTGAATATTCGGCAACAAAGGACACATGTGAAACACACAAAGGGAGCCTTATGTCTGCCCCAGCTCATTACCTGGGAAGAGATTTCACAATGAGAAGACACGGGTTAGCTTGAGGTGGGGAAGACAAATTTCAATCATGTGATCATGTATCTGTCGGAAGACTTTTCCCAGAGGATGTAAGTAATTCTAAAAAGTAAATAACTAAAACAGCCTATCCAAAGTGGAGGTGTGGTTAAAATATTTGAATAGATGCTTTACAAAAAGATATATTTCACATCAATTAAGAGACAAAATTCTGCTCAAAATTGAATATTGTAGAAGGTGGGGAGGAAAGAATGCAAAAACTAGAGGAGGAGGAGGAAGAGGAGGAGGAGGAAAGCCCAGAGACTCCTCCTTCTGAAATGACACAGCTGTCACACCCAGGAACTCACAGATGCTCTAGGGCCATCAACATCCAATCAGGGATGGGGAAGGGCACTTGAGGCCCCATCATTCTTGAAGAGTCATTGGTTGCTGGAAGAAGAAGAGTCATTTTTTCTTCTTCTTGATGTAGCCACTAGTAAGACTTGGTCCATTTCCACTTAAAATCAAAACACAAAAGCAACACCAAGCTTAGGCAAGGGACCCAGATCATGAAAATAAAAGCATGGAAGTAGGAGGGGGCCTGATGGGAAGAAGAAGAAAAGATTCAGTAGGGAATGGGAAGAGGGAATGGGAAGAGAGCAATTTGGGATGAAAATTATAAAAACAAAACAAAAAACTGAACACATTGAATACATGTATGAAGGTTTATAAATGATAAAAAAAAGTTCAAGATCACTTCATCTTCAGGAAACATAAATCAGCATCACAGTGGGATACTACCGCACAGTATTAAAATGGCTAAAATAAGAAAGAACAACCATAGCAACAGCGGACAAGGGTACAGAGCTGATTAGAACTCCTGTTTGCTGCTGGCTACAGTACAAATTGCCATTTGGGGATACAGTTGGGCAGAGTGTTTTGTTAATAAACACATATACACTATAATCCAGATACTCTACTCCTCAGAATCTACGCAGAAGAGATAAAAATGTGTACTCACAAAAACCCGTACACAGGGCTGCAGAGGTAGCTTGGTGCACAAAAGCACTTGCCACCAAGTATGAAGACTCAAGTTCAATCCATCATGACACGATGGAAGGAAAGGACCGACATGCAAAACCAATCTGACTTCCACACATGTGTACACATGCAATGAAGTAAGCAAATAAATGTAGTTTTAAAAACTTGTACATGAAACATGCATTAACTAAGACCTAGAAATATCCCAAATGTGTGTTAATGATAAAGTGTTAAACGGTGTGTCCAACCCAAATGATGTTGTACTGACCTGAAATACTGCTGGACTTTGAGACACAAATAACATGGACAAATCTCAAGGCTATTACCCTAAATGAGAAAGGCCAGCACTCAGTTGAGTGCTTGATCCCACTTTGCACTAAATTATAGAAGATGGCAATGGTCTAGAAAGACAGACAACAGAAACTTTCTGGGGGGCAGGAGGTAGTCAGGAGCAAAAGTGAGATGTCAGCACAAAGAAGGTTGTGGTGCTGAGGTGTGCACTATTTTTTTTTTAATCATAGGGTGGTTTAGGGACACATAAACATTCTACAGTCCATCAAATTGTATACTTACATGTGGGTAATACGCTGTATTAAATAAGATGCCAAATACATTTGCTTCTGTCTCTAGCCCTCTTGCCATCTTGCACTGTATTTACACTAGTATGGCCCAAACAGTGCTTTCTACAGAGGCCAATGAATCCTGCCTCCTAGGTGAGAAGGCTTCCTTGCACCCATATTTTCCCAAATGCAGACATACTCAACCCTTTAGACACCTAGGCAGGAGAATCAGCTTGTCTACAGCACCAACTGACAGCTCAACCCTATGAGCAGCAGCTTAACCTCTGGGCCGCTAGTCGTCTCCAAATGGGGTGTGTTTACAATGCTCCTCTTACCAGGCTCTTCCCAGTGAAAACACTTTCCCAGGGCTGAGAACCATGAAAAACACACACGGTAACTCAGTTAACCCTACCAAGCAACTCTATATACATTTTACATCTACTCATTTCTCATAGGATAGAGAAGTAATCCTATTATTTTTGTAAACTTCATTTTTCATTTTATTTGTGCATTTTGTGTGAGAGAGTATATACCATTTGTGTGAGTGGCCACGGGGCTGAAGCTATAGTAAGCCACCGGAAGTGAGCACCGGGAACTAAGCCTGGGTCCCGTGCAAGGGCATCATGGGCGCTTAACCACTGAGCCATATCTCCAGCCTGGTATGTTTGTTCTTTATCGACTTTGCTGGAGAAGTCATCAGATGTTGATTTAAGGATTGTCCACAAAAGCACTGACAGCTAGAAAGCTCTCAATCCTCCTTACTTGCCAAGGAGAGGAATCCCACAGAGGAAAGGCTCATCCCGGCACTCACTCCACCCCCACGCCCCAAGGATGCCTTTGGCAACTTCCTTCTCTTAGAGAAGACTCTCTAGAACTCCCACTCACACCTTCTCGAGCTCAGGGAAACGATGCAGGAGAGTTTCCTCTCCAGGCACTCCCAGCTCCCTTCTTAATTCCCTACAGATTTCTACCTCTGCCTGCTTCATTGCTATGGGCCACAGGGAGAGAAAGGATGGACAGGACAAAATTCCTTCCAGTGCTCTATCTTCCTGTGTCAGTCTGAGTTCTCCAGAGAAACAAAATCCCGCCACCTGCTGCCTGAAGGCCTAAGAAAGTCAGTGCTGTTGTTAGAAGGCCTGAAAGCTGCAGAGCAGCTGGGGTAGATTCTGGCAGGATCCCAGGCCTGGACAGCAGGTGTGCCTAAGGATGGACGACCAGTGTCCTCCTAGCTCATGCAGTTAGGCAGTGCTAATTCAACTTTCATCTACCTTTTGTTCTCTTCGGGCCCTCAACAGATCAGATGATGCACACCACATGGGGAGGGCCATCTGCTTCATAAAAATCAGCCCACCAATTTAAATGCTAATTTCTTCTGGAAACTCCCGGAAATACTGTCTTACTAGCTATTTATGCTACCATCCCATGACCCCAGTCAAGTTGACATGTACAGAATGAACCATCACAATCAATAACTGAGTTCCCTAATTCTTTCCTCTGACTTCCAATTTTAAAACAATGCAGAGAAAGCCGATTCTGCGTCGCACCCAGGCACAGGCACGGCCCTCTGCTAGGCAGCCCAACTTCGGCTTCTTCAATCCCACACCCTTGTATATGGTTCCCTCTTATGTTTGCCTTGGAGTGTCTCCCAGATGCAAACCATGGAGGGTATTCTCTGAGGAGGGCAAGCTCTGACTGCATAGCCTCTGCTGGTTTTGTTGTTGTTGTTGTTGTTGTGTTTTTTTTTAAAGCCATTCTCCCTTTGCTCACGTGTCTGCAGAGCAGCTCAGGACCACTCAGTGGTGGCTCCAACCTCCTCAATGGCCTGCACTGTGGGAGCTGCTGACCAGTCCTCATGGCTGGCTGGGCGCTCCAGTCCTCGGTAGGGAACTGCTGGATGGGTACAAGGGCACCTGCACACCCTCAGACCAGTCTGTCACCTCTGGCTGCACAGTGGTGAACTCAGGAGCTAGCGCAGTCCATTCGCCCTGGAATTCCTCCTTGGTCACTGCCTTCTCAGCAGCAGCCTGCTCCTCCTTCTCAGTCTCCGCTGGGTCTCTATAGAAGTAAGGATCAGGCGTAATCTCCCGTGGGTGCTCACGGGAGATGGCGCTACGCATGCGTAGTACTTCACAGCCAACATCCAGCACATTTGACCAATTGAGTGAGCTCCCTTGTTGTTGCATGGGATGGCAATGTCCACATAGGGCAGGGGTGAATCCATGTTGCGGAAGAGCGAAGGTGGGCAGGTTGACGTAAGAGGGCCTGTGAGGGGCTGGTGGCCAGCCCTGGGGTCAGTCACCACTAGAAGTCGTGGCTCCCTCAAGGCTGCTTGCACCTGGTTGGTGAAGGTGGCAGGTGCTAAGCAGCTTGCAATGGGAGTGGCTCCCTGAACCTGGGAGAAGCTGTTGCTTGCAGCTCAGGCTATGGTTGGCCCTGCTGCAGTCAGCATCATCTCCTCAAGGAACACTAGCCAGCGAGCTGTGCTGAAGTTTGCTGCGGCGTCTGGAGCCTCCGCTGGTGTTAACGCAGGCTGTCTTTGTTCAGTTAGACACAAGGCACTGATACTAGGTGGCACGGCGGTGGTGTGGGGAGGTTGTCTTGCAGCAGGTGGGTTTATTCCGGTGAGTCACTAGAGGTCTCAACCAACTTGTGAGCTCACGAGTTTAAGGATCTTGCTTTTAACTTCGGAGGGATTCTGTGAGGAAGAAAGCAGGGGGCTCTTCTTCCTGGAGCCTGGCTAGCAAATGCCATCACCATGATGCTTCTGAATTACCTGAGGAGCTTCTGAGATGAGACCCGTTCTCAAAGTGGCCTCGGGGGTGCAGAGTTGGGAATCAAGAATTTGCATTTCTATTAAGTTTTTGGGTACTGCTGCTGTTGCTGCATACCTGCCTGGGACAGCCCTAAGGACAAGGACCCCAGACAATTATTTTGTCTCGAGGATCTTCAAGGCCTAGCTCCCCATTTCAAAGCTGTGGCTATTGTGAGTTTTTACTTCAGACAGGACCTCTGGACCTAAGGAACCCTCCCTCCTGCTCTGGTGACTGAGAGGCTTTTATCATTGTAGGCTAGCACTTTACCATCAAGCCATATGCCCTAGCCTTCCTTGTCCTGGTCCTCCTCATGGTCATCCTCCTCCTCCTCCTTCTCTTCTTCCTCCTCTTCCTCTTCCTCCTATTTATTATTATTATTATTATTATTTTAAATTTTGAGACAAGGTCTAGCTTTAGTTGCCCACATAGGCCTTAAACATAGGATTTTCCTGCCTCAGCCTTCAGAGAAGATAGATGAGATTGCAAACCTGTGCCTACAAGCCAGAAAAGATATTTTGATGCTCTGGGATTGAACTCCATAGATATGCTCTCTACCCCTGACCCACAACTCTAGACCCTAGGATCTGAAGGGGTCTTAAAGGGGTAAGAATGATGGTTAGTGCCTTAGCTTTCTCTTGGATTGTATGTCACCTCTATGGGCTCATATCAATAAGGATATTTGAAGAAACAGAGAAGGGGGTGACAGCAGCTCAGTGGTACAGTACTTGCCAGCCATGCATGAGGCCCTGTGTCAATTACAAGTAGTGTGTGTGTGTGTGTGTGTGTGTGTGTGTGAGAGAGAGAGAGAGAGAGAGAGAGAGAGAGAGAGAGAGAGAATGTGTGTGTTCTTCCTGAGTTGTGACATCCAGCCTCTGCCTTGTGAGGATTCAAGCATCTATTACCACTGATGAATGCATGCATGGTGTGTTTGTCTGGAGCTCCTAACAGGATTTACACTATCGCTTGCTTTTTGTTCTTGTCTTTTCTTTGAATTTTTCCAATTTTATCCAAAAAGAGGAAGTATGTGTGTGTTTAATTTTGTTTTTATGTTATGTGATGGGTGGTTTGCCTGCATGTATGTCTATACACCATGCGCATGCAGTACCCGTAGAGTCCAGCAGAGGACACTGGATCTTCTAATACTGGAGAAACCAATGGTTATGAGTCACCATGTGGGTGCTGGGAATCAAACCTGGGTCCTTTGGAAGGACAGCTAGGGGTTTTAACAATGGAGTCATCTCTCCAACCCCTGTGTATATGTGTGTGTGTGTGTGTGTGTGTGTGTGTGTGTGTGTGTGTGTGTGTGTGTGTGTGTGTGTGTGTGTTTGTGTGCGTGTGTGTGTTTAAGGAAAAACAGAAAAGGATCTAAGTGAGTCGGCTTCCCTCTAGAGAAGAAAGGTCTCTTCAGCCCACTGGCAGTTCTCTTCCCTGACATGGCCTGGAGTCACCTGACGATCTTCCAACAGATGCCCAGGCTGGGGCCCCTAATAGCTGCTCAATTGCACTGGGGCGGGGCCTGGTAACCATGTTCCTTTTCATATGCTGGAGACAGGCCCAGGGCCTTGCGCATAAGCGCACTCTGTGTCACCTTCACCAGCTCCAGTCCCTGATCATACATGAAAATATCCCCAGGTGACTGAAGCTACAGCTGCACTGAGGAGTCAGGCAGAGAGAGCCACACACCCCAGTGGAACTTACCTGTAACTGTGTGGAACCCTCCTCCCCGTGAATGCTGTCCCGCTGTGCCCTGAGCATAGCTTGATCCACTCCGACCAGCTCAAAGCTAAACATGCTTTTTCAAATCGATTCACAAATGAATATGTGTCACACAATTTTATAAGCTCAGTACCACCAAAAAGGCTGGCTCCCTGGATCTGCAAAGAGTGTAATTTTCTTTAAAACCATGGAGGGCCACATCTCAGAAGTGAAGTTCAACCCGAAGCCCAAGAATTCCTACAATTTGCCAAAAGAAAGAGCCAAGGAAGTGCGTTTGCACCGCTCCCTTCCTTGTTCTGCCCACCTGTATCCTGTGGTGTAAAATGCAAGTTACACTCTATGGATCATTATAATTAAGTAGTGTGTGGAATTCATTTTTAAAAATAGCTTCATCAACTCTTCATAGCATATTTCTGCAAGACAAGTGCGTGTGAAAGTAAGTGGGACCGTTATTGTTTAGCGGGTTTAATTAAGTAAGTATTTCTTTCACCCCTTTGGGAATTAAACATAGAGCAGGGAATCAACACGGAAAAAATCTGCTCATATTAATTTCTGGCTTACTGCTTTCATTCAAAAGCAGGGTGAAAACCGAGGTTGTGTCTATGGTCTGCGGCTTTTATGTGTTAACTGAAAGGATTCAAGGTCTCCCCTTAGCTCCCACTGTAGAAGTAACCCAGGAAGTAGCCCCTTTGTGTTCCTTCTCAACTGTTTCTTTGAAGGACTCTTTCTGCCTTACCAATAAACATGCAATTTTTTTCTCTTTTTGCAAAAGTTGCTACTCTTACTTAATGAGGGATGGGACAGAACTGAAGTCTACTGGAAGGGAACATGGTCACACAAAGGAGTCCTCTCTCTCTCTCTCTCTCTCTCTCTCTCTCTCTCTCTCTCTCTCTGTGTGTGTGTGTGTGTGTGTGTGTGTGTGTGATATGTGCAATAGGGTTAAGGCCCAAACGATGCCATAGGGACCACTTCCTCTCCTCCATCTCTCGGCTCCCTTCCATTGTCTGAGCGCCACTGAGGCTAAGGTGGTTCTGACCCTCGAGGAGCCCAGGTGGCTACCAAGCTTTGCCCTCTGTCCCTCTGTTGAAAATAGAAATCCCTCACTTACCACAACAACCAAACCAAACCTCTGTCTGGCTCTACAGTCCTAATGGGATTGAATGAGCATCAGACATTGTTGATTGGTAACAAGACATAAACAATGAACCAAGACACCTGCTTCCTGCAGAGCTGGGGGCTGAGTGTTCTGGAAATATATGGAGTAGGGCTACTGTATGAAAGGGCCTAGTGTCTTAAGCAAAACCAACCAATCATTACTAGGAGAGTATAGGACTTGTGACTAGTTGTTTAGGTGACACAGCTGTAATCCCAGTTACTTGAGAGGCTGAGGCAAGAGGATCAAGACCAGTCTAGCAAATATAGTGAAATTCTATGTATCTAAGCAAATAAATAAATAAAAAGAAACAAGTAAAAGGAAACCTAGGCATAATGGCTCATTCCTGTAATCTTATAATTTGAGAGACTGATACAGAAAGACTGCCATGAGTTCCAGGCCAGCCTGGTCTACATAGCAATTGCCAGGTCAGCCAGGGCTTCACAGTGAGACCTTGCCACCAAAAGCCAACAAACGAAGAAGAAAAAAATCCAACAATGACATTTTTGTATTAAGTTTGCCCCATTTTGCTCTGCAGTTTATAAAATAGTTGGGATAGTAACTAAAATTTTTATTCATTGCTCATCTAAAATTCAGCTTATGCCTTTTCTGGTCATGTTCCCTGGGGATGGAGTGACCACTTCCAGGACCACCCCATCGTGTTTCCAGTAGACGTGCCGTTGAGTATCACTGTGCTTGGGAGCGGGTGTTCTGACGTGAGGTGTTCTGGCTTCTCACAGTCCTCCACGGAGTAAGGCTATTCCACGCATTCCAGGGCGGTGTGCGCTGTTCTGATCAGTACCATCCAGCTATCACCTTGCAGCCCTTTAAGCTCTCCTGTCGATGCTGCACTCTGTGTCACAGGCAGAATGACACTGATCCTTCCAGCCTGTATGTAGTGGCTGCAGGGAACAGTTTATCAGGCCCAGTGAGCCAGGCTCTTCTGATGTCTGTTTCTACTCAAGGTTCCTCCCTCTTCCTCTCCCTCTCTCCCCCTCCCCCTCCCTCTCCCTCTCTCCCTCTCCCTCTCTCCCTCTCCCTCCCCCTTCCCTTTTCCCTCCTCCTCATCCCCCTCCCCTTTCCGCCTCCCCCTATACCTCCCCTCTCTGTGGTGTGTGTATGTGTGTGTGTGTGTGTGTGTGTGTGTGTGTGTGTGTGTGTGTTTGCTGGGTGGTGGTGGTAGGGCTTGTGGGTCCTGGCCAGCTTATACATGCTCAAACTATCAGGTGAAGGGGCACTTGGTATACAGCTGTCTTTTGTCTTTGCTGAAAAGATATTTTATAAAGACTTAATTATTTGTTTGTTTATTCATTTGTCGCAGGTTCTTGCTATGTAGCCCAGGCTAGCCTGGAACTTATAATTCTCCTGCCTCATCTTCCCATGCTCTGGGATTGCAGGCAGGTGTAAATTGTATCTGGCCTCATGTAGACTGTATAACCATATGCTGTTAGCTATGGACACCTCTAATTAACACCGCGACTTATGTTGTCTCAGGCTCGGTTTAACCCCCAAGCTGATAATCTACATAACTTTAGCTCTCCTCCTCCTGTCTATAAAGATCATAAAAGCTGTCAGCTCCTGTCCCATGACTGGATGTGGCCTCACTGAGATGCTTTCTGTCCCTTGGCTTGGTCCTACCCCTGTTGCCCTCACACCAAGGCTTCACTCTTTCCCTGACTTTCCTGGGAAGCTTGGCCCAGGGGTCACATTTTTCTGGACACCTGGGTATTTTTGCCATCACTGTCACCCCACCTCTTCTCCTGGACCTACCTGAACGAATGCCACACCTTTGCCCAATGTGTTTTGTTGTTGTTTCTTTATTTGTTGTCATACTAGGGATAAAAACCCAGAAATCTGGGCATTCCAGACAAGTGTCGTACCACTGAGCAATATTCCAAGCGCCTTTATAATGATATGTTTCTTTTGGGACTTATTCTCACTGCGTTGCTTGGGATGGCATTAAACTCTTTCTGGTCCACACAGACCTTGAACTTGCCACCTTCTTGCACCAGCCTCCCTAGTACTGGGATTACAGGCCTCCTTCTTGGTTTACCCAACCTCCTGAAAATAATCTTATATCTCCTTTGTGAAGAAATCTGCTTATTGTCATCCAGTTCTCCTTTCAGATCTATGGTTTAGATGGATAATGTCCTAGTCTGCCCGCTGTGCCCTGCATATTCAAAGCCAAGCTTTGGAATTAAATTACACATGCACAACAATGCACATCTTTTCTCCCTCCATGTGCTCGGCTGTTACACTATAAGAAAGTAAATCATGTGGCTACCACAGCTATTGTCTCTGATTTGTGTTTAAAAGTGTCTTAAGCACCAAAAGGCTGCTTTAGGATGAGGTCTGTGACAGCTAAAGTGTTGCTAACTCACTGGGTGGAGACCATAGGTCACCATGGAGACACGTGGAAACCCCCAGTTCCCACCTCAGGATGTATTCCCTGCTCATAACTGCCAGTTTATATCACCAGAGAACCAAATCAAGGAGAGCAAGTGTAAAACACAAAAGAGCCCTAGAATACCCTTCTAGCTGAGAAGAAATGCTGCCAGATGAGAACTGAGTAGGTTATTAAATTTTGGATTAAACCCCATGAAACAAGCTTTATTTCTGATCCAAAATATTTCAATTACACACACACATACACACAAACACACACACACACACACACACATACACATAAATATTCAGGTAATTTCAGCAAAGTACCTATGAAGAAACAAACATCAAGTTGGCATTCAACTTATTTTCCAAACTAAGTTCTAGAAAGCAACAGAAGCATCTCTGAAGAGGTTTTCCCAGTGGTAGTTAGAGACAGAAGCTGCTAGGGTAGGAGCAGCCTGGAAAATTCTCCTCAGGTCCAAGTGAGATTGTTACACATATCACAGAAAAGAATTCCGGGCCACTTGGTATGACTCACACTTGGACTTTATTAGGAAAAAGGATTTATTATGTGTTTATGTGTTGAGAGATAAGAGGGAAGCTCTATCCCTCTACCCCTAGACACACCTCTGTCTGGGTAGTACCGGGGATTGATCTCAGGATCTCACACGTGCCAAGTACACTGCCCCTGAGCCTCCCCATTAGAGTCTTACTAAGTTGCAAGCTGACCTTTTAGCTTACTCTGTAGACCAAGCTAGGTTTGAACCCACAGTCCTCCTCCTGAGTTTCCCCAGTAACCTGGTAGAGTTAAAGTGGGCAAGTTGAAGACACAGTTTATTACCCTGGGACTCTATTTCACTTTAATAAGGTGCAGGAACACTGCTTTTGGAAGCCTAGCTCTCTCTTTGCATGCTCTACAGACATGTGCACACTCCAAAATAATGCACCTCGATATCTCAAATCTCCTCACACCCACTTCTGCAACAGGCTTTGCATACACCAGTCTATGAACAATAATGCGTGTTTCTCTAGCCCTAATAACCGTCATCGATTTAGATTCTATTTGAATCTATCCCTAATGAATCTGGATATGAAAACGAGAAAGGTTGACCCAGTCTCAAGTAGCTTTGGGCGAATGTGCAGAAAGGACATGCACTTTTAGAGAGAATCTATTTACCATCTTATGTCTATGCATAACTAGGCATTCATATGATTATAGCCAGATGCACCATGGGGAGGAACTTAACCTATCAATCAAAATAGAGACCAAAACTACACAGCTTACTAACCAACTCTTCTTCCTTTATACCTCAGGCTGTGACTTCGAGCCTTTGAGAATCTTACCCACATGTTCCCTCTCAGTGTATTCTTTTGCTTAAAATAAACTTTCTTTGCTATTTCTGCAGATGTATCTGCTTCTGTTTCAATTCCTTGAATAAGAAGTCTAGAACTAGGAATCACCCTGCCCAGACCCTGACCACCAGGAACAGAGAGATACATATGAACAAGACAGTTGCCCAAGAAACAGGGTAGAAAACAGAGACAACCTAAAGGGACATGAGACGTAAGGACAGAGCCCTTACCATGGTGTCTGTTTGTCTTTACTGTTGACTGAGATCAAATACACGTCTACACAAATGGTAAAACCCCAACTGCCTACAGAGATCATGTGTGTTTTCTTAAAAACATCTTGGCCAAGGATGTTAAAAACAACACACTCTGCTTAGTTAGGATCAGAATGCTTTTAACCTTGTTACTATCTTGGTATCCTTCTCTCATCCCTAAATATAAACAGTGATTTATAGAACCACCTTAGTTTCACTTCTGAAAGAAAGTTATTTTTCATCATTTTATTAGTTGGTAATTTCATAGAATGTATTTTGACTATCTCCACTCCTTCCCTTGATTCCTCCTAGATCAGCCCCTCTTCCCTACCCACCCCACCTTCCCGCCTTCCCCTACATAACTCGTCAGGTTTAGTTTGTGTTGCCTCTATTTCTTTTGGATGTGCTGCTGTCACTGGAGGATGATTGACCCACTGGTGCTGTACTCTTAAAGAAAACTGACTGCCCCTCTTCAAAAAGCTATCAATTGCCAGTAGCTGCTTAGCTGGTGGGGATAAGCTGGGGCTTTATTCCCATGCCAGCCCCCTCCATGTGGCAACTTTTGTGGCCTGAGCCTGCACAAGACTTGTGCCTGTTGTCACAACTACTGTGAATTCACGTGTGTCTTGTTGTGTCCATAAAACACCGTTTCCTTGTAGTTGTCCCCGATCTATGGCTCTTACATCCTTTCTGGCCCTCTTCCATCATAAACTATTAGAGAAGGGTGTAGCGGATATAAAAATGCTTTTGTTTTGGTCCCAAGTATGGGATGGGGAAACAGACTTGTGAGAGATCAGCAGACGTTTGTCCACTAGAAGATGAACCACTCAGTGTGGGGGGTGGGCTGGGGGGCTTGGTTTCTTTGCCAGCTGAAAAACATCTTAGTAAAGACTCTGAGAGGAGATATATGAGCCCAAAACAGGAAGTGGGCTTTTTGGGTCTTGGTATTGTTTGGCTGTTCATTGCTCCACTTCAAGGTGTTCCTAGAAAGCTCCATAGAAAGCTTCGGGGCTCCAGGTTCCAACTGCTGTTCCAGGTTCCAGCAGCAACTTTGGTGGAATTGCTGGTCTGATGAAATCCTGCTGACTGTGCCAGGGGAATTGCTCCCAGCTACTGAGTCAAAAAAGGTCTGCTTCTCCTGTCCCCATTAACCTCTTCTCTCTCCTATCTAGGGTAGGTGGGTGGAAAAGGAGGTATAAGCATTAAAGAACCTCAAATAAGTAGGTCTGGAAAATGTTGAAGCCTCCAGAAAGGGAATAGGATATAGATGCCACATTTAGTGCTTAGCATTCTGCAGCTTCTATTCTCTCTCATCAGTTATGGGTCTCTGTATTTAACAAAATGTGCACCATATTAAACTTATTATTATGATTATAGATTAGTATATCGACTTAACTAGCATCAGAGGAGCTTTTTTCCCCTATAAAGACTATTCCCCCCCCCCCCCAGTAAATAGTGATGGATTAACATAGAGACTCCAAAGAAAATTCTTTTAGAAAAACAATAAGTAGGAGTACTCTAGATAGCAGACAATACTAAAGGATGTCCAATAAGAGTGTCTAGGAAACAATATGGGGAAGGCTGCAAACCAATGATCAGATGGCAATGGCCATGCTAAGGCTCTTCACTTTGGCAATGACAGCCAACAGATCAGGAACAAAGTACAGTTTCAAAAAGATTTCCAGTGAAGTGGCATCATCAGAGCCCACCCCCACCCCTACACACATACACACACAGGAGAGAGAGAGGGGGGAAACATAAACAGAAGTGAAAAATAAATGTACAAAAGAAAAAGAAGTTGGATCCATTGGTTTGCTGCTTCCAAGAAACACATCTCACTATCAAAGACAAATATTAATTATATTGCTGGGGTGGGGGAGGGGAAGGATGGAAAAGGTGCTCCAGGCACAGGGAACTAAGCAGCAACCATGCGTTGCTATTCT
The DNA here is from genome assembly GCF_964271855.1 of Acomys minous. Lineage (NCBI taxonomy): Eukaryota > Metazoa > Chordata > Mammalia > Rodentia > Muridae > Acomys > Acomys minous. The sequence continues at coordinate 5,989,833 of NC_140498.1, forward strand.
TGTATATGACAAACATAGGCTTCAAAACAAAACTGGTCAGGAGAGACGAAGAAGGACACTCCAATCTGAGCCACACAACCCATCAAGAGGACATAGCAGTTCTCCACAGTGAGCACAGGTGAAGGATCAGGGGGAATTATGCCATTCCCAATAGCTATAAATAAATAAATAAATAAATAAATAAATAAATAAGTAAGTAAGTAAGTAAATTGCCTTGGGATAAGCTTCACCAAGGAAATGAAAGATCTCTGGAAAACAAACTTTCAAATGTTAGAGAAGAAAACTGAAGAGGATATTAGAAATTGCAAAGCCTCTATTATTCATGGATTAGAAGTAATTTTGTGAAAATAGTTCTCCTACCAAAAGCAATACACAGATTCAATACAATTACCCTGAAAATTGCAACACCATTCTTTACAGAAATAGAAAAAAAAAAGCTTCAAAATTTATATAAAAGCACAAAGGACCACAGATACCCAAAGCATTGCTGAGAAGTAATAATGCTAGAGGAATCGTCCTGTCATTTTCAAGTTACATTACAGAGCCATGTTCATAAAAGCAACGTGGTACTGGCAAAAATAAGACATGTAAGTCAATGGTATAGAACAGAGGACTCATATATAAATTCTCAAAGCCACATCCAGATGATTGTTTACAAAGAGTCCAGCAATACACATTGGGGAACAGACAGCCTCTTCAGCTGATGATGCTGGGGAAATTGGGTATCTTGATGTAGAAAAATGAAAGTAGATATTTATCTCTCACTCTGTGCAAAAATCAATTCCAAGTAGATGGAAGACTTTAGTGTAAGACCTATAACAAACTGCTAAAGGGGAAAACACTTCAAGATATCAGCGCAAGTAAGGCTGTTCTGGATACAACTCTGGGTGTTTAGGAATCAGACCAACCACTGACAGAATGGAACCACAGGAAATTACAGAGTGTCTGTATAACAAATTACAGAGTATCTGTGTAGCAAAGGAAACCATCAATCAACTAAAAAAGCAGGCTATGGAATGGGAGAAAATCTTCACTGGTTATATATCTGACAGAGGGTTAATATCTAGAATATATCAAGAAATGCAAAAATAATAAACATTAATAAAATAACCTAACCCAAAATAGGCTATAGAAATGGACGGAGTTTACAAAAGAATACAAATGGCTACCAAACATTTTAAAACTATTCAGCTTCACTAGGTATCTGAGAGATGGAAGTTAAAATGGTTCTCCGATTCTATCTCACCCTAGACATAATGGCCATCATCAGAAATAGAAATGCTGGTCAAGATATGGAGAGAGGAAAACATGTGCTTGATGCTGAACTATAAAATAGTATAACCACTGTGTTGTGTCTGTTTCTCAAGAGGCAATGAACTACCCTGTGACTCAGCTACATCACTGTTGAGCATATTCCCAGTTGCGTCTGTATCCTACTACAGAGATATTTGCATATCTCTGTTCACTGCTGCTCCATAGTAAGGAAAGGGAAGCAGGACTATGAGGTGCATATACACAGTGAAATTGTATTTAGCTACACTAAAAGTGAAGTGAGTGAAAAAGGAACATCTTGTGTGTTGTATAGATGCAATATCTGTCAACTAAAAAACCTATGGCCTATGGCTGAGGCAAGAAATAGGTGGGTGGGACATCTGGCAGGCAGAAGGGATCCTGGAATAGAGCCAGGTGTGAGAGGTTCAGCCACCAAGTGGTGAAAAGGATGAATACATGGTGCCTGAGTTCAGGTAATCGGCCACATTGCAGAATGAATATTAGGATTAATGGGTTATTTTAAGTTATGAGCTAGTCAGAGAAGAGCCTAGCTATATGGCCTAGTTATTTGTAAAATAATAATTGAGTCTCATGGGTCATTATTCTGGGAGCTGAGGGCAGGAGGGAAAAAAAAACCCCATATATAACAAGTGAAATTTGCAGGAAAGTGATTGGAACTGGAAAACAATATACTAAGCGAATTTACCCAGGCCCAGAAAGAAAAATACTGCATGTTATCTCATACATGGATCCTAGGTTCACACATTTAGATCTGTATGTTGACTTTTTTGTGCAGGTATGAAGCTAGAAGGGGGTCATTTGAGAAAGTGATAAAAATAAATAGGCCGTAATGGGGAAAGCGCAGTAGAACATTAATGATGTGAAAGTAGAGTAAGGGCTGGAAAGGTTTAAGCAGGAACAAGGGTAGGCAATAGGGGCATAAGAGGGTTAAGAGAGTGGGGATTTACTAAAACTAAAGATACATGAAAAAGATATTTTTAAAAACTATGAGTTTAAAGCCTATTAAAAATACATTTTTCTAAAAGTTTGAATGGGGGTTTACTGCATGGGTGTATAATACTATTCCCAGAATCATATATTTGTAAATAAAATTCTAGCTCCAGGTGCATAATGCTTCTATGAGTTGCTGGCTAGGGAGGTTCCAGACGCCCCTAAAGCAAGGCACGTTACTGTCATTCCTCTTTGCTGCCCATTACTGGATGAATACACCACATGCTATGGTTGTATGCTGTAGAGAAACGAAGCTGGGACTAAGCTTCCTCCCTGCCGACTGTCTCTCATAATATTCCAGGATGCTGAGAAGAAAAGTCATCAATGGTCTTAGTCATCAGTGAACTTTGTGACCTGCAATATCAGCCTCCGAGGAATGACGTGTCCACTGGTGCAATAGTAGGATACGGTAATTGTTGTGGGAGTAACTAACCACTTTTTTTGATTGGATGTGAGGCCTGCTCCACTGGGGGAAATTCACTCCTGGTACTAAACATCTAGTCAATAGCCCATGGCTGTGAGGTTATAGGCCCTTGTGGGAAATCTAGTACTTGTGCTTTCCTGAAAAACAAAACAAAACCAAGATGCCAAATTACCTTCTAAATGTCTGTTTATACTTAGCTTAGTGCTGATCTCAGCGCTGGTCAGAGAAGCTTCTATCTCCAGTAGATGATGGTTAAAGCACAGGCTCCATACCGGTCCAAATGCTGAGAATGTGTGGCTGTTGGTTGCTTAGGCCTAAATGGCACATTATATCACCCTCTACCCCCAAGACACAGGAGATATTGAGGAAGAAGGAGCAAATCGAATGTAAGGAACAGAAGTTGGAGAGCAGAGTTGACATTGGAACACTATATGACCATAGAACTCATGGGTTCATTTCAGCTGTGGTCACCGGAAGGACACATGCACAAGATGGCGCCAGTCAACATTCCACCATGGACACTGATGGCTGTGGGGTAAGAGGAGTCATTTTCTTCAGTGGTGTAGGCAATGGTAAGTCACACGTGTGCCAGCAAATAACCCCACACCCATGATCAGGCAAAACAAAAGACACGAAGGCAGAAGGGGGCGTTCTTGTGAAGAAGGGTACTCAGCAGGAGTTGGAGGGTACATGAAGAGGCAAACATTTACTTTCATTTCTGTTGCTATGACATAAAATAGCCTAAGGCTCATGCGTCTTTAACTCCTAGCCTTTATTAAACTGTTTTGTCTATTGTATCTTTAACAAAATTAATGTTCTGTTTATTAGTTTTGTTTGTTTGTTTGGTTTGGTTTTTCTAGACAGTGTTTCTCTGTGTAGCCTTGGTTGTCCTGGACTCACTTTGTAGACCAGGCTGGCCTCGAACTCACAGCGATCCGCCTGCCTCTGCCTCCCGAGTGCTGGGATTAAAGTCATGTGTCACCACTGCCCGGCCTTGTTTATTAGGTCTTTAGAGGGGATTATTGCAGCTTACAATTCCAGGCTATACTCCATCATTTTGAGGAAGTCAAGACAGGGATTTCAAACAGCTCAGTCACAGTACATCTATAGGTAAGAGCAGAGGAAAATTAATGCATATGTACTCAATTAATTGTTTGTGTTCTGCTTGATTTCTCCACTCTTAGACAGTTCAGCATCCCCTGCCCAAGGAATGGTGGTACCCATAGTGTTCTGGAGCTTCATGAACTTAGGTGAGAAAATCTTCCACAGACATGCCTATAGGCCCAGCCAATATAGATAATCCTTCGTCAAGGCTCTCTTCCCATTCTAGGTTGTGTTAAGTTGAAAATTAAAGCTAACCTTTACAGCAATGGTTGGTTGATGAAATAACCAAAATTCATTAAATATATCATATTATGAAACTGTCAAAAATTTAAAGAAAAACAATAAGTGAATCAACTCATATGTTTTAACCTTCTAATCTTCATTTAAATACTTTATCTTTAGACAGTCCTATAAATCATATCCTTTGGGAAATGTAAGTCTAAAATCCTCAAGATTGTACATATAATCATTGTAATGCTACCTAAGCATGAAGCCTGTATCCACATTTTGGGGTCATATATTGTCCTTTTTCTACATAACTGTTGGTCTAAATATTTACTAAACTAACTTTCCTTTACTCTGGTTTATTTTGAAATATTTTTCTATGACCTAGTCAAAGATCCAACTTTGCTTCAATGGAGGCCTCAAAGGAGATAGATAATGCCTTCTCAACCTTCTGATGGCAGTTCTGGCCTGTCTCCTTGCCACCAGGGCTGGTGCACACTGGAGAAAATCAACTTCCATAATCTAACAATAGCTATATGTACAACTTTGAAGTTACAGTGTTCAGAGGCTTAAAAAGGTTAAGCAGAGATGTTTGGTCTACTAATTGTCTTTGTTACTGGTCTATTGCTGTGAAGAGACACCATGGCCAAGGTAACTCTTACAGAAGACAGTATTTAATCAGAAGTGTGCTTACAGTTTTAGAAAGTTAGTCCATTGTCATTATCATGGCAGGAAGCATGGCAGCAGGAAGCCAGTCTTGGAACTCAGTGCTTACATCTTGAGCCACAGGCACAGAGAGAGAGAGAGAGAGAGAGAGAGAGAGAGAGAGAGAGAGAGAGAGAGAGGGACACTGGGCTTGCCATGGGCTTTTGAAATGTCAAAGCTCACCCCCAGTTACATCTACTCCAACAATATTTCCCAAAAAGTTCCAGCAACTGGGGACCAAGCATTCAAACACATGAGCCTAAGGGGGGGCATTCTTATTCAAGCCACCACACTTATTTTCAACTAAGGAACTTTAATAAGTGATATTATGAGGTGGCTTATGAAACTCATAGTATAGTTGTATAGACTGATAAGATAAAATAGGTGAAAAAGTCAAAGTATTTGCGACATATATTTTTGACTAAACATAGTTTAGTATCTTATTTGTGATATTTTCTCAAAAAAGAGACTATAGTCCTTTGCTGATGGCTTGGACATTTTTGTGAGAGACTTAAACCGGATCTCTGATATAAATGGCTCTATTTCTCTTCCTACACTCAGTTAATTTTCCCTTTTCCCTTGCCTTAGTTTGAGTGTGTAAGTTGTATTATTACAAAAAACGATACTTTACCAAAATCTGGCCCGGACATAAGGGTGTGTGTGTGTGTGTGTGTGTGTGTGTGTGTGTGTGTGTGTGTGTGTATGTGTGTGTGTATGTGTGTGTGCGCACGCACGCACACACACGCATGCCATTTTCATAAAGGGAAGAACAGTTGGTTTGAATGAACAAGATCATGCAAGAAGAGAGTAGAAGTTGAGAAGACAGAGATGCCTGCAATACCAATGTTAAAGGGACAGGAGCAGGGGAAGAAGTCAAGGAGACTAAGAAGTGGCTACACAGGAAGGAGAAAAAAGGAAAGTGCTTGTCATAAGGACAAAAGGTAAAATGCTTCCCCATCCATGAATCAAGAATCAGGAACCAAGCAGGTTGGACAGAGTCAAGAATCACAGTATGAGACAAGCAAGCACTGCCTACTGGATTGGATAACAATGCCACCAGTAACACACTTGATTATGACGTTTCATTTATAAGATATTTGATTATAATTTTATGAATGCAAACTGAGTATTTCCATTAAGTGGAATGAACTTTCCAACCTTTTGAGATAGAGTCTCATGTAGCACCATGTGGTTGAAACCCTCTATGTAGCCAAGGATAGCCTTGAGCTATTGATCCTCTGGCTTCTATCTCTTAGTGTTGATGTTCCAAGCACACATTCCATACTTGGTGTGCTTATTTATTTGCATTTATTTGAGACAGGGCCTTGCTATGTAACCCAGGTTAGTCCTGGCCTTGCCTGTAGTGATTCTACGTTAGTTTTCCACATGCCGGGTTTATAGGCATGAACAACTGTGCTAGGCTTATTTATTTATTTTTATTGTGCATTATATAACTATATATAAGGAAGTAAACTTGTGTAAAGTTGAAGAGGAATGGTAAAAATGAAAACCCATACTGAACAAAGACAACACCAATAGACATGCTAACATGGAAAGCTCATGAGGCCTCAACCCTAGACAAAGAACTACAGGCAAATAAGGAGTGTTGAGAGTAGGAGATGCTGTCCTCCCTAGGGAAGAGCATGCCAACTGGTCATCCAGTACCAAGTGGTCAAGTCAGCCCTAAAAATAGACATAGACAGGATTGTAGTTGTGTACCTAGGAATCAACACAACACACACACACACACACACACACACACACACACACACACACACACACACACACCAGCAATTAAAGACAAAGAAGCCATGGATTTGAAAAAGAGCTTCCTGCCAGCATTCAACTTTGACCTGCCAGTTTGTAGAGTGTGCCATCTTGCAGGTGACATGCCAAGCTTGTTCAAGCCTTCAGATGATTGATGGGCCCTAGTGAGGCTTAACCTTCACCATCACTAAAGATCCTATTTCACAACCATCTAGACAAGCTGTCCTCAGATTCCTCACCCACTGAAAAATACCTGGAATAAGTATTTATTGATATTTTAAACTTCTAGGTTAGAGGATAATTTCTTATTGTAACTATTCAATAAATAAAAATATCAGTTTAAAAAAAATAAAACCTATAGAGAAATTTCCAAAAAAAAATGGACTTCTAGAATGATCGGAAGGTGTGTTTTAGAGAAACATAAAAACATATGCCAATGTTTGGGAGACTTTACCTTCAGGCAGACATCTTCCGGGACTCATTCATTCTCTCTGTGTGTATTTACATATGTGCACATACATGCTCATGTGTGTATAAATGTCCCAACCCAGTCAGAGAATGATGTGGGACATCTCTCCTTGACTTTCTGTTCTATTTTTCTCATTGGACCAGAAGTTCACTGGCCAGTGAGCTCTTAGGATCCACCTGTCCCTGACCCCAATGTTGGGGTTACAGGTATGCACAGATATGCACAGCTTTTACCATAGGTCCTAGGGAGGCTGAACTCGGGTCCTAACTAAAGCCTGAAAAGTAAGTTCTCCTACTCACTCACACATCTGCCTGTCCCATCATTCACCCAGTTTTTATATATGTTGGGGCATGAGGGCAAATGACATCCAGGGCAGACACAGCCAGAGTGAGAGTGGCACACTTTTTATTTGAAGGGCTTATAGAAAGCGAATGGTCTTGAGTTCACTCTACATACAAAACCTAAGCAGATTGACACATTGGAGACACCTGCCATCCAAAACGTCCATGACGATGTCTTATGAGAAGGAAGGAAGAAAAGAAGAAGAAAGGAAGGGAAGAAAGGTAGAAACAAGGGATTGTGACGTATATAAGAAGCCTCCGGCATTTCTATTTCCCCCAAAGTCGTTTTGAAAATATCAATTATAAAATTCATTTGGTCCCTTTCTTCATAATTGCTGCTCTTGTTGTTTAATGCAGCTAAGATAAAACACTCATTATAGACACAAAGATCCATTTTCTAATGCCAACATTTTCATCACAGAACCCCTGGGTTCCAGTTATTGAGAAATCAATCATTTTAGCTTCCAGGCACCGGTGTTGTCCTGAGGGGGTCTTGTTAAGCCAAGCTGCCTTTGATAAGTGCCACTCTGTTAATATTCCTTTGAAGCCTGTTGTAAGCACATTCGCTTTACTAAGAAACCCCGCGGTCCCTGGGAGGTAACACAATCAGAGTGGAGGGGCAGAGAGGAGATTCTTGCAGACCTGCAGGCCTCATGCTGAGTGTCCATTTCCTTGGTACCCACAACACTGTCACCTTCATTCACACATGCATACAAAGACCCAAGCTGTTGACCCTGACCATGGAGAAGGAACCAGCCTATGGGCAGTGTCTTTACAACTATCTCAGCACATTTAAGAAATGACCTGGGGTCACTCCTCCAGAGTCTCAGCACCCAGCACAGTTGCCCTTTTGGTAGATGAGGATGTAGGCAAAGCAAGGTACTGGAGATTATTTTTACAATAATTTATCATAAACATTTGAAGTGGAGACATCTGAAGTGCTTACTAGGCATGCGTAACTGCTTAATTGTAAATTTAAAGAAAACAATTAAGTCCTGGGTGTCACCAACAGATTGCATGTCTCTGTAAGCCCATAATTTGGGAGGAAAATAAAAAGCTCTATTGGACAGCCCTCTCCTAGAGTCTTCAAGTTGTCACCTTGGAAAAAGAAATTTATATTGCACTCAACTTCCTTGCGATCATGGAATTGTGATTTGGCATTGGAATTGACTTTTTAAATTATATATTTAGGATACGGTAAGGAAACTATGCTGTTTGTGTATGGAGGCGTCTGAAGACTTTAATTTGACCGACCTTGGACAAAGGAATCCCACTCAAGCCTTTGCTTTGCAGTCTTCAGCACACCTCCAGTCTACAGGACCAGCCTGGAAGTAGGCGCCTCCACCAGTTTCCCAGCAACAGCGACGCGACCCCGCCCATTCCCAGCCCCTGCCTACCTTATTAACTTAGGGGGGCGGAGCTAGAGTCCAATGCCCAATATAAGGAGAGCAGAGGTGGGAGGGTCTGGTATCCCCGTCGCCAGGGAAACAGACGCTGCAGCAAGCTGCTAGAGATGCCCGGAGCGGAGGAACCGTCCACGCTTGTAGAGATAGAGGATGAGGAGCCCGGGGACCCGAGGCTGCGGCTCCTCGGGGCATTCGTGACTCGGAGCCTCCGTCCGGCCACGGGGGCCTGGGAGCGCTGCGCAGGCACAGCCGAGGTGGGGCAGCTGCTGCAGGCATTCCTGGATCACAGTGCTGCCTCAGAGCCGCGGCCGTTGCTGGTGGTGCAGCCCGGGCCCGGGGGCCTAGTGGTGAGACCCGGTCTGGCCGCAGGACCAGAGACAAGCCCGGCTTGCGCCAAGGGGCTTTTTTTCTTGCGCACCAGTCCCGAGCCTCCTGGAAGTCACAGCCTCCGCGGCGCGGTGCTCTGCGGGGACCTTCCCGCAATGCCTCTGGAGCACCTGGCACCGCTGCTCTCCGAGGTAAGGATGGGTGGGTGGGTGGGTGACCCTGGAGGCCCCTTGCTATCAGAGGCTGAAACCTAAGGGGGAGGCAGGGGGCCGGACGCGCGTGTGCATGAGGGGCGGAGTCAGAGCCAAAGAGGTGGGGCGACGCTGCAGGGGCAGGGTGAGTGGGCGGGGTCCCAGGCGGAGAGCGGAGGCCAGGGGTGGAGTCTGGAAGGAAGATGGCTGAGGTTGGACCATAGCAGTCTGGGAGGGAGTGGAAGGGCGGAGCTGCATAGAACCAAAATTCTACTGAACTGTAAGGTGCCAGCTTAAGGCAAGCCAGGCCACAGTAAGAATCAGTCTTGCGTTAGGGTCTCGGTTCAAGCGGAAGCCGGAGTGTGAAGAGTGCCTGAGTCCTTGCAGCTTTGTGAGTCAGGACTTACATGTCCTTACTTTGCAAGGGCTGAGGACAAGGAAAAGTGGTAAAGTGGCAAGTATTTCCAGTGGGTTGGCTGGGTGGAAAGAAGCCGCGCAGCTATAAATAGTATTTGCCTTGGAAAAGGAGTTTAGAGGAAGGCGCTTTGGTTTTGATGTTTATGTCATTCATTTACCACGTACCTATTTACTAGAAGACAGCCCTATGACTACAGCAGTTGGGGATCCTTTTGGAAATGGCCAGCGGGCATTGGGAAGGGTCCATCCTAGGCCTGAGTAAAGGGACGTGAGTGGAGCCTCTGAACCTTTAGAACTCAGAGGATTTTCACAAGGATATTCACCAGGGATTCTTAGAGCTTTCCAGGTGGAATACAACTTTCCCGCCTAGCTGGGCACACTGCTCCTGGAGGCTGGTCCGCTCTAGGTCTAGCCGGCTGTAAAGTTAGTACGTGCAGTTACTAGCTGTGTGATGTTTTGTATGGTTGGTACCCTGGAAACTGCACAAGAACTAAACATAAGTTCCCATCCAGGGAATGCTTCCCTTAGAAAGCCCAAACGCGTGCATCTAATCATGTATTGACAATATTGGAAACAGAAGACAGCCAGGACAAGCACTAGCGGTAAAAGCCAAGACCCAGGTGTTCCGTGCTACATCTGCTGTTAGCTACGTAGTTGCTAAGGAAGGGGGGAGTCCCAGGAGGAACATGATGGCTGGACAAGATCTCAGGGTCCAGGAAGCTAAGCTAGTGATGCATTCTTCAATGCTTTTAAATTGAATGGTCTTATCACTGTATTATGTTTGAACACCATCCATAGAGAAGTCCACTTGTGGGTCACGTCCCCTAGTGAAGGATAGAAAGTGCATTCGGCTTCAGAGCAAAGACAGATGACGCACACAGTCTAAGATGCTGCCTTGAGCTTAGTGTTAGACTGACTTCTCATCTGGGTGAGGCAGTTCAGAGCACGTGTTGCTCTTGCAGAAGGACCCGTGTTGGGCAGCTCACATGCACCTGTAACTCCAGCTCTCGGGGATTTGATGACCTCTTCTAACCTCCATGGATATCTGAAGTCACATGTACACACATATATGTAATTGGGGGGGGTGGATTTTGAGACAGGGTTTCTCTATGTAGCCTTGGCTGTCCTGGACTCACTTTGTAGACTGGGCTAGCCTCGAACTTCTAGAGACCCGCCTGGCTCTGCCTCCCAGTGCTGGGATTAAAGGCATGCACCACCACACCCAGCCCCAGATATGTAATCTTAAAACACAGACACACAGACACACACACACAAAACAAAACAACAACAACAACAAAACTAAACGCTTAGAGATGTACCACAAACTAATAAGGGCTTGAGCACAACTCAGGATTGTGCAGTTGCTAAGGAAACGCAATCCCAGCTCGCAAAAGTAGTTTTAGAGGCTGCAGAGATGAATTAGAACTTACAAAAGCACACTTCCAGGGGACCAGAGTTTGATTCACAACACCCAAGTCAGGAAGCTCCCAGTAGCCTAAAACTCCAGCTCCAGGAGATCTGACACTTTCTGTGCTCCATGCACACTTACACATGTGATATACTTTCACAGAGACCACACATATGCACATAAAGTAAGTAAAAAGACAATTTACTTCTGAAGATTTTAATTTTTAATTTTTATTTTTTGAGACAGAGTATAACAAAAAGAAACAAAAAGAAAAAGAAAAAAGAGACAGAGTCTTACGTGGCCTGGGCTGTCCTTTAACTTGCCATGTAGCTAAGGGTGACCTTTAACTCCTGGTCCTCCTGGCTCCACTTTCCAAGGGCTGAGAGTAAAGTTTTGCAACACCAAGCCCACCTGATTTTTTGTTTTGTTTTGTTTTTAGATTGAAGACAAAATTATTCAGTCAAGGAGTAAATGAAAGAATTGGGGGGCATTTGTACAGTGAATTGCTAATGTGGAATACTCTTTAAGGTATTATTTTATTTTGGAAAAATAAAAACAACAACATAAAATTGATCCTCTCCTTACAAGAGTCTCAAAATGTACAGTACAATGTTGTCAGGCACAAAGGCCTTGTATGACACATCTCCAGCTCTTCTTCCGACCTAGCATGATTGAAACTACACACATCAAACAACACACACATCCCTGGGCTCACACCCGTTGGACAGCATTCTCCTATATGTCCTTGTGAATTCCACTGCTCTAGGTACCTATGCAAACAGAGTCATATGGCATCTGTCTCTCTGTGACTCTCAATGTTGTTTCTCCTGACTCAACAATTGAAAGGCCCTCCAATCACATGGCCTCTGGATCCCAGTCTTTCTCTTCCATTCCCTGCCAGTCTGGGACCCAAAGTACCCGCCCCCTCCCTCCCCGACCAGTGCTTCTGATTTTCCAGCTTGCTACCCCTGTACCCTGACTATAGCAGTCTCTGGACTCTGCTAGGACCTCAATCCTTTGCCTTTCCAATGCCCCTTGGCCACAATAGTGCGTTTGTTCCTTGCTCAGATTAAAAGGCAGCACCATCATTATTATTCCACTGGATCTTATCATTTCACTTAGCTAGCATCCTCATGGTTCGTCCTGTCTTCCCATACAACAGATCTGCCTTTTCCTCTTTTGTTAAAGCCAAATAATATTATACTGTATAACACATTTCCCCCAATTATCTCCATCATGTCGGCCTGTGGGCATGTCTATGGGGGAATTATCTTGACTGATAGTTGATATGAGAGGGTCCAGCTCGCTGTGGTGATACCATCTCTGGGTAGATGGTGCTGGATTATAGTAAGAAAGCAGGCTGGAAAAAAAGCAGGCTGAGGAAACCAGTAAGGAACACTCTTCTATGGCATCGGCTTTAATTCCTGCCCCCTGGTTATTCCTTGAGTTGTTGAGTCCTTCAATAAAGGAGTGTGACTAGAAGTATAAGACAAAAATAAACCTTTTCCTTCAACAAGTTGATTTGAATTGTGTTATTTATATCAGCAATGGAAAGCAAACTAAGGCAAAGGTTGACTCCAGTTCTTGGCTATCATAAATAATGTGGTAATTATGGATTTTTTAAGTTCAGAATTTATATATAGCATGTAACCACTTGTGTTAAAACGAGAAAAAAAAGGGACTGGGTAGATAGTTCAGTGGGTAAGATCACTGGCTGCTTTTCAAGAGGACCTGGGTTTGGTTCTCAGCACCCACATGGCTTCTCACAGTCAGCTGCAACTGCAATTATAGTGAATGAGTAAGCATTTTTTTAAAAAGCAGCTAAGTTGAGAATCTTGACTCCATTGTTAGGGTTAAAATGAGCTGATTGGGGTTACCCAACATGATTTCTCTTCGGGGGCCCTTTCCCACATTGAGAGATGGACACAGAATTCACCTGAGACAATGGGCATGAGACCCAGCCTTTCATTCCAACTCCTCATGGAAGAGAAAGCATCTCTTTGGCACTCGCCTTGGAGGGGATCACCTTCTACGCTGAGGGAGCCTTAGAACAAAGTAATGTGGAGGCAAGAGAATTTACAGGGGAAGAAAGACCAAGTGGCCACTTGAGCTCCTGAGCCAAGCTGTTCTTGAAGCTTCAGGATTGTCTTAAACTGAGTTTCTATGACTAGTAGCTTTAAAAGCTCAGCTCACGAGGAGCTACTTCTTATTGCAATATGACAGCTAATACAATGCGATGGACATGCCAGGCGGACAGGGTGTGGCAGTCAGGTAATCGGTTCAGGAAATCATAAAAAGAAAATATGGATCTAGAGCTGGTGAATAAGTCTTCCTGGTTGCAACTTAGATAGTTCTTGCCTGGTCTTTCTAGAAACATGTTTTGAGCAGAGAGCTAGAAGCAACAAAAAAAGATCCCACACTAAGTTCAGTCACGTTTATGTTGGACTTGGGGGAGAAGGCTGAGCAAGAGAAGGATTTTCCTAGGCTCTCAAAGGCAGAGACTGAATCTCAATTGATCCTGAAGTACTCATATTCTCCCTTAGGGTCTGGCATCTTGCTGCATCCCCTTAGAAGCTGACAAATGTGTACTAACAGACAGAAAAGTGGGGGTAGGCTTAGGTGGAGTTCTGTAGGGATTTGAGGTATAGAAAAGCAATGGCTAAAGTTTTGAAGAAAAGAAAATCTTTTCTTTTTGTCTCCTGTGACCACTTCGGTCATCTTACAATCACCCCGATGGGGGAGGGATTGACGAGGGTAGAGTGATGGAGACAGCAAACCGTGTGACTCCCAGCGCAGCAGATGGCATGGACAGTGTTTACTTGTCATGTGTACCAGTGAGAGGAGCAGGTGACTACCACACAGGACCACATGGAGCTGACGTTGGGAACACGGTGAACCAGGGACTGTGGGAGGCATACTTTATAGTCTCAAAATGGAGGTGTGCCCCTGGTTCCTGTGGGTGGGAGGATGTGTTTGACTTGCATGAATAATCCCTTGGCTAGCAGAGAATAAACCCTGCTAGTAAAGGCTAAGATGCCAGAGTGCCTGGCCCCTCTTGGTGAGGAGGACTGCTTGCCTGGGGGACATTCTCCAAGAAGCAGCTGAGAAGGAAAATGGGAGGAGTGCTGTTGGAGGCTTCCCTGGTTTCCCTGGAGGGCAAGGCAACATGTAACACTGGGCCCTAGTCTCAGGCCTTACAGAATAGTGACTTGCAGAAGCATATATCTGGTGCTCTGTAAACTGTTCCTCACCTCTTTCTCCTCCATCCCTCCTTCCTCCCTTTTTTCCTCACTCCCTGCATTTCCTTTTTCACTTTGTTTTGTTTTGTTTTCCTTCAGTTGGTATTTATTGATAGTTTTCTATTTGTATGTATTATTAGCATATGCCTCGTTACCTTCTCTTGCTCTCTCATTCTGCTGACCCCCTTCTTCCTAACTAGTCTCCTCCTCCTCCTCCTCCTCCTCCTTCTTCTTCTCTCTCTCTCTCTTTCTCTCTCTCTCTCTCTCTCTCTCTCTCTCTCTCTCTCTCTCTCTCTTTCTCTCTCTCTCTCTGTGTGTGTGTGTATGTGTGTGTATGTGTGTGTGTGTGTCTATCTTGTTTAAGTGGTCACAGCTCCTGTGTGTTCATTATTGTCAGAGCCATGCCATATCCAGAAAACAGTCTTTTATAGCTCCCTGCCTCATCCTTTGCTGCTCACAGTCTTGCTTTCCACAGAGTTCCCTGGGCCTTGCATTGGGTGGTGGGGATGCTCCACATTGACCTGAGTACTCACAAGTCCCTTACTCTCAGTTTTTTGATGGGTTATGATAGTCTGATTTTACCACTGTCTGTTGCCAAGAGGCTTCTCTGACTCAGGCAGACAGCTACACTACTAGCCTGTGGCTGTTTAGAAGGTGTCTTGGTTGCTTTTCTATGCCTGTGAAGAGATACCATGGCCAAGGCAAATTATAGACGTAAGAGCTTATTGGGGCTCACAGTTCCAGAGGGTTAGTGGTCATTTTGGTGGGGAACATGGCATCAGGCAAGCATGGTGCTGGAGCAGTAGACAAGCACTTACTTACTTCTTTATCTGCAAGTAAGTAGCAAAAAAAAAAAAAAAATGCACACTGGGAAAGGCACAAGTCTTTTGAAACCTAAGAGCCCACCTCCAGTGACACTCCTCCTCCAACAAGGCTACGCCTTCCAATCCTCCCCAGACGGTTGCACCAATAGAGGGCTAAGTATTCAACCATGAGCCTATGGGGGGGGGGTGGTCATTCTCCCTCAGACTCCACTACACAAGGCAACTTAACAATATGTAGATTTAGCAGAACACCAGAAGTAGAATCTTCCATTGGGCCAACAACCTCAGCAGTCACGGGCTTTTCACCAGGTTGACAGTTCCACGCATGTATTCCACCTATGGAGTGGGCCTCAGCTCCAATGGACAAGCAGTTGGCTGGATGCACGGCAGTTATGCCACTGTTCACCCCATGGGTGTATCTCATCTGGGAAGTTAATATTATGATACGCAGTGTCTACATCTGGATTAAATTATTCATGGCTTTTCTTCCCCCAACAGCTTGCGCAGTACCTTCAGCACTGTCTAGCTCAATTCCAGTTTCATTTCTGTATGTCCTATATCCAACGTGTGTGTTGTCTTCAGCAACAGGATCTCACTGTCTAGTTCTGGTGATCAGCCCAAATCGGTGACAATAGCCTGCATTATTTTGAGAGCCTCGGGGCCTCCTTGGCCAGTAACTCATAGTATTCCATGTACTAGGATTTTTGGCTTAACAGCCAAAGCAACATCATCCACGCAGGCAGGCTAATTTCATTCAAGTTCTTTTTTTTTTTTTTTTTCTTTCTGTTGAGACAAGGCTACATACAAGACTATGTAACACAGGCTGGCTTAAACTCGCAACCTTCTTGTTTTCTTGGTGTGTCTCTGTTTCAGGTCATTATCCCTGTCCTAGCCAATGAGAAGAACCATCTAGATTGGCCCTACATGGTCTGTGAAGACATCAGGCGTCACGCCCACTCCCTGCAGTGTGACCTCCTGGTGATCCTTGAGCACGTGAAGGGAAGAACCCTGCTGCCTCTTCCTGTTGGCTCAGACATAGTGGAGTCTGTGGATGGCCACAGTAGGCCAGTGTAAGTACCGCCAACCCATAGGCCTTGGCGCTGGGACAGAAACTGGTTTTCCTGAGTGTTTTTCCCAGGGCCTTTCCTGTTGTTGACTTTGCTTATCCTAGTTCACACACAAGCACCACCAGCCTTACTGCTTGAGGTTTCCTAAGGTTCCCTCAGCAATGTGGCCTTTATTCTACCCAAAATCATTTCAGGACTCAGATCAAGCAAGGCATTTTCTTTCTTTTTTTCTTTCTTTTTTTTAAATTAAATTTATTTTTTAATTTTATGAAATGTCTATTTTCATCATTTCTATCCCTTTTTCTTCCTCAATCCTTCCCATGTACAATCTTCAGAACTCAAAATTCATGATATATATATATATAAATCTTTTTTACACATATATATACATATAAATCTTTTTTACATATATATATTTCTGGTATAGATTAATTAATTCTCCATATCTCAGTACTCATTAATTGCCTGTAGCTCTTCATCCAGTGTCCTTTTTATTTATTTATTTATTTATTTATTTATTTGTAACGCAGACATGGCTGATGTCTGACCGACAGTCCACCCAGTAGCTGCGCAGCTCTTGCCTGCATCCCCCAGTGTGCAGCTGTCAATCTCTTGCTACTGTTCCAGGCTCCATTCTTTAGCAGCTGTTGGCTTTTCATACCCTGGAGATACATATCTTAGCCTCCAGTCCAGACAAATCTGGCTCTGCTGGGGGAGTCGATGCTTCCTGCCCCCGAGTGGGCACTAAAACTCCTACCTCTTTTGATTATGTTGTCTTTGCCTTTTCATTTGAGACAAGCTCTCATTCTGTGGCCTAAGCCGTCCTAGAATTTTCTAGGTAACACAAGCTGGCCTCAGACTCAAGATTCTCCTGCCTCAATCTCCCCAAGGGCGAGATAACAGTCCTGTGCCATCACACCAGAGCCTCTGTTTCACAGTGCTGTCTTCCATCTGCTTCCTTTCAGCTATTCCAGCTTTGAGTAGTTTTCTCTGTCTTTGTATCCAGGAGTATTTTTTTTCCCATCTAATCCAACCTATGTGTGTAAATATATTTTTCTTGTATTTCTTTACCCAGCATTTCTATGCATTTGTGGCAATGGGTCATTTTCCTGCATGAGCGTGGTTGGCCATATTGCCAGGATTCTCTCAATGTGTGTCTCGTCATCTTATTTATTCAGGAGCCAGGATGTATCTGAAGAATAAGAAGTGCATCCAACTGCAGAATACTTCTTAGTAGGTTTTATGTGGAAATGATTATATAATTTGAAGTAGCATCCCAGTTAACTGGAAAGCTTACTGTAGTTTAATAAAAGTATCCAACTTTAAAAATAAGTACAATTAATCTCCCCCATTTCCTCATCTCCTTTATACCACACCTTAATAACATTCAGCTCATGTATATGAATCATTGCTGAGTTTATCTCTTTTTGTTCAAGTTTGATAATTTCCCCAAAGGCTGCATCATTTGAGGGAGGAGAGCATTTTTCTTTTAATGTCTTTCATAATCACTTGTGCTGTATCATCTCTAAGCAAATATGAATTTCACATGAAGTGAAGGTGATTTCCTGATGTGAAAATGTCAACTATAAATTTCCTTTCTTATCACTGTGCTCCTGTTACCTGACATATATTTTCCAGTTAAGACTCTGAACGTTAGCCAATGCAATTTTTATTTTACTTTATGTAAAATGTATTTACTATTATTGTGGTGTCTGGATAGGTGTACAGATTGTGTGTGTGTGTGTGTGTGTGTGTGTGTGTGTGTGTGTGTGTGTGTGTGTGTCCCACGCACACATATGGAGGTCAGAGGACAACTTTCAGGTCTCTCCTGCACCACCTGGGTTCTAGTGATGGAACACAGGTCAACAGGTTTGCATGGAAGGTGCTTTTAGTGCAAAGCTATCTCACCTGGCCTATTTTGATTTTAATCTCTTGCCATATCACACTTGTGTTGTTTAAAACAAAATGTGTTTGGAGGAGAACGCTCGGGGATTCCATTGTGTGTTGGAAATCTGAAGACAGAATGGAAGGTAAGGCCCCGGGGAAGGTCGACGTGGCCAACTGTCTTCTGTAAATGCTGGTTGACCGAGGAATAAGCTGCTGTGTTACACAAGGAGATTCATGGGTGGCATCTCACTGCTTCATGCATTGACAAGATTTTATGCCATTTAAGGTTCTTAAATTAGTCTTCGGAATATTGATGAACCCCTGACCTCAGTATAATGTTGAATATACACAGGAGTGAGTGTGTTCTCCCAGAAAAGGATTTGGACAGTTTGTTGATGTGCTCTAAGGAGTCTGTTACAGGGCTAAAAGTTTAGAATTCATAGGTTAAAGATCTTGGGAAAGATTTTGGCACATGAGCATGGGGACCCGAGTTCAGATCCCTAGCGTGCAAAAAACATTGAGCATGACATTGTGTGCCTGTAACCTCAGCACTGGGGGATAAGTGAGTTGGAGTCAAGTGGATCCCTGGTGCTCACTGAACAGCCAGCCTAGCCAAACCAATGAAATTCAAGTTCAGTGAAAGTCCCTGTATCAAAGACGAAGGTGGACAGATGCTACAGAGACATTAGGCACCGACTTCTGGCCTCCATATTCAGGTGCACAGGCAAGGCACCAACATGCACACATCCACATGAACATGTACACACACACACACACACACACACACACACACACACACACACACACACACTTTACAAACAAAAGGATTCATAAGTTAGGTGGAATTTCCCACCGTTTTAAAAGACTAAAGGTTCTCTGTTAGAGTACACCCAGGGATATGTCTTAAATTGGCTTAAGTTTGTCCCCCAAGAGTTTGTGTGTTGATATTTTGTTCTTCAGTGTTTCTCTGTGTGGAGGTGGTGGGATCTTTAAGACTTGAGCTTAGTGCAGGGCAATTAGGTCAGAGCACGGCCCTCAGCATTCTTTTCACACACACAGTGTGGGATTTCTCTTGTCCTTTGCAGCTTGGATCCCGTAGACAAGTCAACTGTCTATGCCATTGAATCTGCAGTGATCAGATGGAGCCACCAAGTGCAACTGGTACTCAGGAGAGAGTCTTCTCAGCAGCTCTTACAAGGGGGAAATCCCACCCCCACGGTGGAGCTGGAGTTCTGGAAGAGCAGGTAGGCAGGGAAGCTTGGAGAGGGTTGGTTACAGAAGAGAGAGCCAGGGCTGGCCCCAGGGAGCCGCCATAGAACCTTGTCCCACCTACAGATGTTTTTCATCCTCTCTAGGGCTGACACTTGGGTGTCTCTGAGTCAGTACAGTTTTTCCCCCTGTGGACTGGGAGGCATAGTAGCCACTTTTTTTTTTAAAGCACAATCAGTTCCTTAGGGGGAAATCTTTCAGCAATATGTATATAATTGAATCAAGACTTAAAGCATCATTTCATTTCTGTTCTGTTTTTAAGAATTTTTCATTTTGTGTGTATGAATAGTTTATCCAAATGTATGTGTGTAGACCACAGTTGCCCAGTCCCCTGAAACTAGAGGGAAAGATGGCTGTGAGTCACTGTGTGGATGCTGGAAACCAAACAGCGGTCCTCTGTAAGAACAGCCAGTGCTCTTAACCATATAGTCATCTCTCTGGCACTGACTCTTACTACTGTTCCCCTTTTCTTGGACATTGAAGGTTGGATGTGTATACTGAAAAAAAAAAAAAGAGGAAGAAAGGATTTTGGACATTGGCTGCAAAACTGTCCATCCTGGGTCTCGGCTCCTCATTAACATCCACTGTGTCTCTGTCCCGCGGGGTGACCAGAAACAAGCACCTAACTATTGCTCCTGATGACTTCCCTTCCTACCCTCCAACCCTTCCCTCCTATTTATCATTGGGCTGAGGAATCTTTTCTGGAGGAGACAGGCAGATGCTGGAGGCAGATGTCCCTGACCCTACATAGAACATAGTGTCCATGTCACAGGACCAGCTGTCCTGTAGGGCTCTGGCCCTCTTCGCAGTGCCATGCTGAGAGGTCCATCACGTCACCCGGTTTCTGACTGTCTCCTGGCCTACGATGAAGCCTTTCGTATTGTCCCACTTAACAATGCTTCTGTAAGAACTAATGACCTCCAGCTGCCAAGCTTGTGGGCCACCAGCTGGGCACAGCAGCGTTTCCTGGAGCTTTGCCTCTGAGCCTCTGTTCCTGACTCACTGCTCTGAAACAGATATCCAGGCTTTGGGGGCTGGAGCTCGGTCTCTGTGGAGGCACCTGAGGCAAGGCCTGCCCTCTGGCTGCAGGAGAGTGGGGCAGCACAGTGTGACAGCATTCCCAGGTGCTCACTTGCACCCCTGCCCTCTTCCACGGCATTGCAGGTGTGAGGACCTGGAACACATTTACAATCAACTGACAATGATTAAGGCGAGAGGCATGGCCGGACTCCTGGACAGACTTCAGAGCAGCTACCTGCCAGCTTTCAAAGCCATGTTCAGAGACGTGGAAGCAGGTGAGGACCCACAAGTGTTTCCACAAATCTATTTGACTCAAAGTTTTCTTTAGCCCTGTGTCTGCGTCTCTCTTCGTGATGTCAGCATCTTTACATCATTATTACCTTCTTATCGGACACAAGACAGTACCTTGGCAGGAACAGCAAATCTGGAAGCAGCTGTGTTTGTGGGTCAGCGGCTTTGTGGCCTTAGATAAACCTGTAACCTCTCTGTGGTTGGAACCCTGGCTCTGGTTTGCCCACTTCCTTGCCTCCCTCAGGCCTTGTGAGATAGTCTAGATGGAAGAATGTTATTAGCTGCACCATACTGTGAATGCTTGCTGTGACAGAGGTGACATCTCACCTCTGGAGTTCAGGGCCCTCTGCAACATTGGCATCTTGAGAAATCTCCTTTCTGCTTCTAGCGTCATTCTGCCATTTCTGTTCAGATGGGACTGCAATTTCCTGTCCCTCTGAGTGCCAGACAAGATCAGCCTGTCAAAATTGCGTAGCTGGCAAGGACTCTGATGAGACATAGGTGCATTTTTTTTTCCCTCAGGGCTCTCTCTTCCCTCATTGGTGCAGTATGCCTCCGCTTGCCCGTTTCCTACCAACTCTGCTTCTTGTTCTGAGTACTGTTTGTCAAAATGGGCTCTTCAAGGTATTTTCAATTTTGTGTGAATTAAAATTAATCTAAACAGTGATTCACAAGTGCTTTCTTCTCCTCAAACTTCCTTTCGGGACTCTGCTCTATGTATGTCCAAAATATAAACCTAATCGGTGTCCGTTTGTCTGTTAACAAGGGCAGCATCATATCCAGAGCCCACTAGCTGACCTGTCTGTCATCTTAGTCTCTCCTTCTGCCCTTGGGAATAAAAGAGTTAGTGACAGTGTTATCTTTTTCTCTTTTCCTTTCTTTCCTGTTTATCTATGTTGTTGTTCTTGAAATAGCATCTTGCTGTAGAGCTCAGACTGGCCTTGGACTTAAGATGTAGTCCAGGCTGGCCTTGAACTTAAGAGTCTCCTCCTGCAGACTCCTACGTGTTGGAATTAGAGGCAGGAGTTAACATACCCAGCCTCGGGGCTGGGGCTTCTGAAGGGAGCCATACAACAGAGAAGCACTGTCAGAAAAGTCCTGAGCTTCACCTGGTCCCATGAGCCATTGCGGCTGCTCCTGAGCCTTGAGCATGGTGTCTGTTGAAGCTTCAGATCAGTCTTTGCCCAGAGATCTGTGTCCCAGGGGTATTATGCGTGCTCCCAGTTTGCACTTCAGTTGGGGTACACAGGGTTCACCAATGTTTGCATTGCTGTATCATTGTGGACTTGAGAAGCAACTGGGCAAGTGTTTCATAAAATGACTTTAAAAACGCCCTGTTTTGGCAAATGCTACCAGTTTTCTACTTGGAGTTGAAGTAGCTTTCACTTTATATGCAGTCAGCCCTCCACATCTGTGGGTTGGTCTTTATGGAATCAACGGACGATGCTTTTTAATTTTGTCTCGGTTATACACAAACACTACACGTTTTTTACACAAGGGGACTGAGCATGTGTGTTCCTGGGTTTTGGCGGGAAGTCCTGAAACAGATCCTCTCCCTTGCCCTATGGACACCAAGGAACTATTATAATTTTATCTATGTCAAAGTGGGAGTTTTTAGAGAACGACTGGGAGAAACAGTGCGACAATATGCACTGCACAGACACACATATAACATGGGGCAAATGACCAACACTTAGAACTCAGCTAACACAGCAGAAAGCATGAGTATGCTGTGCACTGGTTGGTCCAGACCAGCTTGTTTTATCTTTCATACTTGTAGGTTAGGAAATTCATTGTTCACATGCACTAATGGGTGGGAAGGGTTTGTTTCTTTTGGGAAGCTTTAAAAAAAACAACAAAAAAAACCTTTCTTCCCAACTGAGTGTATACTGGGAGCGAGAACTGAAGGAACAGTGTTATGGTAGCATCAGACATACAGTACAGCAACGGCAGAAGTCCTTTCAGTGTGTGATTCAATTCCCATGATGGGAGAAAAAGAAAATTAGATTAGAGGTGTTAAGGAGACCCTTGGTCAGGAATTTGGCAGAGTCTGGAAGAATAAAAGATTTTAAAGGCTATTGACTGGGTTTTTAGCAGTTCTAATCTGATTGCAGAACATCTGGCTCTCCATATCCTGAGTAGATACGGTGGGTGCGCTATTCTTATTGGTCAGCGCCGGACAGTTCATTGGCTTTGTAGGGACTAAAGACAGGTGGAGGAAAAGGAGTGTCTGTGAGTGTGAGCGCAGACAAGAGAGCCAAGGATGCAAGGCAGGAGCAAATATGATTGGAAATCGAATTGACTAGAAGTTGAAACAGGAAGTGGAATTGACTGTCCCCTTGGAGGCGAGAATGTCTAGCTAGGGGGTTTTCTTCCTGGTCATTAGCGAGAAAGATTGACACAGAACAACCTGGTTTCCAGTTTCTCGGTGTGTCCATATTGCCCTAGCAGCCACCACAAACTGGGCCATGTAGTTGACACCATTTTGGGGGCTGAGATGATCAAGACTGTGACCACGGAGTTCAGTTGTCTAGTGAGGGTTGCTCTCTTCCTGCAAGATGGCACTCGGTTGCTGCATTCTCTGTGGAAAGGTGAGGAAGTGCTGAGTCTTCGTTTGGAAGTGGAAGACAAGCTACCAGAACACTACACGAAGCCTTTAATCCTAGTCACAAAGGAGGAGACCCCATGGCCTAACCACCTTTGCCAGCCCCTCCAGTTAGCTCCGCCCACTGACCATTAATTTTCAACATGCGATTTTGCGGGGGAGCGGAGGAGGGAGAGAGGGAAGGGTACAATGAAGCCACAGCCCTAACCAGAGATGTTTCCTAGGTAGACTAACTGAGAAAGAAGGCATAGCCCTGTGCTGCCCTGGAGCCATGGAGCACAGCCCCGCTCTTCTATGCTTCCCTCTTAATTTCCCACCCCTACTCCCCAAGAAGCACTCAGATAAGGTAAACCAGTAGCTTGAAACTGGACATAGTGGATATATTGTGAATATATGTACCAGCAATTAATAAATGGAGACATAAAAGCCTTTCCCCTTATAGTTTGTTATTAAAGGTTTACCAGCAAATGACTACAAATGCCTGTCAAAGTTTAAATAAATAAGTACAGTATAACAACATGAAACTATACAAATTCTAAAATAGGCAGGAAGAAAGATGGCTCAGTGGTACAATCACTGTCTCTGCAAGCATGAAAACCTGAGCTCAAGGCCGGGCACCCACATAAATGCTGGCCTTGGATGTGAGAACCTATAAACCCAACACTGTGGGCCAGAAAATACAGAGGCCAGGAGCTTTCAATGCAGCCATCCTAGTTGAAAGGAAAACTTTCAGTCCAGTGAGATAAGTTGTCTCAAGGGGGAAAAGTAGAGATTTATACAGGAGTACATCTGACACATCTGGTCTCTCTTGCATGCAGCTGTGCCTTCACCATACATACATATGCATGCAACACACACACACACACACACACACACACACACACACACACACACACACCACAAAAACATACCAGGACCAGCACAAAACCATACATGTAGAACAGGAGAGCGAAACAGAAAACACAAACATGAGTGCACATAATTACAGCCATCTCATATTGACCAAAGTGCCCAAAATACACACTGGAGGAAAAAAAATATTGTTAACAAATGGTGCTGGAAAACCGGATGTCTACATGTAGGATGAAAGTAGACCCATATCAATTGTTTGGCACAAATATCAACTGCAAATGGGTCAGAGACTGCAGTGTGAAATCTGAAACATTGAACCTGCCAGGAGAAGATGTAAGCTGTACCTTACAGGATAGAGGGGGGCGAAGGGACTTTCTGAGTGGCACTCTATTCACCCAGGAATCAAAGTGACCAGTTAACAAATAGGACCTTGTTAACTGAAAAGCTTCTGTACTGCAAAGAAAACATGCAAGTGATAAGGGAGACCACTGAAGGAGAGTCTTTGTCAATTACACATCCAACTGAGGATTAGTTTTTCAGAATATGCAGAGACCTCAAAAAAAACAAAGACTCTAGAAGCAAACAATCTTATGAATAATGGAGTCCATATCTGAACAGAGGCTCCTCAAAGGGGAAAAATATATATATATTTAAAACTGTTCAACGTCTTTAACAATCAGGGAAATGCAAAATAAAACTGCTTAAAAACCCCATCTCACCTGAGTCAGGGTAGTGAGGATTAACAAAGCAACAAATTCTGACAAGCGTGTGAGGGAAGAGGGTACCTCCCTGCAAACTGTTGCAGCCACTCCAGAGATCAGTATGAGGAACTCTTTAAAAATCTAAAAATAAATAGAGCATATGGCCCAGTCGTACCATTCCTGGCATATGCTCAAAATCCTTGACATCCCGCTCCACAGACACATGCCATGATCGTCACTGCTCTGTTCACAGTAGTCAGGAAATGGAAGCCCCTAAATGTCCTTCAATGGGCGAAAGTGTGGGATACATACACCCTGGGATCCTATTCATCTGTAAAGAAAGTTGACTTGTAAAATTTGAAGGCAATAGTTGGAACTGAAAATTACACTGAGTGAGGTGACCTGGACCCCAAAAGACAAACTCAGCCCGTTCTTTCTCATTGTGGTTCCTAGTACTGATTCTGTAGATGTGAGTATATGACCTGATGAAAGTGCGGAGGCAAGGGGAGCATAAGATGGAAGCCGGGAGGAGGAGAGATATATAATATTAAAAATGTTTGAAAAAGCCATAGGGGAACACCATTTTATGATTGTATATATTATATATTATATATATTATGATTATATATAGAATTATACCATACAAGGTGATAATTCTCCCCACAAAAGCCATAGCTATCGAACAGGCATGAGTTGTTGGTTGGGCTCAAGAAACTCCCTAATCAATATAGGTCATTACCATAACCTTTGGTTGCCTCCCAAAATTTGAAGACCCTATCATTGAAGGCACCATAGTTTGGACAGAGGGCTTGGAAGGATCCAGCTAGGGCTGACCTGTAAGCCTCCTCCCTGAGGACTAGCCATATCTTAAGATGCTGTGTAAGCTGCCATTGGGAGAAGAGCAATCAATAACAGTTCTCTCCACCCTTAAAGGCTAGTAACCATAGCAATGACTGGCCCAACAAGGTACCCCCAGTGATGCAGTAATGGTACCTTTGTCTTGGGGTAGCTGATAAGTGTGTAACTGAATGTAAGACCTGTCCAATGAGGGAAAAAAATCATACCTGGCATTGCAAATCTAAGCAACTACACGTGGCTGGAGAAGTTATAGACTCTAGAGGTTACTTACTATGGCCATACTGCCATTCCCCTAAACTAGCATAATTTCTAACTCTATTCTAAATGCTTATCCATCTATACACAGATGAGTGTAGCTCTCCCAGCCTCATCAAAGAAGTCTCTTTTTACAGCAAAGGGGGAGAACGATCACAGGGACTCGTAGCTGGTCAGAACTCATTGAATAAGTGACCATGGGATGTTCACCCCCCAACTGGTACATAAAACATCACAACCCCTGAAACTGGAAAAGAGAGGGGCTTGGGAAGCTTGTTAAGAGCTATCTAGTGTCTTCTACACATGACAGGGGGCTTTTTACCCATGACACCTCAGCAATATGGTTTACCTAAAGCAGGCCTGGATGATGACATCAGATGACATGCCAATATAGTTGGGTGAAATTTTACAAGGTCCCACCCCCTAGAAGACCTACGGGCAATTAATGGCTGCTTAGAGAGGGAAAGCCTTGTACCTTCTCCAGGTCCAAGGCCTGTGATAGGTTATCTAATCCCAAATGGTCACATATACATAGGAAAAATACCATTGTGTGTGTGTGTGTGTGTGTGTGTGTGTGTGTGTGTGTGTGTGTGTGTGATTTTCTCAAAAATTAAATAAAAGCTTACTTAATGGGTAAGTGAAGCTCAGATAGTGTGAATGCTTGACATGCATGAGGCCTTAGGTTCCACCCCAGCACAACATACACAGAAAATGCACTTTAACAACTACTCTGCATTGTCACTGTAGTCAATATAGTGTCAGAGAGACGATTGACATACACAAGAAAATGTGCACAGCTTATATGCCAACACTGCACCATTTTAAATGAGACTTGAGAATCCTTGTCTTTGGGAATCCAAGTGGGGCTAGCAACTAGTATCCTTTAGAAACTGAGGAACAGATATCTTAAAACAAATCAAAGCAAAACGACAACAACCAAGCATAATTCTAGCTCTATTTGTCTCTCCTTTTTGTGTGAAAAAAAAATTTGAGTTTTAAGGGGCCTCCGAGCAGGGTGACATAAAGAGAAAGCTCCTGTGCCTACACCTCAGCCGCCTCTTCCCTGTGTGTGTGTGTCTCAACCTCAGGTCTCAACAGCAGCTGTGAAGCCAGGGATGGCATTCTTTAGAATGTCTGCTAGATATTAAAGTCCTCTGCCCCAACTCAGTGACTCTAATACACTCTGTCAGCCCCTCCCCCTCAGAGTTACTGCTCTTACCCAAGTACCATGTCATTTGACTGACTTGCTCCCCTTGGGATATAAAGTACAAGCAGCCATATCCGTACATCATGTGTGCCTGGAGCCTCATGGTAACTGAACCAGAGGCTCGTAAGAATTAACGAGAATACCACTCCTGTTGTCCAGGCAAACAAGGCTGGTTAGGTCACACAGTGAGCCTAGCAAAGTACATAGGCCTTATAGGATGCTGTAAGTCTAGTGGTGGAATTCCTGACATGTTAGAGATTACAGCTGAATCAGATATTTTGTTTCCTTTAGGGTAATCATGCAGCCTCATCCATATAGTATGACCTAAGACCATCTGCTCTCATAGGCACCACCAGTTACCTGCCCAGGAGGGAAACATCTGCCGGTGTTCCCTTCAGTCTGGCTTCTTCCATTTCTTTTGGGTTGCTGTGCCTGTGCACGCGTCAGTGTTACCAGCTTGCCCCCACTTCCCTGTCAGTTACAAGATGACTGCTGAAGGCTTCTCCCTTCAAGCTGTGTTCAAGGGGGTGGTAGAATAGTTCTCTGGTTTTGAAAACCAGCAGACTCTGGCCATCCACAACCCATGCCACTCTTCCATTCCCCGTGACTTCTCTTCCACAAGCACTCAGGAAAGTCTCTATTAAACACGCACCAGAGACACAGCAGCTGTTTGTTAACTAAATGCTACAGTCCCTGGTACTGCGCTGTTCTCCAGGAAAATGCTGTTAGCACTGCCTCCTGTTTTCATGAGGACTTGAGATATTGCCTTCCAGATCAGCCCATTGTTAAATGAGGCCAAAGTCATACTGTTGGGAGGTGCCTGGTCAGCGTTTGAAAGCGCACTTTCCTGGCCTTTACGCTTGTCCCATGGGCTGTCTTCATGTCCTCTTCGCGACATCAGCATCAAAGTCATTAGCAGGCATTTATCCAGGGAGATCCCCTAAAATAAGAGCTATAGACTGGGGCTGTGTGCTGGCTGGTTTTATGTCACCCTGACACAAGCTAGAGTCATCAGAGAGGACGTTAGCTTCAGTAGAGAAAATGCCTCCATAAGATCAGACTTTAGACAAGCCTGTAGGACATTTTCTTAGTGATCAATGGTGAAGGATCCAGTTCATTGTGAGTACAGCCAGGCCAGGGATGGTGGTCCTGGGTCCTGTAAGAAAGTGGGCTGAAGAAGCCATGGAGAGCAAGAGTAACCTTCCTCTATGACCTCTTCATCAGCTCCTGCCTCCAGGTTCCTATTTTGCTTGAGTTCCTGTCCTGACTTCCTTTGATGATAAACTATGATGTGGAAAGCTAAGCCGAATAAACCATTTCCTCCCCAAGTTGCTTTGGGCATAGTGTTTCATCACAGCAATGATTGCCCTAACTAAGACAGGCTGGGAGAGCCAGGAAGACGCTCTGATCCAGGACTGTTGTCATAGGGAGCTTCTTAGCCCATCATTGTAGACTTTCCAGAGCGCTTCAGATTTCAGCCTTTGTACAGAAGTGCCAGGAAGCTTTCTGAAACCATGTTCTGGCTATCTTCTCAGGGCAGGAAGAAATCGCAGCCTTGGCTCTGCCAACTCTTTGCTCTCCAGACACCGGGGGCTCCAGGAGGTAGGTGGTGCCCCATCAGGGATAGCTGATATCTCTAATTTCTCCCAGCCCTGACAGAGGCCCAGGACATCCGTGTGCACCTGTTACCTCTCCAGAGACACCTGGACATCCTGGGAAGCATGGAGTTTCCTGAGGTGAAGGGCAGGCTGCGGCCTCTGCTCCATGTGGTCTGTCTGATTTGGGCTACCTGCAAATGGTACCGATCCCCAGGGAGGCTCACAGTGCTGCTCCAGGAAATCTGCAACCTCCTCATCCAGCAGGTGAGCTGATCTGCGCATCCCAGCCTCTCCTCCCCAGGGGCTGGTTGGCACAAAGGCACCCAGAAGAGTAAGATGTGCGGGTTTCCCTAGGCACGGAAGTAATTACAGGTCCCGAAGAATTTTCTCACTTGAATTATACATTTTCACAAGCCAGCAGTTCATAGAGAGGTTTTAAGTACTACTAACTCTGGGGGTGGCCCAGTCTCTCCTTACTTTCTGCCTAAGCCCCGAGTGATGCAAAGGGCAGGCCTGGTAAATTACAACCTCCTTCGAGATCTGTGTGAGGGATACGTATTATGTCACTGGCAGAGCCTAGTAATTAATACAGAAGCCTCTGACATCAAGGGGTTCTGTTTCTGACTTTCTAGATGTGAGCTGTGTGTTCTAGGGCAAGCCACCTACCAGCTCTGTGCCTCATGGTCCTGTTCATAATGGTGCACCAAGAAGGAGCTGTCTTATGGGGGTCATTAGGACACTTCAGTGTAACAATGCCAATGATGTCTGTGCCCCACACATGCTCACAGCTCCTTGCCCGTGAACTGTCAAGATGCTGCTGCTGCTGCTGCTGCTGCTGCTGCTTGGATTACACAGATTAGTCCTCCACTTTTTGTTTCTGGTGGTGGGTTTTTGTTTTTGTTTTGTTTTGTTTGATGACTGAACCCAAGGCCCTTAGCATGTTTGTTTAATCACTATCACTGAGCTACATATTTTTAAATCTTATTTTGAGACAAGGCCTCCTTATATTTCCCAACCTAGCCTTAAGCTAAAACTCGCAACCCTCCTCCCTCACTTTCCCAAGCAGATGGGAGTACAGCTCTGCTTCATAATACTGACTTTCCTACTCCCTTGTAGGGATTCCTGTACTTCTGAAACAGTCTAAATCTTAGAGAGTGTGTCTGTAAGTGGAACGAGAAACCTTGGTTTGGGTCACCTTTACTCCATATTGACTTCTTTTGGCGCCTAAGGACAGTCAACCCTGAGAAAGCAATGAGCAAGCTCACAGAATGGTTCACAGTAACTGGCATTCTCTGCACATGTTGAAGCTACAAAATGGTGTTGCATTTATAATCCTAGTCAGCCATCAGATGAGGGAACAATAGGAGTCTTAGAATTTATTACTTAAAGAAGTTGGTCAAGGTTCAAGGCATTGATTTCTCGATCAGAGCAGCACCCGTATGTAGAGTGTTTGTCTCACAGACCTGCAATTTACCATCACTATTGATGGGGACTTTTAGTTGAAGATAGACAAGACAGAGCATCAGTAGAGAGCGCGGATTAGCTCCCATGCTTTGAAAATCCCAGGCAAGGCTAATGATTTACATTGTACTTTCAGATGATGTCATCCAAACCCAGTACTCTCTGCTGCCCCCTGTGTTGGTGAGAGGGACTGCCCAGTGGCTTAGCTTCCCCGTTCCCAGGTTCAAGTCTCTTGAAGAGAGAGAAATAGTCATGGCCCAGATAATCCTTGCATTCTAAGTAGTGTGCTGCCGAAGCCATTAAGTTATGTTAGGAATCAATATCTGCCCAGGTCCAGCTGGCCCAGCCACGTCCCGTGGTGCCTTCTGGTCTCTGCTCACAGTGTAGTTCCAAAACTGTGTCACTGAAGGAACATACAGACTGCTGGGCTTCAACACCGGCCCAAGATCGCATGTGGAAATGAAAAAACTGGTCAGGGGTTTTTCTGTGTTGTACTTGTGAAAAATATTACACGGGCAATTATCTGGTGCTAAGACAGTGCTGACACAGGGGTTTTCCCGTGCCTGCCACCGTGTTCATGGATAATGATTTATCTCTCTCCCAGGCCTCTAGTTACCTCAGCCCAGAAGACCTCCTGAGAAGTGAGGTGGAAGAAAGTCAGAGAAAACTGCAAGTGGCCTCAGACACCTTACACTTCTTCAGACGGGCATTTCAGGACAGAAGGGAACATCTCCACAGTTACTTCAAAGAGGACTCGGAAGTCAGGGGATGGGACTTCCAGGCGGCTCTGGTGTTTGTGCGACTGGATGGCTTTCTGGGCCGGCTACGCATGGTGGAGGTGAGAATCCTCATCTACCGCAGGCCCCTTCGGTGGCCTGAAAGAGTCATTTGGCTCACAGGTGCAGAGGGATTTAGTCTACGGAGGCAGGGTCAGGGAGAAAACAAGCGCCATCTGTGGCAGCAGCAACACTTGGCGCAGTGATGGTTCAGGGAGTGATGAGACAGAAGGCAGAGAGCCGGGCTGAAACCAGGGCTGAGCTTCAGAGGCCTGCCCCTAGCGGTCAGCTAGGCTCCACCTACTAAAGGCCCCAAAGAATTCTTGCAATCACAGCCTCCTAACACAGCCGCACCACTTGGGGGATCAAGCATCCAAACATGAGAGCCTGTAGGTGACATTTTAGATTCAGTCATCCGCGGTTGACAGGAGGAGTCATAGAAAATTTTTGTTTGTTTGTTTGGTTTTTGTTTTTGATTTTGATTTTGATTTTTGGTTTTTTTGAGATAGGGTCTCTCTGTGTTAGCCTTGGCTGCCCTGGACTCACTTTGTAGACCAGGCTGGCCTCGAACTTACAGCGAGAGATCCGCCTGCCTCTGCCTCCCACGTGCTGGGATTAAAGGCATGCGCCCCGGCTTTTTGAAAATTTGAGTAAATTGTTGTCGTGTGGCTTGATCATTAAGCAGTGGCGGTTCTGTCAGAAGTTGGAAACTCTGGTCATAGGCACTTAGGGAGAAAGCTCTAGAAGTCAGTCTGCTAACTCAGCTTATTTTCAAATAAACTGGGGCTGGAAAGCCCAGTGAACGAAATACACAGCTGTCCATTCTCACAGCCCAGCTGCTTTGAATTTCCTGTTCTTTTTTGGACAGCCCAGTGGCTCTAAATACCTAACGCTGGTGAATCCCTGGGCACAAAAAAAATACATCTGATTCATAATTGTCTCCCTCTGCAAATATTTAAAAATTACTATAAATTTTTGTTTAAGTCCTAGGAAGAAAAATGACATGAAACTTTTCCGTGTGTTTTTAAATCTCAGAATTTAGTGTCTTCCAGCTGTGGGCTTACTTATTGCATTTTGGTGTTTAAAAAATATGTTCTTATATTTAAAAAATATTTTTATCACTTTATTTCTCCTCTTTCCTCCATCCAACCTATCCGAGCTGCTTTTTCTTGAACCCCCTCCCGTGTACCTCCCAAGTCTCAAGATAATAGCACTTTTTATTATTATTGTTAACTTGTGTGTGTGTGTGTGTGTGTGTGTGTGTGTGTGTGTGTGCAGTCATTTCTAGAAGAGATGCACACTTCTGCTATTCTGACTCTTACAGCCTTGCCAGACCCTCTTCCCACATCTTCCCTGAGCAAGAGCTGTGATATAAATGTATCTAGTAGGCATGGGTTCCCCACAATTTGTTGGTCTCTGTATTGTGTCCAGTTGTGGTTTTCTGGGACAGTCTCCACTTGTCGTAAGGAGGAACTTGAGGACATCCGGGTCGAGTCCAATGTTACACCAATAGCTGAGGGCACGGGGAAAGGGCATCCATCAGACCTGTGCTCTGAGCTAATAGTAGCAGAGACTTGGGAGTGAAGAGCGATGTGTTGTGGAAACGCCATAATGAACCTAACAAACTGTTTGATGACAAAGATAAAAGAATAATAGACTAAATCTGTTCATGGCAAAAAAAAAAATTTAAATGCATATTGAAAAAAAAAATCTCCAAGCACTGAGTTAAGTGCTGGCATCCAAAGATGAGTAAAATATAGTTTTGCCTAAAGAACTTTCTAGACACATGGTCATGGCATAGGAGAAGAGAGCTAAATTAGCACAGAACATTGGCACAGGGTAGAAAAGACATCGAATCGGTAAACTTTGCTAAGGTGAATTGAATGTCCTAATAAAAGCGCACGTGGGTTACTGGGAGCAAAAGAGAGGGAGGACCCTAACCCAGGAGAGCTTTGAAAAAATAGCAAAGAGCACAGGAGGAAATCAATTTTGAACTGGAAAAAGAATTCACTGGGGAAAGGCATAAAGGCAGAAAATATGTGAGAGAAAGCCAGAAGCTAGATTTTTATGAAAGGCATACCTTAAAAACCCTTCATCAGAATCAGGGGAGTATTAATAATTGATATGTAGCATCGTCCTAAATGCCTCGTCTTCTCTCTCAGCTGTTTCCGGCACAGCTCTTGCTGCTCAGTCCCCCCTCCCCTCCACCCCGACTCATTATTCAACTCTTTTCCCACATCAACTCCAGGCTGCTGTTTAGCCAAGGTGATGGACACCCTGGCCTCTGGGCTGACCGTGGAGGAATAATTACCTCTGTAGCATTGCAGCAGGCATGTCTGAGGCTCTCCAGCCTTGAAACAAGCTTCCACTGACTGTCTGGGAGGGGTGGTCTTCAGCCCAGTACACACACGCTAATGCTGTGGCCTTATATATAGACAGCTATTGTAACATAAGGGCACCTAATCTGCGGGGGGTATCGGTAAATATTAGCATAGCTGGCCACAGCCTCCCCAGAGCCATTATTTCACAACAGTCCCTTCTCCGCCTTCTTTTTCAGAATCAAAGGCCCAGATGCATTAAAAAGCAGCTGCCCTGGTTTGATTGCAGAGAGCTTGGATGCCCTCTGCCCTCTGTCCCTTGGCTTCTGCCCCCTGAAAAGTTGTCTGTCCTGTGCTCTGGGCTACTTACTCCTTTGTTCCTGGGTACGGCTTCCTCTGTTTCTTCTTCTTCTTCTTCTTCTTTCTTTAATCTCTCCCATGTTGGATCAGATTCAACCCTCCTGCCCTTTTCTGTCTTCTCCTCCCTCCGCCCTCCCCGTCTCTTCCCTCCTCAGCTCAGTGCAGCAGGACAGGGGACTATTGATTGTCTTCTGACATATTTCATGTAGCCCTTTAGTTAACATTCTGAGTTTCACAGTGATCAGTGCCTGTTTGAAATGGGATTAATCTGCCTCTCTCCGGCAGGAATTAGCATGAACTTAATCTTCTTCATCTTCTGTTCTAAGGCGATGTGTGACCGCCATGGTGCTGGCACCTGAGATGAAGAGATAGAAACAGGAAAGTAAACAGAATGTCATTGGTGCATTTAGCTAACCCCCCCCCCCAACTCCCCTCACTCATGCTGTGGGTCAGGTTGCAAGGCACTGGGTTCTAATCTCTGCAGTTCTCCAAGCTGTCTTTCTTTCTTCTAATCTGTGATGTTCATTATCCTTTTTGCTTATCTTGTGCAAGAGAATCTTGTTGGATGGGTGCCTGCTTCCCTGAGGGCTGGTGTGTGCCAAGGAGGGTGTGTGCAGGTGTGGAGCAGCAGCTTCCCAGGACGGCAGGATAACCAGCCTTCCTCCTCATGGTCAATACCACAGGGACTACCAGCATAGAGAAACGATGCATGCGAGAACTTTTCTCGTGTTAGGGTATGCGTCGTTGCAATCCTTTAAAAAAGCTAATCATCAATACCCATCCTTAACAAACAGTTCAAACCAACACGTCAGTTAGTTTATCCATGGTCACCCAGTGCAGAACGTTGAGTTGGGATTTGTTCCCAGGAGCATGTACTCTTTACAGCAAATGTTGACATCTTCCAGGGAGTTGTAAACATCTCTGTTCCCCATTCTCTTTCTTCTTCTTTCCCTTCCTCCCTTTCCCCATCCTTCATTCCATCCCCGCCTTTCTATGTCGAGGGGGCTCAAACTGGCTCTTTGCTTTTATTTCTGCCATTATATAACCTTTTCTACCTT
This sequence comes from Acomys minous, assembly GCF_964271855.1. Taxonomy (NCBI): domain Eukaryota; kingdom Metazoa; phylum Chordata; class Mammalia; order Rodentia; family Muridae; genus Acomys; species Acomys minous. The sequence goes on from NC_140498.1 coordinate 6,024,546, forward strand.
TGCACACCCTGTTTCTTGTTTGTTTGTTTGTTGTTTGTTGTTTTGTTTTTCAAGACAGGGTTTCGCTGTGTAGCCATGGACGCACTTTGTAGACTAGGCTGGCCTTGAACTCGCAGAAATCTGCCTGCCTCTGCTGGGATTACAGGCCAGCTCATGCCCTGTTTTTAACCCTATAGTTTCTAGGTCTTTTAAACTACGGAGGTCCCTCATGTAAAGTTCTAGATCCAGTCCCAAGGAAGGGCTTTATTTGACTTTATGGCTCCACCTAAGGCAGTGGCTCTCAACCTTCCTAATGCTGAGACTCTTTAACACAGTTCCTCATATTGTGGTGACCGCTGATCGTAAAATTATTTTCATTAAGATTTCATAACTGCAATTTTTCTATGTTATGAATCATAATATAAACATCTGTGTTTTCCGATGGTCTTAGGCGACCCCTGTGAAAGGGGTTGGTGACACCCCCCCAAAGAAGTCACAACCCACTCATTGAGAGCCACTGACCTAAGGGTATACCCAAAGTCTACAAAATCCTTGCAGTTTGAACAGTCAAGGAACTGAAGAAAAGCCACCTCCTTGTGCCTCTGGGTTCCCCGACTCCTACTTCCCAGCACCGTACTCCAGCACGGGCACACGCATGCCCACAGTTCCCTTTTCCCACAATATCGCAGCGTATGAGCATCCTTGTTTATGTTTTCTGCCTGCAGCCTCTTCCCTGCAAATGATGCGGGAGCCGCGTGGAGAGAGCCCTCATTTCTTTCATTATAAAATTGCTGTGATTCACTTGGAGACAAAATGATTTCCTGCTGGGGCTTTATGCAGAGTGATTAGCAGGGAGAGAGGTAATAAGCTGACCTGATACACACCACATTTCCTTGTGGCCCCTCTGCCATCCTCAGCCACTTTGCCCAGCCTCTCTTTTCATTCCCAGCCCTAATTGGGCTGGCTTTCCTTTCAGCCCAGCTTGAACATGTGGTCACGTGTGTGAGACCATTAGCTGCATAAGGTTAGTGGCAGTTGAAAGGTAAAGGAAACAGCCTTTTTTTTTTTTCAAATGACCTTTTGAGATTTTCATCTGTGAGTATCTGCTTTGTGCTCTCCCTTAATGAATTCCGAAGACATTTCTTTTAAGCCTGGCTGCGTGACCTCTCCTTCGGGAATGGAGTAGCTGTTGGTGAAGCTCGCCATTGCATCTGGTTCTGCTCCTTCATCTCATGGGCCAGAGCACAAATTGAAACCCATCTCTCCACCTGCCACCACCATTAAATGTTGCATCGTTTTTTTTTTCATAACAATAAGTCCCAATCAGCTCAGTAAGTCTTCTGGGATCCCGGATGGTTTGTGATACCTGCCTGTAAAGGAGCAGCATGGGGTCTCCTGGAGAAACTATTACTTATCCAGAATCTAATGACATCAGGATGGTCATATTTATCACGGTGACACTTTACTGACACCCTACATTGGCCCTTTCTGCAGAACCTCATGGAATGTTAAAAATCACATCACAGGTCCCATCCACAGATTAGGCAAACGAGTCTTAGAATCTCAGTGTTTGGCAGCAAAGAGCAGGACCAGGGTTGTGGGAACATGAATGTCCCAGCTCTTCTACGATGTACATCCTAGCTCCAAGGCTCATACACACATCCTGTACACAGCGCAACGCATTTCATGGTTTCACTACTAGGATTAATAAACATGGCCATTTAAAAAAATATTTAACCTTATTGGTTTAGATTTGCCTTTTCTCTGTCATTGAGGACTTTTAAATGGGCTGTGAAAAAAGCCTACGTGTAAATTAAGAATTCATGATGGGTTGTGGTCCGTGTGCAAAGTCTGCTTCTGTAGCTACAGAGATTTTTTTTCTACAGCACTGTCCACTGTGCATTGTACTAGAATCTTATCAGAAATAAAGAGCTCAATGTCTGGCGAGCAAGCCAGTCTGATTGGACTGTCTGAAACTCAGATGCTTTATTTGATAGCTTCCCAGGAACTGCTTTTTTTTTTTAAAGATTAAAATGATTACATATCAGCAGTTGTCCAACCTCAACCTGGATGGTCCCCTCCTGCGCTCATTTGGTCATATGACTCTTTCCTCAATGTAGGACCACAAAAGTGCCTAACTGGCATCTGCCAAAGACCCTTTCAACACTGAGGTGCCCTGTCTTTGCTTTCTCAACCCAGCTTTCTTCCTTCTCGCTAACGGCCCAGCAGTTGTGGTTACTAGGTTTTCTGTCACTCTGTCACTTTCTGCTGGATGTGCAGTAGCGAAGTTAAAGCAGAAACATGTCTTCATTCAACAAATACTGATGGAGCGTTGTGCATTCTCTTGAGCACAGGGAAGTCTGGGATAGCTTTGGAATATCTGTAACCTCCTGAGATAGATAATAACATAACAAAACATAATGTTGAATATCCTTGTGACTGAGTACAGTAAGATTCCAGAAGAAAGCTAAAACAGCAAAAGAGGACCAGTGGTGCTGAGAGAGGGGAAGGAGGAAGCCCTTTTGGTAGGAGTTGAATGCCCCCCAAACCTTCGCATGAGCCCCAAATAAATGCTTCATTTGCTGTATGTTTGTTAGGTAAATTATAAATATCTGTCATTTCCTGATAACAAGACACCCCCGAAGGAGGTTCCATCTGGCTTTAGGGAACTAGTGTCCTTTTTGGTGGCTGAGAACCTTCTGGTGTATGTGGCAGTGGTGGCAGCCTGTTGTTGTAATGTCTGCAACTCCTGCAGTGGAAATGTGCCTTGGACAGAGGAAGCATCTCGGAGAAAGCCGCTAGCTAGACTTTCTCTGAGAATGCCGTGATCAAGGAGCACTCCGATACCTGTGATCTCCTGCTCACGTTATCCATAAAATGCCTCCCACTGACAAGCTGGCAGTGTGCTTCAAATCTTCTTGAGAAATAAAAAGAATAATGAAATTATCATCTCATTTTCTACCATAGCCAAGTGTATCAAGATGCATCTGTCTTTTAAAAGTGATTAGAGAGGATTTCCTTACAAATTGAAATTGGCGTCCACACGGTTGTGAAGGATGACTGCTAAGGAAATTTTCCAGGGCGCAAATATTTTCTGCCCATAAAATGAAGCAGCTAGTTAGAGATTTGAATTACCGTAGAGGCCAGTTTCATTTTGGTGGGACCCATTTGTTTCTTCTAAGCATATACAATCGAATACTGTTATTTCTTTGGGTCAGAGTCTCTCTATGTAGCCCAGGCTGGCTTAGACACCATAATTCTCCTATCTCAGCCTCTATAGTAGTAAGATTATATACTGCAGGATTATACAGAATTCCCAGCCACTATTCTATGACTATTTGAATTGTAAAATTTTATGAGATATAGTTATGGTACTGTGTCATGTATATATAGTGTGATGATGAAACCAGAGTAGTTAATATGGCCTTAAACACATAAAAGCCTTTCCTGCTTAATACACATTCACTATGAGTGTTATGGAGTACACTGTAATATTCCAATGCATTGTGCAATACATATATTTATCATTTGCATGAAGAGGAATTCCAAGTGTTCCTAGACATGACATTATAAGGGGAAGGGAAGTTTAACCTGGCTACCAGGCTATGTGACCTCCTGGGGGAGTGACAAAGGTGGGGGCTCATGGCTATGTACACTGGGACATGCAGGCCCAGTGCAGGGGAGAAACAGTCATATTCCTGCCAATCTCAGGAGGAGATTTCCAGGGTTTGGACACTCCTTAACCTCACCCTTGCTCTGGGCCCCCACATTCCATGGCTCCTCAGCTCCACATTCTCCTAAGGAGGCAGGAACTCTGATCCCGATGTTCCTGTCTCTTCCTTGCTGCTGCCTCCGCGCTGCCTCTTCATGCCACAGCATGGCTGTGTGAATGGTTGCCCGGGGCTGCATGGGTGACCTCCTGGCAGTGTGAGAAGTTGGTGGCTCCTCCTCACTGCTGTGCCTCTGTCACTACTCCTGGGCTTGGTGTCGGTAGCAGCAGGGACCACCGGCCATGGGAAGTTCTAGAATAGAGTCAGGACTTGATGTCTCACAACCTCAGGTGTGGTACTGTGACCGCCTCTTCATGTTGGATGGCCCTTCCCAGGCCAGGGATCATCACAAACTCTCTCTCTCTCTCTCTCTCTCTCTCTCTCTCTCTCTCTCTCTCTCTCTCTCTCTCTCTCTTTCTGTGTGTGTGTGTGTGTGTGTGTGTGTGTGTGTGTGTGTGTGTGTGTGTGTGTGTCTCCCTCTCTCTCTCCCTGGGAGGAACATGTACATAGACTGAGAGCTTTTGACAGCAAACACATCTTGGTATAGAGGTTTTGTGATTTTTAGACAGGTCCTCACAAGGGATAGATCCAATCTTTATTCAACATGCTCAGAAGGCATTTCTACTATTAGATGTGACATGGCTTCCATAGGCTTGGGAGAAATTCCTCCCCAAGGCTTTTGGGCCTTGTCAACCATCTGCCATTTAATTCTGGGCCCAGCTGGGATGTGGTGTGTCAATGGTGACAGTGATACATGTGGTGTCCTGGCAGCCACTTCAATCCCATGCCTGCAGTAACTCAAGTTAGTTCCCTGCAATGTCATGGAGTGTTACATTACCCTGCGTGAGATGGAGAAACACAGCAAAGAGATGACAAGCAACCACCTTCTGTCACTGAGGTGTCACTGTAGCTCAGCATGCCAAGAACACTTGTATGTGTGTGCGAGTAGGGGGGGGTGCTACTTGGTAAAGGAAGTTGCGAGAAGGCCAGTGCCATCCCATGCACTGGTCTCCTTGGCCTTTTGCACGTTTTGCTTTCTAGCAATGTTATCTCAAACATGGGTCCTTGAATTCGCTATTGAACAAGGCTCGCCTTGGTCCTCCAGCTTCCATCTCCTCAGTGCCTGGAGAACAGGCACATAGCACCACGCCTGGCTTGATATTAATTTCTTTGAATAAAAATTCACACAAACCCTGCCAGTTAAGATTGCCTTTTGTAATTCTTCATAGAACACGGAGATGCTGACACATGCGTTACATGATTTACCTGTTTATTCTGGCTTCTGCTGGTCCAGTTTTTCTGTACATTTTTATTTCAGTTTGTTATGGAGTTTAAGCAATCTGATCTAACAAGGTTAAAAACTAAAGAGACACTGCACTTTCCCAAGCAACCACCGTCCCTGCAGTTTCTCTCTCCTCCATCTGGTGGGGAGTGCCATGATGTTTCCTGTAACTGTTTGTGAACTGTCCTGATAGGATCTTCTGGAGACAGCCTTGGATTTCAACACGTTGGAAAAGCTTGAGTTCAGTGGCCTCCGAGGGAACTCCCTGAGTCAGCAAGTCCAGCAAATTCACAGGGAGTTTGAAGAGATGTACAGCATCTTCTCGGAGTGCTCCTATGACTGTTTGGATCCCCAGTGCATGGTAGGACCTGGACGGGCTATAAATCACCAACTTTGACCCTTTTTTCAGCTGCCTCCAGCTGTAGCAACCTAAGTATTTATGTGATTTTTTTTCCTCAAGAATCTCCTTTGGCTATGTGGTCTTAGTGGTTTCGTTAGTTATTATTGGTGTCAAGAGAAATGGCCATTCTTGTGTCATTAGTAAGTTCCTCATTATTCCCTGTGAGGAATATAAACCAGAACTGGCCCCTCTCAACCACTGACTGCCTCAGACTAATGCTACCTAGGGTTATTGGCATGGGAAGGCAGGGGGAGTCGTGACTACTTTATGTCTTCAAAAGTTTAAGCTGAGCCAAGTAGGACAGTTGCGAAGGGACAAACGCTTTGTGAGTTCACTTCACCCTGGGATCTAAGATGGTCCAATTGTCAGGTATACACGCTGACTAGAGTGAATCTTGCCCCTGGGATGAGAGAGAGGGAAATGAGAGGAGTTGGTCAATAACCACTAAGTGTCCTTGATGCAGGGTGAGTGGTGTCCACAGGTACAGTGTGGTGGTTATAATTAATAACACTATCTTGTATATTTGAAATCTGCTGAGGGGTTTCTTCCAAGGACATGCACACACACACACAGACATAGACACGGACACACGCACAGAGTCACACACAGACACACAGACACACACAGTCACACACACAGACACACAAACACACACACACACACACACACACACAGACATAGACATGGACACACGCACAGAGTCACACACAGACACACAGACACATGCAGTCACACACACAGACACACAGACAAACACACACACACACGCGCGCACACACACACACACACACACACACACACACACACACACACACGGAAATGTTAGTAATGTGAGGTAATGAAATCTCATGGATTTAAAAGAAAATCTACACTAAGCCCACCAATCATGATAGGTCCATTCCCTCCATTGCTTTCGTCATTTCCCAGTGTGTACAGGTATCAAAACATCACTGTACACATTAAACACACCGTTTTAGCAATTATACTCAATAAGGCTGCAAATAAATTCTAAGCTGTAAGCACAGACTGCCAAGCAAAGGCAGGCATGCTGGTGGGAGTTCAGAGTTGGGTAAAGGAAGACCACGCATGATAAGCAAAGGCAAGGAGGAAGTTTTTCAAGATTGGGGCTCAGAGTCCAGGTCTCACCCACAGTCTCCCCAAAGTCAAGCACCAGAGGAGAGTAAAATAGCTGGCTACCGAGGGCAAAGGGAACAGGGTTCTCCCCAAAGAAAGGCAAGATTACAGGAGAAGGAATTGTAGTAGGGGAAGGAAAAGCAGAAATTAGGGCAGGACTCTGTTCTGCGCACATTCAGTGTCCAGGGATCCTTGTTGGCCAGATCCAGGGGGACAGAACTTAAGGGAAATTCCATTAGTTGGAAGTGTAAAATAAAAATGAAAATAGATTACAAAAGAGAATGTATGCATATATAATATATTATACATATATAATATATTATGCATATATTATATATATGGTATGTTTAAAACTATATAAAATCTCACATTTTCCATTTATTATGTGTTATATACTTACATATCATACATGCCTATATATTATACACATATATGTATACTTTGAAATATATGTATATGAAATACATGTATGAAAGCATACCATAATACCACAATGCCAGTATATTTAAAAAGTAGAGATGTGCTATGTTTTCTACTTTTCTTTGTATATTTTTTTAAAGACACAAGCGTGGGGGCTGAAGAGATGGCTTAGCATCTATGAGTGCTTGCTCTTGCACAAGAGCCGAGTTCAGTTCCCCACACCCACACTGGGCAGTTTACAACCACTTGAAAGTTCAACTCTAAGAGCTCTGACACCTTCTTCTGGCCTCTGTGGGCACCTGCACTCACACGCACACCATACAAACAGGCCCACACACATAAATGAAAATAAGTAAGTCTTTAAAATATAACATAAGAACACATTACTAGTGTAAAACAATAATAAAAAATAGTAAGTGTGCAAGTTAGAGAGTGGAGCCATCAATGCTTTCCTGAAAGCTGCTACCTCCTAAGAAGCGAGGCACACTTAGCGTTGCCAGATAAAGAACAATAGTTAAGAGAGACTTACATGTTTTTTTAAAAAAGATGTTTCTCTGAAACTCAGATTTATCTGTGTACCCTGAGTTTTTATTTGCTAAATTAAGAAACTCAAGAACAATGGCTAATTGCCGTCTTAGCCAATTAAGGTATTTTTGAAAGGAGTAACGTGTATTCATTTAATTAGTTTACTTTCCTTCCCAGGATTATATTAATTTGGTTACCCTGGAAAAAGAAATGCATTTAACTTGGGGGTAGAAAGACAAGAAGGTGGTGACCTTGGGGCTGTTGCGGCTGCAATAATCTTTAGGGTAGTGTGAGCTGCGTGGTGCACAGAATAGAAGATCATTTAGAAAGTGGAAGAGAGAGGGGCACGGAAAGGCCGGCGAGTAGATGCCAGCTTTACGTTTCATTCTACCGTGCCATTTTGACCAGCATGCCATGCTCCCGTGGTGTCATCGTTAGGCTTTGTCAACTTGACACACACCTAGACATTCCTAGGAAGAGGAGAACTCAGCTGGAGAACTGCCTCTACTACATTGGCTTCTGGATGTGTCTGTGGGGCGTTTTCTTGATTGTTGATTGGCGTGTGAAGGCCCAGACCAGTGTGGGCGGTACCGTCTCTAAGCAATTAGGTCTTGCCTGTATAATAAAGCTAAGCAAGCCAGCAAGCAGCTCTCCCTCAGGGCTTCTCCTCAGTTCCTGCCTTCAGGTTTCTGCTTGAAGTTCCTGCTCCAACTTCCTTTAATGATGGACTGTGAGGTGGAAGCACAAATCAGATAAACCTCTTCCTCCCCAAAGATGGTTCTGGGCAGCGCTTTATCACAGCAACAAAGGAGCTAACCAAGACACTTGGGGAGGTTTAGAAAGTGAAAATAAATCTCTGGTATGACTGATTTCAGCACCAAGGTTAGCAGCCAAGACTGTGATGAGATCAGGTTGGAAAAAACAAAAAACAAAAAACAAAACAAAAAAAACACCATGGGTTTCTTACATGCATGTGATGTCTCCTCAGGAATTTGAAAATGATGTCTGTGAATTTAACAAGAGAGTGGAAGATCTTGACCGGAGACTGGGGACTATCTTAATTCAAGCTCTTGATGACGCACCTGATGTAGAGCATGCCTTTAAGGTTAGTGTGAGGGGAGCAGAAGGCACCCCAGTGAATCCTCCTCAGTGCCCACCAGAAGAAAATAAGTCTGACCTTCTAATTTCTTCCTGATAATATTGTCCCCACCCTAGGGTTGGGGGTTCACCATATATAATTCAGCTTCTCGGGCAGATCACTTATGCTTTTTGAAACTGTAAAAGTGCTTTGAAAATGGCAGTGATCTTTTTAGGTGCCGTGTATCTCTCTGGAAGAACAACCAATATACTTAACCACTGAGCCATCTCCCCAGCCCATGCATCTCTCAATAGTGTCACCTTTGGGAGTAAAAAGGTCCAGTGTGGTGACCGTCTTGAAGACATGGCTCAGAAGCACCAAGTCTGCCTAATCACTGAGGCAGGGTTGACTCAGCCTTGAGCAATGCATTTACCAAGAGGTGGCTTCCATGACCCCAACGCTGGTAGCTGCCATAACTCTTGCCCTGGTCCTATCTCCCACATACCATGTGGTAAGAAGAATAGAGAGAAGGTTTAGGGTAGTGAGGGCCCAAGTGGCTACACAATCAGAATGCTGACATAAGACTTAGGACTGACTCAGTAAGGTGTGAAAGGTCTCCTGTAAGTGAATAGAGGCCCGATGTTTCAAGGACTTGGTTTAGGAGAAAGTCGCAGGGAGGGACATTTTGGCTCGGAAGAGAAAATAGATTTCTATCAATGTTGTTCAAGATGAACTGAACTTTCCAATCATTGAAAATGTCCAAACAGAGATGAAATGATTTGTAGGACAATTGTCAGAGAGGCAAAAATCTTGGATGGACTAATCTAGGTTTTTCTAGAATATTAAATAACCCCATTTGCTGCCATGTGTGTGTGTGTGTGTGTGTGTGTGTGTGTGTGTGTGTGTGTGTGAGACATTTAACAATCACCTGTTATTAATAACCTACCCTCACCTGCCAATACTTCAGAAATCCCTCTTCAAACATCAGAAATGGTTTACAGATGTCCATAGATGATCCTATATACCATTAGCTGTCATGACTAACTGGGACTCAGCATGCAGATACACTGTGAAGATGTAACTCTACCCATGTGCAGAAGCTGCTCCCTCCCACCCCAGGAGTCAATCCCTCTGCACCTGCCATTCTGAGGGTGTCCGTGTGATGCACTGTGTTCATTCCTCTCACTCTGCCTACGACACTGGTGCCCGTCCCTGCTCTGTGTCTAGAGGTGCCTTTGGAAATTCCTCTACCCAGAAAGGCGTTTGGGGTCTTTCTATTGTTCTTCAGATGTTCCCATCATGAAAACACCTATCTTTATCCGAGGAGAATATTTCTAATCTATAAGTTTTAAAACGTTCATTTCTTGAAAATAGGTGGGATAAGGGTTCTAGACAAAAGGATAAAAGGACCCTTTACAGCTTTGGACCTGGTCCCAAAAATTCTCTGTTTTCATCCACACTCTCAAAGTGCTTTCATAAAACAGATCCCTTATCTAACCCTCAGTCATCTTAGAAGTTCTTGGAAACTGCAGGGGAAACCACAGCCAGCCAGCCAGGCCCTCCTGCCTGACCTGTTTTTCTCCTTTTGGTCATCTCACAAATAGGAAATTAAAACCTTTCCCTCTTCCTTCACCCAGCGCAAATGCTCCAGTGGGCATAAATTAATATCAATAAGTAGTTTTTCCGCACCTGGGAAGCTGGCCAGAGAGATCATCTCACTCCATATACCCACCCCTGTCACTGCTACACAATCATCTAACATTATGTGTAGCTTGGTAGTCATGGCCAGGGTGTGTGCAGGTCAAAGCCCTCAAGCCAGTGGTATGAGGTGGCCACGGGGTTTATCAGCCCCCTTTGTCTGCATAGTCTCAACTGGAGGCTTGAGTCACAGCAGAGAACACACGTCCCTTTTGCCTGCATTAAATGGGAGCTGCTTTCTCAGGCCGAAGATAGCTCAGTCAGTAAAGTGCTTCTTGTGCAAGCATAAGGACCTGAGTGTCTGTCTGTCTGTCTGTCTGTCTGTCTGTCTGTCTGTCTCTGTCTCTGTCTCTATCTCTGTCTCTGTCTCTGTCTCTGTCTCTGTCTCTGTCTCTCTCTGTCTCTCTCTGTCTCTCTGTCTCTCTGTCTCTCTCTCTCTCTCTCTCTCTCTATATATATATATATATATATATATATATATAGATATAGATATATGTATATAGATATACATATATATATGTCCCTCCCTCTCTTTGGAAAAGCTCATTTGAAATATGTACCATTTAACAAGGTCATGGACAAAGTTTGGCTATGAGCTGTTGTCTATTGTGAACCTCTGACTTGACGTGTGAAATAGACATGAGCTTATAATTCAGTGGTTCTCAATCTCTGGGTCATGACCCCCACTGGCAAACTCTATCTCAAAAAATTATTTACATTATGACTCATAATAGCAAAATTACAGCTATGAAGTAGCAATGAAAATAATTTTATGGTTGTAGGGTCACCACAACACGAACTGTATTAAAGGTTTGCAGTATTAGGAAAGTTGGGAACCATGATTATAATAGAACGCAGGTTTAGAAACAGCAGTGCATATCCCAATATAGCTGAATCCCTATGTGGCTTAGTCTCAGGCAGCATCACGGTTAAAGAACTCACAATCCAGGAGTAATTAAAGCATTTCTTTTTTTCTGTTGACTTTGGAGACACCTGGGGCTGGGTTTAATGTGCAGGAAAATACCTCAGATTGTCTGCATCATGCCTGTGATCGACAGGGCAGCTGACTCCTGAAACTTCTTCTGTCTTTTTCCATCACTATCTCCCTCCTGTGTCATATTTCCTGTGTATAGTTCAGTTTGCCTTGCTGGTGTCTTTGGTTTTCCTTTTATTTAGAGCCTTACAACAGAAGAAAACTTAGTAGATACCCATCAGGACAAAGGAAAGACTGGGCACAGTGGAACCGATGAGTAATCCCATCACTGAGGATGCTGAGGCAGGAGGATCATGAGTTCCAGGCTAAACCTGGGCCGCACAGTGAGAACTTCTCTCATAAAACCAACACTCCTACCCTTCCCCTCAAATAACTAAGAAGCAAAGAAAGGAGAAGGGGAAGGTTCCAGATATCCACACTCTGGTGGCACTGTTAGGTTCTGCCATAATATATATGCACCCTTCCAGAGCTGGGTCATAGGAAGGAGAATGAGGGGAAAAAAATGAACAGAAAGGAAGAGTTTTTCAGCCTTGGAAAGAGTAAGTGCATGTCCGTATCCTTTGCCCCCTCTACAGATGCTAGACATTGCAGGAACCCTCCTGGAAAGGCCCCTGCTAGCGCAGGATGTGTCACACAAATACCCGGCCCTCATCCGAATGTTCAGCACAGAACTGGATGCCGTGAGAGTCATCTACAGTCAGCACATCCAGGAGGAGGAAGAACATGGTAGGGCAGTTGCTAGGGGAACGGGAGGGGCATTTTCTGTTGCTGGAAAGGGTAGAACACACACATCCTCTGTTTGCCTATCCACACATGGATCTATAACATTCTCCGACACCCACAAGCATAGTCCTTTGGATGGGAATTCCAGATCACCTTGGGTGATGGTAGAGTTCACTCAACTGTACAATCTTTGGTGCGGGAGACTCAGATTGCCAGGGTAACCTAGACCAGTGAAATCTTGACTACCAGTGGCCGGCTGTGGCCTTGGCATAATGAGTGAGTAGTTGGTGGATCCCTGTGGTCACTCTGGCTCATCGTCCTTATAACTCAGTGTACATGTTACGTACCTGAAAAGAAGCTTCCTGTCCCCTGCAGTGTCCCTGGAGGAAGGAACTAGGAGGAACCTGACAAGGCCAGTCAGTTTGCAGGTGTATGTATGATTTAACACCATCTCAACCCTTGGGCCTGTTGGCCACAACCCTTCTTTAGCTACCATTCCCTTCATCCTGGGTGGAGTGTGGCTCATGGGCTATGGCCAACCACCCTTCAGTGTTAATCATTTTACCCCCCCCCCCCACTCAGATCCCACATACATACCTTTCATGTAGTGAGGACTCAAGAAATATGTCTGAAAAGGAAAGAAACTCAGGTTTCACTTTCAGACATGTAAGATGGAGTACGCAGCCCATAAAACCTGGAGATGCCACACTTCTGCAGTGGAGTTCATGGTGAGGTAAAGAGACTGTCCCCTCTCCGCTCCTGTTGAGAGTTAGAAATGGCAGCAGTGGCAGATAGTGGGCAGTGTTAATTTTCCCTGAAGAGCTGAATGCTTTTACCTTTAGGTGAAATCTCACCATTGATAAATTGTGATAACTGTTTATATAGAAGTAAATTCAATGTATGGACCAAGAACATAACACATGGGCTGCTGACATACTTCATAATCCACATGGCTCATCCATTCATAGCCTGATGGGATTCTCAAAGAAACCTTTGACTGTTATTAACCAAAGGAAAGGCGGCCACTTCCATTTTACAAATAAGTAAAGTGAGTCCCAGAGAGATGAATTTATCTGTTTAAGGCAGCTGCCTCAACCCTCAATGTTCAAGTAAAACTCTCCTGAGCGGTCCTAAAAGTAATTATGATCAGCTGCTAGACCTATTCAGTCAGGATGACTGGGTAGGGGACCATGTTCCCTGAGCTGTTGTGTTCTCCCAAAGGTCTCTTTAGCAAGGCATTTGACTCAGTGTGGCCATTTGAAGTCAATGGGTGACTTCAGGCTAGACATAGATACAGCAACATAGGGGCAACTGGAGAAAGGTCTCGTGGGTAGAGCGAGCTGGGAGCTGTATCCTCTTTTCAAGATAGTTATTCACATCTCCAGGATTTTCTCCGGTGCACAAGAACATGCCCACTATGGCCGGAGGCATCCGCTGGGCACAGGAGCTGAGGCAGCGCATCAAGGGTCCCTTCAGCAACTTCCCACACATCCCACACCTGTGAGTATCTGATTCCTGAGAGACACCTAACTGAGGGACACACACACACACACACACACACACACACACACACACACACACACACACGAACCATCTTCCCATTATTCCATGATCAATCCTGGACCAAATTGTATCCAAGTTGGGCCAAGTAATGGTACTATTAGCACATGGGGTTTGAGATGTGCGTCTTTCGGGATTAACTGAAGCTTATTCCATGATAGGCTGCCTCCTGCCCTCCTGCCCTCCTGCCCTCCTGCCCTCCTGCCCTCCTGCCCTCCTGTCCTCCTGCTTTCCTGCCCTCCTGCCCTCCTGCCCTCCTGCTCCATGGGTCTTTTCCAGAGGAAAACCAACTAGGGCTCCACATTCTAGGGAGACCCTCAGCATTGCTTCCTTGGAAAAGTACTCCCTGTGTCCCTGGAACCTCTGGGAAATAGCGAGTGCTTCCCAAATGTGGTCTGAAGAGCATGCAGCTCCCTGGCCTCACCTGTCAAGTCTGGGTCTGGACTGGGGCTCTCTGTCACTGGCAACCCCCTTTGGTGACTGATGGTCGCCAGATTAGGGAAGCGTGGGCCTGCTTCATGGCTGGGTCTAGGAGCTGAGCCTCTTAGAAGGCTCATTGGCTGCTAGCAGTGGGTGAGAGGAGACATTGTGTTTAGGATGCTTCGTGCCCGGGGACAAGCAGTCTTCCTCTGATCCCGCTTTGCAGAAGGCTTGATCTTGTTCAAAGCGCTTGGCCTTGGCAAGTGCAACAAAGACGAAGTATTTGGAAGCTGGCCATCGGCATTACAGCTTTGCTTGGAGTCAGGAATGTCCACAGAGACCCTGGGCTCAGGTAGCAAGATTAAATGTCTTTCAAGATGTGAGACAGAGGCATCTGTAGGGATAAGTCACTACCACACTCCACTGTTACCAGCCGGACCAGCAGTCCCAACGTGAGCAGTCCCCGCTTGGAAAGGGGCTGATCTCTGCCCTGCTCTGCTGTGGTTAACTTTTCATGCTCCAAGTGGAGAAACCAGGCAGAAAGAAGGAAGGTGACTCCCCTCTGGTCCTAGAGACTGCCAAGAAATAACCAAGAGAGTCATCTGGGCCTTCAGCTTCCAGCGCAGAGTTCCTTTCAATGTTCTCCAGCCATAGAAAATTTGTCCAAGAATGGGGCTAAGCCCCCACGCCCTGCAGATATATCCCTTAAGGCAATGGTTCTCAACCTGTTGGTTGTGACTCCTTTGGGGACAGATGTTGAATGACCCTTTCACAAGGGTTGCATATCAGATATCTTACATATCAGATATTTACATTGTGATTCATAACAGCAAAATTGCAGTTACAAAGTAGCAAGGAAAATGATTTATGGTTGGGGGCATCACCACAACATGAGGAACTGTATCAAAGGGTTGCAGCATTAGGAAGGTTGAGAACCACTGCCTTAAAGAAAGCATGCAGAAGGGAGTCAACACTGCTTCCAGGCATAGGGACTGCATAGCTCCCATCGCTCTGGCTCCTAGGATGCAAACTGTGAGACACATGTGCAGAGACTACAAAGGATGCTCTTTGCAACAGCAGCTAAAGGACAGAGGGAACAGGGCTGGGTGGGTTGTGGGTGGGTGTTAGCTGTATCTGAGGCTTCTGTGGATTCTGCAGGGAACACAGCTCTTCAGAAGCACCCAGGTTTGGCATCCCTGCCTTAGCTAGTTCTTATCTGTGGGCTTTCACCACACAAAACATGACTATGTGCTAGATTACTCAGTCCAAGAAATTCAATGCCCTCTATTGGCTATGTGGGTGCCAGTGCACAGGAACACACAAATGCGAAACAATCACATGCATAACAAAAATACAAAATAAAGTAAAAAGAGAGAATGCTGTAGGCGTCTACCACATGTGAGATAAAAGAGTCATCACATTGCTTTCTGTGACCCTCCCAAACCCACTGGTCAACATGGCCTGACAGACACCTTGTGAAGTAAACCTTATGCACCTCTGCCTTAGCCTCTCCAGATCCAAATCTGAGATGTGATCTTTGTGAGGCCTGTAGAAATCCTGCAAAATGAGAAGGAATTAGGGAATATGAAGCACAAGCCACCTGCCTGGTCCGGAGCCCTCGCCACACGGCTGCTCATTCAGCACAAACGCGAACAAAGCAATCTGGTGCTTTCTCCACAGGAGTAAGGGTTTGGGGAAGGCTCCAGGGATCGTGTGAAGAAACGTGTGCTGGCATAAGGAGAAAACGGATGTTAGAGATTTAGCAATAAGCTCCCTTGTTTTGCTATCAGGACAAACAAAAACAGACTCCACTCAGTTAGTGTGAAGATATTTGAAAATTAATGTTACTTCACCTGTTTTTCCCAGGAGCTGGGCTTTTATTTAGTATTATAGCCAGTGCCAAACACAGGGGGAATGAGTTGGGGCAACAGTATTGCAGGGTAGACTCTGCCTTGTCTTCTGGCAGAAGCCTCTGAATGCATCTGTGAGAATATGGTGTTTGTGGATGCATCTCTGTGCGCAGGCATGTGCATGTGTGTGTTGCATTGTATGTGTACACATTTTAGGAGGGGAGACATGGGTGTGGCCTCATGTACACATGTCAAGGAATAGCAGTGTTTCTGATCAAGTGTCTTGGATTTCAGAAACTATTCTGTCTGTACCTATCTAGGGAAAGGGAGTCTCTGTCTCTCTGTCCGTCTGTCTACTATTTGTCTATCCATCATGTATGTATCTATCTATTGATCATCATTTATCTATTACCTATATATTATTATGTAAGGCATTATTATGTGTACAACTGCACACATCTAATGTTAATGTTATGTGGATATTTTTCTTCATACACAGAAAACAATGCCACCTATAATT
The DNA here is from genome assembly GCF_964271855.1 of Acomys minous. NCBI lineage: Eukaryota > Metazoa > Chordata > Mammalia > Rodentia > Muridae > Acomys > Acomys minous. Next base: position 6,040,899 of record NC_140498.1, read on the forward strand.
TTTCTTTACTCCCTCAACCTTCTTTTTACTCATGTTTTGTGAAACCTCATCTATCTGATGTATATAGGGCCAGCTTAGCCACGAGAGCAGTTGGTGGAAACACTGGCAATAGAGAGCACACTGCCCCTGTCACCTAGGGTACTGCCCAGAATTGTAGGAAGTACAGATGCCCTCTAGTGGCCTGTGGGGGATGTTCAGGGTAAAGAATGCAATCTCTTTCCAGGCCTTTGAAATCTAGCCCAAGAAACTGTCCCAGCGCTGGTTTGTTTGGCTTTTGTTATTGTCATTTTATTTCTTGAAAGTCATAGGATCCCTGTAGGTGTCCAAGGCAGGGCTGGGACACACGATCCCCCTGCCTCAGTCCCCCAATTATCATTACCTTCTCTGTAGCTGGCAGTTTGTTAGGTGGCACTGTTAGCTGCTTCTAATTGTATGTCTTTGTCTTCCCCTTTCCTGTGCACTGATAGGTGCTTGCAATCTGCTGAAGGAAAGCGAATGATACAAAAATATGAAGATCTTCTCTCCCTGCTAGAAGAGTAAGGAGCTTCTGAGATTGCATTGCACTAACGTTTGCCCCCCCACCCCCCTCCCACCCCACCTCCTACCCCCTACACCCCCCCACACCCATATACCCCCATACCCACACACCCCCATAATTCAAGCCTTTTGATGTTCCTAGGGCAGATTCCATATTGTCTCTGAAATCTCCTTGCCTGGTTTATGGTATGGCCCAGCTACCTGTGAGTTCAGTATTCCAGGGCCTTGAAAACAAGTCTCTGAGGGCATGTGGTTCTACCCTGGACACAAAATATGTTCCATGTGTCACTTTCCTGGGTCTGTGATCCTTGCGGAGAGGAGCGGGATGCCATGCATGGTGCCCTGAGAGGGCTGAAATTGCAGTCACTGCTCAGTGAACAGAAAACAACAGTTTATGCTGCAAGGAGTGAAAACTAAGTCTCAAAATATATCCTCCATACTTTTAGAGAGAAAGAGTAAGAATGAGATTTGCACAGAGGCCCATAAGGTTCCTGCTCTGGAGCCCAGTGAATCTTTTAGAGGTTCGGGGTCTACAGGCACCTCCTTCAACATGGCCGTGACTTCTGCCTCTGCCATTGCTCTTTCTCCTAGTTCCATAGAGCAGGGTATAGGCATAAAAGCTCAAATTCTGATACTGCTTGACATTGGGTTAGACAAATAACTGGTGGCCCTCTACCTGCCAGGAACCCACAGGTCTGCTCTTTTATACTATAAATATCTTGACAGTACATTCTCTTCCTTGTCTCCATTGGTAGACTCTTTAAAAAGCAAGCAAGCAAACAAACAAAACACCCCCCAAAACTAGCTCTGCTCCAGCATGAGCTACTGTAGTGGCTTCGCCAAAGCCCTCCCTGCCTTCTTATTTTGTCCCTTGATGTACACACTAACCAAATCTAATAATGTCACTAGAGCCCCAACAATTGAAGACCTCTCCAAGGTTTCTACTCTTCCCCAAGCCTTGTGTCTCTCCAGCCTCAGTTGTATCATCCATGCTTTATTCCCAGTTCAGTCTGGCTGTTTCTCACTTCCAAAGCTCCTCATTGCTTCTGGTGGTAACCATCATCCACATCTACTCAGCCATGAAACTAAGTCAAGACTTGCTCTATCACCTCCCCCAGGTAGACTTGCTCTACCATCTCCCCCAGGTAGACTTGCTCCATCACCTCCCCCATGTAGACTTGCTCCATCACCTTCCCCAGGTAGACTTGCTCCATTACCTCCCCCATGTAGACTTGCTCCATCACCTCCCCCAGGTAGACTTGCTCCATCACCTCCCCCATGTAGACTTGCTCTATCACCTCCCCCAGGTAGACTTGCTCCATCACCTTCCCTAGGTAGACTTGCTCCATCACCTCCCCCATGTAGACTTGCTCCATCACCTCCCCCAGGTAGACTTGCTCCATCACCTCCCCCAGGTAGACTTGCTCCATCACCTTCCCCAGGTAGACTTGCTCCATCACCTCCCCCATGTAGACTTGCTCCATCACCTCCCCCAGGTAGACTTGCTCCATCACCTCCCCCAGGTAGACTTGCTCCATTACCTCCCCCAGGTAGACTTGCTCCATCACCTTCCCCATGTAGATTTGCTCCACCACCTCCCCCATGTAGACTTGCTCCATCACCTCTCCCATATAGACTTGCTCAGTCACCTCCCCCAGGTAGACTTGCTCCATCACCTCCCCCATGAACCTTACTTGATCTCCTTACCCACCTCTAGCTTCCTGCCTCTGCGATCATATGCCCAACACCCATGACAACTCTCTAAGATTGAATTTGCTGTACTGTGTTATAGTACTCTTCCTGTGGTCCCCACCATTAGCTGTATTTATCACGAGTTATTGATTCACTAATTTATTCTCCAAGCTCAGCACATGGCATGACCCTCCCCCCTGAGTCAATGTGTGATGACTGAATAATGAATTCCACAAGCTACTTGAAGGTTAGTGTGGGAGTGATTGTTACCAATATCGTCTCTACATGTCTCCGGAGCTCACTGTGACTTTCCATCTCACTCCAAAGATCATTGAAATACTCTATTGCAGTGGTACCCCTTTAAAGATCAGCAGGCACCTGAAGGTGCTGGCTCCATCTGGCTTGATCAGATACTAGTTTCTTCTCCAGATGGTACTATAGAGCAGGGCCGGGAGCTGGGGGTTCACAGCATGTTTAGGAGGTGGCTGTTGTCTCTGGTTGTTGCAGGTATGAGAGAAGAGTTTATGAGGACTGGTGTCAGACAGTGTCTGAGAAGTCACAGTACAATCTCTCCCTGCCACTTCTACACCGTGACCCCAACACAAAGCAGCTCTCTGTCAACTTTAACCCACAGGTCAGCTGGGTGACAGTGATTTCCATTGGGGTTCCAGAAGCAGTCACTTAACTTTGCTGATTTCAAGGGTCAAGAGGCCTTTAAAAAGATTTTCCAAATCTACTCAAAAGAACTTATGTCCTGCACTCTCTTGTCGGGTGGTGGTGGGGGGAACCAATCTCAGGTTGGAATATTTAAGTTATTCATGTTAATGGTCTTTCTTAAGGGCTTTCCATGGCATTCTACTTTTCACAGTAGGGAATCAGATATAAGCATAATGACAGGGACCCTTCCTCAGAAATGCATTGCTAAGTGACTTTGGCATTGTACAAACATCACAAACTCTGTGCACACAAGCTAAAACCAGTTAGGATGTTATTGGATAATGTGACCTTATGGGCCAGTGGCTTCTTTCTCAGGCCCTCATCTTCTTGCTCTTCCATTTTATACTTCCAGCCATCTTGCTGCCCTCTAAGTCATTGGCTTTCTGCTGAGCACTCACTCTCCTTCCCATGATGCTGCACGCAAGGATCTGGTGGGGACAGAGGTCCATAGGAGGCCCAAGGCCTTTAGGTCCCTGAGATTCTTGCCTCCTTCCTGGACACAGTTGCGTTCTTGCTGACCTGAGCAAATGCCACTTACGTTTGCCTCTTTCCTCAGCTGGTTTCAGTGTTGAAAGAAATGAGCTATCTTCAGCCCACTGAGATGAAACCCGTCCCTGAGACAGCAGCAGCCATGTTCTCCTCCAGGGAGTTCTATCAGCGCCTTGTGGCCCACTTGGAGTTGATAGCAAGTTGGTACAACAAGGTTATGAAAACTCTGCTTGAGGTGGAATTTCCACTGGTGGAGGAAGAACTGAAAAATATTGATCGCTGCCTGAGAGCTGCTGAGAAGACTCTGAGCTGGAAAACAGAAGGTAAGGGGGAACAATTTCAGTTAGAAAGGAGTGTGGGTGCTGAATGACACAGCAATACTTAAAGAACCCTCATTATCCACCCATAACCTGATTTACATTGGAATCACAAAACTAGCTTCTCTGTAGGCATACACCCAAGCTGGGAAGCATGGACATCCGACTCTCCTCCTCTTTCTCCTCCTGGGCTTTGATTTGTCATATAAACCTCTATAACCTGCACCTCGAGGGGCCCAGAGGTGGCTGTGGTGCCCCCATGTTCTCCCACACATGCTGGGCACTTCATAAATGAGAACGCTGATCGTTACTATTGCTGTTTAGTTTGCTGAGCTAGGATATGAGCACAGTAAGGAAGAAAGCAACATGTTTACCATCCTGGTATCTCACAGTGGAATCCAGGAAATCTTTAGTTACTGCTGAGCATGAGCTTGTGAGGGACTCCAGGGCTAAAGTGCGACATGCTGTATATTGGTCATGTTCTCTATCATCAAGGAGTTCACATCTGTGGGGAGGAGGGAAAGGCACACATAACCCAAATCATGCAGGACTGGCCAAGATTTTTTTAAACCAATCATGAAGTTCGTAATGAAGTATAAAGAATTATGGAGTAGGGAAGACAACATTAAGGTCCTTAGAAAACTTAGTGTTAAAAAAGAAACCCCTACCCAGATCTAGCCAATGGTCAGAACAGTCTCCACACTTGAGTGGAGAGTGTGATATGACTTTCTCACGTACTCTGGTGCCTCACATTTGACCATGTCCCTGGAGGGGGAGACCTGGTGGCACTCAGAGGAAGGATAGCAGGTTACCGAGAAGAGACTTGATACCCTATGAGCATGTACAGGAGGAGGTAATCCCCCTCAGGAACAATCATAGGGGAGGGGAATAAGGGGAAAATGGGAGGGAGGGAAGAATGGGAGGATACAAGGGATGGGATAACCATTGACATGTAACAAGAATAAATTAATAATAAAAAACTTTAAAAAAAGAGACCATAGTCAATCCACGAAAGCCTCAGAATATTCCATTAAGCATGGTAGGACTTTTCCCAGTATATGAAAGAGAATAACATTTTCAACATACAACACATTGCAAGTTGCTATAAAAAACATTAGTCCAAATAAAATCATCAAATTGACCTGGTGTTCCCTGGCAACTGTGGTAGTGCCTATCTGCTTGGTAGCTAAGCATCTCCTTATTCGTTTTCCTATATAGTCAGAACAGTGGACTCTGCTGATAAAGAAGCTACCTGTGCAGAAATGTCTCCTAAAGCCCATAGGCATAAATTCCCATCACTCAGAGCACACAGCCCTTCAGCGTTGCCACCACCATAGGCCGTTTCAGTTAACTTTATTTCTTTTGGGGGAGCAGGCATTTGGGATTATGCCGTGCAGACAACCGACAGGGTTCGTGACCTGGAGCAGAGAATTCAGAAGACAAAAGACAACGTGGAAGAGATTCGAAACATCATGAAGACATGGGTGTCTCCAATATTTAAGAGAAAAGATGGGAAAAAAGATGGGCCCCTCTCTCTGGATGATCAGCAGGATCGCACGGAAAAATATTACAGCCTCATCAGGGAATCTGGCGTTAAGATTCACGCTCTTGTTCAGGTAACAGCCGGCCTCTTAGACACGGTACCAGGAAGGGTATTTAAATGCGAGGGAGGAATCCGTGCACTAGAATAGAATATCAGTAGATGCTGAATCTTCTTCAGGTCAGAACAAAACTCTAGACTCACAGTGAAATGGCTACAGCCAATAGATGCTAGGGGCCACAAGTCAAGGTGTCAGTATCAACACTGCCAAGCGTAACTCAAGTCTCATGCCTAGCCATCCACTGCATGAGATCATGGCACTGCAGAATCCTAAATCGCCCAATACCCTGAGCCCCTGCCACTCCCCGTCCCCTGCCCACACAGCCTGGCTTGGTTCTACAGCATTATCCTGATGGCCTACCTCTAAAGAGCCCCGGCAGATGAGAGAGTGCCGTGGCATCCCCGGCTTTGATCGGAAGAAGAAAGAATTTGCAGTGCCACACTTAATACAGCAAGGCGTTTTGTCCTCTGTGATGGTCAGGCACCATCAACAATGAAAGCGTCCCTGTGAACACAGAGTAGGATATAAATGGCTGCCAGCCCTAAACACTACTGAAAAAGCAATGCACACCGTCTGACAGGTTGGCCCATGTCAGAACTAGGAATAAATCACCATTCTACACAGGCTGTGGTTTAAAACACAATTAAGATGTCAAGTCATAAATGTTAATGGTGACCAATTAAACAAAAGAGGACTTCCTAAACTTTGCCTTTGAAAGATGAAGAACTCTTTTACTTGATTTTTTTTCAACATCATCTGGTCTTAGATTTAGTAATTTTAGGATATATTGCTTATCTTTTTTTAATAGACTCATAGCATAGAAATTTAGTATCTTGCCATTAGGCCTTTCTTTCTTGCTTAGATGATACCTCTTTGGCAGTATGTTGCTTTCATGTCACAGTCTTGGCCCACCTCATCTCATCACTGGCTTCAAATGCTTCCCTTGTATCACTTGGCTAATTCCGAGGTCATTTAGGAATGTTTTCTAATTTCTCTACAGCTGGGGCTTCTCTGCATATCTTAATGGAACTCATGTCTAGTTTAAGTCTATGGCCAGAGAGATACTTGGAATTAACTGAGTTATGTTCTGCATCCTAGACCACAGCTTCTCTTGGAGAGGATTTCTTGGGCGTTGACAACAATGTCTGTGCTTCTGTTTTGGGTGTGGCATCCTTTGAATAGATGTGATGGTGCTGTTAGGATCTTTAGGATGCTTTCTGGTCCTGTTTATCCAGTTTTTCTATCTACTCGTGTAGGTAGAATATTAAAATCTTCACGATTTTAGGTTTGCCTATTTAATCCTTTAGTTCTTTCATATTTTCCATCATGGATGTGAGCTCTGCGGGCACAAGCACGCTTATCATTTACCGTGATCATAACTCCCTGATGAACTGACTGTTCCATCACTGTGAAAGGCCCTCTTGATTTCCAATAATACCCCATCATCTTGAAGTCTGCCCTTGTCTGATAATAATGTAACCTTCCCTTCCTGATTCATTATTCCTAGTACTTGCATTGTTTGTGTCCCCACACATTTACCTTCAACCTATTTATTTCTCTACAGTCAAAATTTTCCATTTGAATCAGTATATAGTAAAAGAATTTATAATTCATTATTATTATTTTTAAAAAATATCATGTGTATACGTGTATGTCTGTGTGTAGGTATGTGTATCAGTCAGTTCAGGTGCCCATGGAGTCGAGGGATAATATTAGATCCCTAGATACTGGAGTTATGGGTGGTTTCGAGCCACCTGAAGTGGAAGTTGAGTACCCAGCTCAGGTCATCTGTGAGAGCAGTATGTGCTCTTGCTGTTGGGCTGTGTCTATATGTGTTCTTATCACACTGACAGTTGCAGCTTCTAATTAGACTGTTTGGATTGTTTGTGTGCAGTATGGGTATAATGGAGTTTAATTCTGCTATTTATCCTGCTTGTTTTGTTGCTGTTGTTTTCCTCTCTGCCTTTCTGTGTCCATCCTTGTGGGTTCACATGTGATTTTCCGCGTCACATTGACAGCTCAGTTGCCATTCCATCTTTTTACACTCTTGCCTTCCATTTCTAGGGGCTGGTCTAGGTTTCAACTGTTTTTTTTTTCTTTTTCTTTTCTGAGATGTAGAGAGACCATGGAAAGTGCAGGCTCACTAATACCCCGCCCCACCATGGTGATCTTGGATGGTCCACTCAACACAATGTTCATTCACCTAGGTAGGGCGTTTCAAAGAGAACCGATCTCACTTAGGTTGGCCTCCGAGCAAGCCTGTGAGGAATTTTGTTAATGGGGTTATTTGAGGTGGGAAGGCCCACTGGGGATGTGGGTGGCTCAGGTTTCACAGCCTCCCTGGACAGCAAGGACCTTAGAGAGCAAGCTGAGCACTGGCTGGCATGCAGGCGCTGATTCATGGTTCTCCACACTTGACTGTGAGTGTACTGTTCCTGCTTCAGGTATCTGCCACCTCCACTTCCACACCATGACGGACTGGAATTATGAGCTTAAAAAAATCACATCTTTCTCCCTTAATTTTGGTGTGTGTGTGTGTGTGTGTGTGTGTGTGTGTGTGTGTGTGTGCGCGCGCGCGTTGTCTTTTGTTGTTGTTGTTGTTTTTTGGGGGGGGTTGCTTTTGGGAGGGTAGAATATTTTATCATGGCAATGGGAAACAAAACTAAGAAACTCATATGCTACCTATGCTATATTGATATAGTAAATATAGTAAAATAGTAACACATCCAGTCATTGATATATTAAATACTGCCAGACTTTTTGTTCATTAAAATTTTAAGAGGAAAAGAAATAAAAATAAGAGGAAGACTTATGGAGGAGAAGAAGGTGTGAAAGGAGTGGGGGAGAGATGAGAGAGAACACTGACAAGTAGGTGTATTTGAATATATTACACACATCTATGAAACTTTCAAAAACAAATACCATTTAAATAAAATAATAGAGAAATGCATTAATGACTAAATTATAAGTGACTCATCCATCTTCCTTGTAAAAATAGCTTAGAAGTATTGGCAGCATTCTCTTGTTACCCCCACACATGTCATAAGTCATACTTTTTAGTCTTTTCTGTAGATCTGTGCTTCTGTCTGCACTTGTTTCTCTTAGATCTAAGGAATATCTTCAGTCTCCTGGAGCTTAGGGCTCACATTGATACATTGGCCCAGCTTTCAGTGAAACATGTCCTGACTTCACCTGGTTTGGGAAGGGCAGTTTTCCCTGCAAGAAAATCCCATGCAGTCTTGTTTTATTTCCATACTGTTGCTCGGTCTTCATCCCCACACTGTGCCATAAGAAGCAAGCTGTAACCATGCCTTTGGCTCTTCTCAAATTGATTTTAATGGATGCTTAACCTTTTCTCAGCTTTCAATTCAGCTATGATGTACCTAAGTGGACTTCCATTGCACTCACCCCGCTTAGAGTTTGCAAGCTCTTTGGATCTTCTTTTCACCAGATTTGAGAAATCATTGTTGTTTCCTTAGTTACTTGGTCTATGGTTTTGTTTTAGAGATGGGGTCTCCCTCTTTAACCCAGACTGGCTTTAGAGTCATGATCTTTCTATATCAGGCTACTGAGAGTTAAAATTGTAGGTGTGTGCAATTGATGCTTGGCTTAGCCAGGCATGATGAACTCACACCTGTAGTCCCAGTACTCAGGGAGGCAGAGGCAGGTGAATCTCTATGTTAAAAGCCTGCATGGTCTACAAAGTAAGTCCAGGACGGCCAAGGATACACAGAGAAACCCTGTCTTGAAAAACAAAACAAAACAAAAAAATTAAATAAATAAACAAATAATAGATCCTTGGCTTACTTGTTTGTCGTTTGTTTCACAACTACAATGGTCTTGTTTAATAGTTACAAAATCTACTCTATTCTCCAAGTCAGACTCTTTTCAGTGAAACAGAAGTTTGTCACATAAAATAAGCCTAACAGTTACTTAGTGTAGAAACATACATCTTAACACCTGCAAGCCACAGCACATCATCACGTATTACAATTTGCATAATGATGGGCTTAAAGTCATTAAGAAAACCTTAAACCTACTTAGGATGTAAAGGCATTGGTAATGCATCTTGAAAATTTTAGAATCATGTCACTTAAAAAGCAGGATCGTGAAATCATTAAGCTCCGGCGGGATCCATAACATGGCAATGTTTCCTCAAGGGGTAAGTGTGAGTCATTTAAGAACGTCACCTCTCCAGGTTGCCTACTGCTTCTCTGAAAACATCAACTCCCTGGAAAGAAGCTCTAAAGTCATAATAATGAAAATGATGAAAAGCAGATGGATGTCTGTGCTGAGTATCATTGGACACTTAGGCTCTCTCTCCTTGATGTCCAAACTTTGCTACCATAGTGATACTTAGGATACCACCATAGATCATTGAGGAGAGAGAGAGGGGGGGGGAAGGGAGGGAGGGAGGGAGAGAAGGAGGGAGAGATGAGGGAAGGAGAAAACAAAGAGAAAGATTTCTTATATGGTTTGTTTTCTAAGTCATTCAGTGTGATGAATTGCCTTTAACTAATACCAGGTGCCAGCTACTAGGCACGGTCCATTTCCAAGGATTATCCAGGAAATGCTGTGCAGCCCTGAATTCTGGTCATCCTCCTGCCTTCTCTCCCTCCTGCTCTGATGTGCCTCCCTCAGCAGTATGAGCAGTGAAAGCTGTCAGAGCACACGTGTGCTGCATTCCTCAGCATTCCCCCTGAGAAGCCAGCCAGAACGCGTCCTCCATCTTCAGGGGCAGACGTGACCCCACATCTCCTTTAGAACTGACTTGTGTTCCTCTCAATCAATGGCTATCTCCATTTGGCAGAACAGACTGTATGGACATGTAACAGCAATGTTTTTGCAGAGAGCTGTGTGTGTGTGTGTGTGTGTGTGTGTGTGTGTGTGTGTGTGTGTGTGTGTGCATTCCTACTAATAATGTTTTTTTCCAGTTTTCCTGTGTTGTTAGACACGGCTTATACCCTGTCTCCTTTCTTCTGTAGGAAAACCTGGTTTTGTTTGCAGCAGACCCAGACTCCTGCACCTGGAAGACTTACATTGACTACATTGATTCCATGTTGTTGGATGGATTCTTTCTTGCCATCGAGTGTTCTCTCAACTATCTGCTGGAAAACACTGGTACCTAGCAGCTGACGGCTATGGGCTATGGCGGCCAGACAGCAGCAGCAGTCTCTGCTGTATTAGAGTGAAGTCAGAGTTGAGCTTTGGCAAAGGCCTGGGGTGTTTTATGAGTGATGCGGGGATAAACTAGCAAAGGGTGGTTTAAAGAGGAAAGACTCACGACTCTAAACACCGCATGACACAACAGACTGTAAGTTACTAAGGGCCCGAAGTAGCAAAGGCCAACTGTGAACTCTGCCAAAGTCAAGGCCCGGGAGAGGAGTGGCTGAAGCGGCAGCCGAGGGAAGCGGTTACTAAGGACAGCTGCCTCAACACTTGGCTCGTGGGCAGATGGCAGGGTGTGTTCTGTGACTTCAAGCTCTACGTGTTCCTATCTCTGTGGCCTTTGGGGAACACAGAGGGTTTGAAGTTTCCAGGTAACAAGGGGAAAAAACCCCACAGAATTATGTGTTAAAAGGAGACAAGAAGCCGGGGAGAGGACAGCTCTCGGAAGGAAGAGGAATGTTGAGGAGGCAATGAGTTGTCCCTGAAGCTATGTGAAATAGGCAAGGGCTTTGAATTAGGGTGGACAAACTGGGATAAAGTGCACAGAGTCAAAAATCTTATAGCCGCTCAACTTGGCTAGTAAATGGTGAGACAGAAAGGGGCAGACGAGTTCAAGGCTAAAAGTTAAATTGGACCTTCACAGTCTGGTAGATTCTGGGTTGCCTAGCAAGGGTCATGTGGAAGAATGAGTCAAATTACACCAGCAAAGGAATATTTTGAAGGCAGAGGATCAAAGGGAGACGAGCATTTAATGTCAAGTCCAATCAGATACAGAAATCGAGCACAGAGATAGTGTCAGCAGGTCAACATGAATGCTGCTATCCAGCCTGGGAAAGAGGGTACCCGAGTTGAGGATGCAAATTGGAGCCGTGCTCAGCTCAGTGTGTCTGCAAAAAAAATAACACCATGGCGTCGGTAGCTGGAAAGGCTGGGGTGTGAACTGTGGTGCCTATACCGAGCAGGGCTGTTCCAAATGAAAGAAGTATGGCAAAGCACTCTGGGTGGTTAGTTGCTAGAGCCTGGGGAACAGAACACAGGTGCTGAAACCCAAGAACTAGCTCTTATTTACTGAACTGGACAGATTTCTCTGATGGTGCTGAGCTTTGGCAGAGGGGTAGGGTGTTTTATCAGTGATGCGTGGATAAACTAGCCTCCCGTTCAGATGGTGTCTCAGGTTAGCGATCCCACCTTGCCTAACCGCTAGCTGACTTTGATATGGAATGACCTGGTGTGTCACTTGCCCTGTGATGAAAGATGAGATTGGAAACAGAAAGACAGAGAGGAACTGGCAATGTTTCTCCAAGATCACTAATGTCATATTCCCTCCAAGGAGACCAGAAAACAGAGGAACACCTCTTCCTCCAAATATAGCCTTTACAAATCCTTTGAGTGGGAAACATTTTGTAGCAGCCCATGGGTTCTACAGGTGCCTGAGCTGAAGCTTTATAGCTAAAATGTAAGCCCAGGTCTGGTGGTACAAACCTGTAATCCTGGCATCTAGGAGGCAGAGGCAGGAGAAATGCAGCTTTGGGGCAAGCATGAGTGACAAAGCAAATTCCAGGCCAGTCGGATTACATAGAAGGAGCCCTGTCTCCAACAAACAAACAAACAAACAAACACCATATATTTTTTTGCAGATACTGGCTAGCTAAGAGGAAATGAAGTGGCATAAAAGATATTAGATTTTTCTTATTGGTCTGTTTTCTCATGTTTGCCTCCATGAGTAGGATCTAGTCTACATCTTTGGCTGGCTTCCTCATTGCATCTGCTCAAATGTTACATACATAGCAGGTTAAATGTTACTTACCCTACCGAGACACAGCTCCCCCTCCCCGCCCCCACACCTTACCTCCTAAAGGACAGGCTTGTACCTCCACTGAGGAAGCGGGGCAGTTTTCCTCCTCTAATAATGATGTCGGCATTTTAGTTGTAATGCCAGGACATGTGGCAAAAAGTCCCACAGCCCTCTGATATTCTTTCAAATCTTGTAAATCGTACAAACCACACATGGCTTTATCTACTAACATCATATTTCGCAGTGCAGTGACCACGCACTGAGCACCCCTGACTGAAGGTCTGAAATCCAAAATGCTCTGATATACTAAGCAAGCTCTAAAAAGTTTTGGATTTCAGACCATTTGCAACTTTGGATGAGGAGTGCTCCATTAGCTGTCTGTGCTGCTTGTCTAAGCCATCTGAAACCCAGCCTACTTAACAATGAATTCCACAGGATTTTCTTGCTATTTGTATTTTTTTAACACCTCTCCTGAGAGATCAAACTTGCTAGGGTATTGGTGAACTTGTCTCCCTTAGGCTAAAATCCACTTGTTGAGACTCTCCTGAGTCCCATAATATGAATTCATTATCCGATCCCTGTGGTTTTTGAAAGTAAGATCTTAGTCTTAAGTAGGACCCTGTAGTTTTTGGTTAAAGTGAATGGCCAACCTATGGTAACCAAAGCTCCATCCAAAAGATGGCTAAAGGGATGAAGAAGCCCAGCCCGTGCCAAGGAACAGTCCATGAGAATTGCCCTTTTGTGGCAGCTTGCTCTCACTGTGTAGCCCTGCCAGTTTCTGGGGCCTTGTCCTCATCTATGATTGAGAGAGCCGTGTCACATCCAAGCCGTGGTCTATGAGAGGGAAGTGGGAATGTATCACAAAGGGCCACCTGCCTCTCCGGGGTCCCTTCCCATCTTCCCAAAGTGGAAATAGCGTCACTACATGCAATCCTATGTAGAGCTGAGGAATTTGGCCACACACCCAGGTTTAGCTCTTTTTCTAGGAAAAAAGAGGGCAGTGGTTCAGTCGGGAGACTCCTTCGGCCATACCGTCCAGCCCACTTATTTCTACTGTCAAAAGATGCATGGTAGTCAGTCATTACCGATAAAACTTTTGAGTATTTCTCTTTAACAGGGAACACTGTTCCACGCTATATTTTGACTTAAATCTAGCAAGGCAACTTTGTCTAGCAAGTAATCAGGAACCTGTGAATTATTTATGCTGTTTTTAAAATTTTTATCACTGCACGACTGCCGAATTAAACCCTATGTTTATAGAAAAGGAACAGAAAAATCTGGATTGTGACTCTTCAGTGTTCATTCCTGTGTGGGCAGACCCCACTCGGGAAACAACTGCTGGAGAGACTGTTGGTTGAAAACTCAATCTCTTCTTCTGAAGAAGCAGCCTCACCCCCCGGGGGAGGGGGGTGGCAGTTGAGGATGTGGGTGGGAACTCTCTGCTCTATGGCTTGGGCTGGCCCGTCACTGGAGTGTGTTCTCCAAGGACAAGGGAAGTAAATGTCCTGAGATACCCAGGAGAGCACCACGCAAGGATGGGTTCACTCGAAATGTCAGCAGTTCCTTGTGGTGAAGCACGATAGAGCTGCCTCTTCCCCTTCACAGGCAAAGTTTACATTTGCATTCCTCTGCCCTCTAAAGAGATGCTGGAGTCCAGGTCTTAGGAAATGGTGTCTTGTCCACTTGCCCCGCTCACCACTGTTGTGTTGCTTTGTTTTCCAGAATGTAAGCCTGGACTCACCCCGATATTTGAAGTACAGCTCAACCTTGTCAGCACAGAATTAGTTTTCCACCCATCTCTGGACTCTGGAGTGAAGGGAGGCTTATACGACATTGTCCAGTGTCTCGTCAGCAGCATTTTTACAGTCCCATCCCTGGTGCCCCGGCTTTCCCCACACAGTGGCTCTCCCCACTATCAGGTACCAGAATGGCAACTCTCTGCCCTGTTCCACATCTAGTTGATCCCACTAAGCACCAGTGTAACCTCTCTGCTGTGGTCTCACTCCCTCAGGATGACCTAGAGGACATGGCTGACTTAGCCAGCCTGCGGAGCGTGCTCATGGAGAGGGTGCACAGTATGATGGGCCTCTGCTGTGCCTATCGGAACACGCTGAGCCAGTACTCTTACCTGTACGTGGAGGATAGGAAGGAGGTGCTTGGTCAGTTTCTGGCCTATGGGCGTGTCCTCACCCCTGAGGAGATAGAAGCCCACGCTGAAGACGGCATCCCAGAGAGTCCGCCCCTCCTCCAGCACTTCAAGGTCCAGATAGATTCCTATGAGAGGCTCTATGAAGAGGTGGTCGGCCTGGAGCCCACCAAGGTGTTTGGCAGCTGGATGAGAGTCGACGTGAGACCCTTCAAGGCATCTCTGCTGAACACAATAAAGAAGTGGAGCCTCATGTTCAAGCAGCATCTTGTTGACTTTGTCACTAACAGGTAATGCCGTGGTCCTAGCTACCTTCCACCCTCCCAGACTTCAGGGATGCCTTGCTTAGAAACCTCTTGATAGCTTTCCCCATTGAATCATCGATGGAACTAAAACGGCTGGTGGCTTTTCGAGTCAGATACCATGATCATTTCAGCCCTGTCCCCTTGTTCACCAGATAATGGACTGTGTTATTTTTCACTTGGTGCTCAGTGGGCGAGAGGCACCTAGTACATGGTAAATAATATTAGAGACCGTCGTCAGAGATCTGGTCTCCCCTCACAATTCTCATGGGGTATATCTAAGCCTTGCAGGCACAGGGGGGGCTAATTTCATTTAAAATTTTATTTCCTATCATGTCATCTTTGCTCTAGATGCTCCAGCTGGGCACTGTGGAAGTCATTAGAGCCACAGGGTCCTGTGTGCCTCTCTGCACCATTCTAGCCAGGGCACACATAGAATCTGAAAATCTGTCTCTCCAGAGACCCAGAACTACTTAGCACCATAATCCTTCAATTTGGAGCATTGTTCTCTGCATGGAAAATCTAATTGGTTGACAGTACCCTGGTCACTCCATCTTAGTCATTGTCCCTAGAATCTCACCAGCTGTCTCTACTACAAACCTTGAGGAGTGCTCATGTACAGAGAAGGTACTCTGCCTAATGACCGCCCTCGGTGTGTCAGGTGACGTTGTGAGGAAGCCAGCCTGGCCCCACTCCAGCATTCTGAGCTGACCCTGCTGTTCAGTGCTAAAGCTGCTCCATAGAAAGGAGACAGCGAAACTGAGTCATCACCTACCAAAAAGAAATCCAAGAGCCTGCCAGGGTGGTGTTCTAGCAGCCTACGGAAACTCTGCAAAGCACAGGTCACCAGGGTGCCTTCGGAAGCAGCAGTTGGCTTCTATACATCTGGGGAAGCTTTTGCTCACTAAGGAGTTGGAGGCAAGAGGAAGAATTGCTGGCTGGTGGTTTGGGGCAGACAAATACCCCTGGAAGAAACACCAGAAGGCTCTTTGGTCCTCCATTTGTAAATCTGATAACTGATAAACACTGCACACATTTTAGGATGTATAAGTTTTTTAAAATTAGGGCTAGAGCAGCATATTACAAAATGCGTTTGTTGTGGTTTCCAAGCAGGAGGACACCTGCCATGTTACACGTGTCCATGCATGGAACGTTTATGTTGGGCAAGGAGAAGGGAGACCGTGGTAAGAACCTCTATTGTAGTTTTCGTGTGAAGGAAAGGATGATGCATATAATTCACCTAGGATTGGTGGGTTTGAGTAATTGTAGGGAGCTCTGGAGCCCAGAGCCATCCCAGGGGTGACAGGGATGGAGGAACATGGTCAGAATATAGGAATCTGGTATAGGGAGCCTCTGAGGTTGGTTTATGTATGAAAGGTGAGGAGCTTGTCAGTCAAAAAGGCTCTTTTACAGCCAGCAGGCTCTTCCTGCACAAAGTAGCTCCCCCCAAGGGCTGTAAGACTATATGTGTGACAGAATAGAAAAAAAAAAAAAAACAATGGCTGCAAAGCATAGTGACTGAGCAATCATAGCCAGCCATTGCATAGATTCAGGGTGCCTTAGAGATGGTTTAACAGGATCAAACCACAGCAGAGGGGTTAGGAGGCTGAGATCTTGCCTTTAACCCTGTTTCCTTATTTCTGAAAACTGACAATACAGTACTTAGCTTAAGTCAGTGATTCTGTCTACTTTGTAAGCCTGAAGGAGAGTATTTTATTGTGTTATTATTGAAGACCAGATAAAAATAGAGATAATAATTTTAACAAGCTGTTAATGCTGAGCATCTGCTGCTATATCCTATGCCTTCTTTTAGTGGCCTGGATGGACCACAACTTGCTTTCCATGTTATGCAAGTCCCTCACTGTCCGAAGTCCAGCCTAGCCTTCTATCATCTAAACTCTCATCCCACTCAGCTGGGATGGCTCTAAACTGACTCAGCCTTGGAGAGGCCCACTCTACCCTCCCTTGATTTTCACTAGACCTAGACCTTCACCACAATGCCTCCTGTTCCCTTGTGTCTCTATCCCTAGCTGGAGCCTCGTTGTCCATTAGAAAACCTATGCCACCACAGCCCTCCCAGACGGAGGCTGCCTCTTCTGTACGCTTCTGAGTGCTGGGCCTAGAATAGATGTATTCCCTGCTGTCACCTGCAGCTGGCAAACCATTTCCCCACATCACTAGCACCACTGAAATGTCTTCTTACAGACAGTACCAGCTGCCACTCATCCTTGCTAAAGCCACCTACTAAGCTCTCACTATCCATCTAACTATCACCAACAGGCTTATGTCCGTTCCCATCACCCTAGTGACCCCACATACCCCCTTGAACTGCCATAACACCTGATATGTTTTGCTGACTCTTGCACACCCCGGTCTCTCTGCCATATGACTAAACCTGATTGTATGTTTTGCTCTCAGTGGGGTAGGGAAAGATAGGGAAGTATTGTTCTCCTTTCAAAAGCTCGGGTGTAAGCATTCCATTTTCTGACCACACCTGGTATCTTTCCACTTCACTTACTTGGCAGCCCCGCAGTGCAGAAATCTTCAGACCAATCAGAATTTCCAACCCATTGACTCCACCACCTTCTCAGTGTCTGTCAGCTCACCATAGCTTCTCACTCCCACCCTGCAGACTCCTGACTCTATTTAAATCGCCACATCTGCACCTGTGCTGTTTGTCTTAGCTGAAGGCAACACGAACTGTTCTTCTGATCAGCCCCATATTCAGACATGCATCCAACTACCTCCATATGTTCTAGATGATTCCATCTCTCCCAGACTTCCTTGTTTTTGTTCTCCACAAACTCTGAGGGTTTTTTTCCCCCAATGTCAACAAAGATACTGTAAGTAGTATTACATGTATATCAGTATATGCACAGGCAGACATTCCTTTAGGATATCTACATATGGGCAGAGTTGCTGGCTAAAGAGCAGGTCAGCTGTGGTAAACCTACTCCGAGGTAGAGAATAGCCTTGTGTCCCAGTGTCTGTGTCCCAGCATCCTTAGCACGTCTTGCTCTGTTTCATCCTGACCTCTTCTGTGGGAAGGCCATAGTACTTCATGGAGCGGAGCACTTTAACAGAACTTGGATCTGGAGGAATAAGGTGACTCATCTTTTCGTGCCTTTGGCGACTGTTTTCTTTCTGTCATGTTCTTATATCATCTTCCTGTTTCTGTTGAGCTTCATTTTGTGTTTGTTCTTATTTAAGAATTACTTGCACATTTGAGCTAGAGAGGTAGTTCAGTGGCTAAGAGCTTTGGCTGTACTTGTAGAGGACCAGGGTTTGGTTCTCAGAGTGCATATCCTGGTCAGGCTCGCAATCACCTGTAAATCCAGGTCCAGGATTTCTGACATCTTCTGGCCTCTTCTGAGTGCTACATGTGTGTACATACATGGCACTTATAACAAAACTCATAGCACAAACACAACGATCATACACATAAACTAAAATTAAAATCTTTTTTAAGTTACTTCCATATTCTATGTGTGATATTTTGCTAGCTTTTTATAGATCACCAATACACAACTTCCTAAAATAGCCTCTAGTCGTGCGGCCTATATTTCTCTTCCATTTACAGGCAGCCATCTGTATTCATATGGTCTACGTTGTAGATCCAAGCCACCACACATCAAAAAAAATATTCTCTAAAAACTACATTCGAACTGAACATGTACAGACTTCGCTATCATCCCCTAAGCAATGAGGCATAGCAGTCATGTGCACAGCATTGGCATTGTAGGAGAAAGTCATCAATAACTCAGGTAGGGGTGATGCGAAGTACATGGGACGATTTGCATAGGGAAGATGTAAGTACCATCCTGTTTTACAGATGGGATGCAGATGTTTAGAGAAATAGGAATCCACAGGTGGTCCTGAAAACAACAGGGTGTATAGGAGAAGGGTTGCCTTTAGTGAACAATTCAGCCTAACCTAAAGCATCTCTCTTCTCCACTCAGTCCTTTTCCTCTTGTCTTGTTGAATAAATTCTCTTTCTGCCTGGAGATCCCAAGAACGCTCTCTTATATTCTAAAAGTTTTAGAACATCCCCTCCCACATGAAGTGGTTCACTGCCTCAGGAACATGACAAAACCCTCATTACTGTGGCTCTGTAACACGTCTTGATATCTGGCGGGGCAGGTCTCCACCCATTCACTTTCATTAAAAACGTCTAGATGGTTCTTGGCCATTCTTTTTTTTATATATATAAATGTTGTCCATCGTTTTTGTAAAAACAAAGGAGGCCATCGAGGTTTCTCATTAAATTTGTACTCAGCATAGGTAAGTTTGGGGATTTTTATCTGTACAGCATCAAATGTCCCTGTGGAATGACGTGATTTCCCCCCACTCTTGCTACTTTTGTTTGCTAAGAAAATTTCATAACTGTTACCTTTAAGTTAATTCACAAATGGTTTTGTTAAGATTATTCTTCAGTTTTTGTTTTTTTTTTTTTTGGATTTTAGTTCAAAATATTTGAAAAGTAAAATTCTAGGTGAAAATTTAATTGTTTTAAAAATATCAGTTGGCTTTTTTCCTAGAAACTCTGCTAATTTAATTTATTAACCCCAATAAATAATTTGTTGACTCTGCAGATCATGAGCTCCGTTCCTTTCTCTTCAGTCATGTGCTTACGTAATTTTTTAAATAAATTTTTACCGTGCTGGCTAGGACTTCCTGATTGCTGTTTGAAACAGGTGTGTGGACAGGCAGCTATGTCTTGGCCCTGATCTTGGAAAGGATTTTGAGTTATATTTGTATGAGACTGTGTGGGGGATGCACATGTTGGGGGTATATGTTTGTGTGTGTGTGTGAGACTCTGTGTGTGTGTGTGTGTGTGTGCATGCACATGCGCGCACACACACATGCACAAACATGTGAATCTTCCCAACTGATTACGGAGCCCTCTCCTATTCCTAATTTGTTAAGAGTATCTATCGTAAAAGTAAGTATAATCTTTTCAAGTCATTTTCATGAGTCCGTCATGATAATTCTGTTTATTTTGAACATGACTGTTTGATTTCTACTATCAAACCAACCTAGTGTTGCTGGGGTAAGCCCACCAGGATGTGTCGCTTCTACTCTGACCCTGGGTTGAGCTTGTATACAAATCCTTTAGCACGGCTGTGCCTGAGCCTGCGCCTGCCTCTTGTTGGCCCTTTCACACTGCCTTTGGTTTTGAGATTTGTCCAGCTTCATGAATCAAATTAGGATTCAGTTCTCTTTGCTTATTCCTCGGCTCTCCGCTGTGTGCTGTTGGAATCCTTTGGTCCTTGGAAGTCTGATTTAAATTTTTTATAAAGGTATTGGGGCTTGTCATTTTCTCTGTGTGAAGATTTTAAACTACAGTTTCTTTAATGGTTATAGAGATATGAAGATTTTCTAGTCATTACTAAGCCTACTTTCTATAAATGTGTCCATCACACATTAGTCATCAGATTACTGTTACGAAGTGTACAACTTCATCTTGATTCATCTGTTCCAGGCCTTACATTTCTATTGATTTCTGATTGCTCTCTTTGGCTCCTTTCCTGATTCATGTTACAAATGACTACTTCACACATTCATCGATTTTGTTGTTATAGTTTGGCATTTATTCCAATGTATTATTATTTCATGTAAGTATTGTTTCCTTTGTGTTTATTTCCTATCTCTTTGCTGCCTTAAGATGGATGCTTTTTTTTCCTGTGGAGGTTTAGCTACACATTGACTTTCACTATATAATAATTTCATAACGATCTACTTCTAAACATGTTTAACATTCATCCTAATGGTGTTTGTCCCAATTGCTCTGTGGCTTACTTCTGAGTTGCATTGTGATACAGGTGATGGCATGCTTCTGGAGCATCCTGATGTCTGACATACGTGCTACAGTCAGCTTTCCTGTTATGTGCATGGGTGAAGAGAGTGCATCCAGTAATGGGCATGATGTTCTATGCCCCCCTGCCATTTGTTCAAGCTTGTTAACTGTTTTAGTGAAATCTGCTGACTCCTGATTGCTTTTTTTTTTTCTTTATGCTTAATATACCAATTGCTGAGCTCACCCGGTTCAAGCCTCCTGCTTTGAGGTGATCTACACTGACTGCACTGTCTGTGGGATTCCATCTCTTTGTCCCATGTTGTATGAGTCTACAGCACTTGACTTATTATATATTCTTATATACCAGACCTTTAAGTGGACATCAGAGCCCTCCTTCACTCTGGCTGTGTCTCTGTAGATAAAGTCTGCTGTGTTGGACGTTAGCGTAGCTAAAGCAACTTTCCTCAGATTGCTGCTTGCCTGGTGCATCTCATGATCCTTTGGCTTTCAACCTCGCCACGCAGTTCGATTAGGAGATGATGGGCCTTATGATGGGCATCACTGAAAGTTTAAGCCACTGTTAGCATGCTCCCCCTGCATAGCGGCTTTCTTCACTACACTCACTGGGCTGTGTTTTAGTTTAATTCTAGCATTTTATTGGGTGCTATTTGTTTTATTTTTAACAATCTCTTCTTCTTTGCTTGTTAGGTTGAACATTTTATTTTCCATTTCTATATTCCATTTCCTGCCTCTGCTAGCTTACTTATTATACTATTGTACAGCTCTGAAGGCTGTTTTAACCAGCCCTGTTAAATGGATAAATGCATTGGTATTGTCACTCTCCTCCAAACCAGTGCAGAGGGTTGGGAAACTGACCTCAGGGCTAAAGTGCAACTTCCTTGGTTGCATTCCCAGCATCACATGCACATATACATGCACACACACACACACACACACACACACACAGAGAGAGAGAGAGAGAGAGAGAGAGAGAGAGAGAGAGAGAGAGAGAGAGAGAGAGAGAGAATTTCATTCTATTATTTACACATCAAAATGTATCCTTCTATTTCTGGTCATGTAGATCACTTTCCAATATTTTAGGGTTTGTTTGTTTGTTTGTTTGTTTCTCAAGACAGGGTTTCTCTGCAGCCTTGGCTATCCTTGGACTGGCTTTTGTAGACCAGGCTGGCCTTGAACTCACAGAGATCTGCCTGCTTCTGCCTCCTGAGTGCTGGGATTAAAAGCACACACCACCATGCCTGGAAAACATATATATTTCACCCATCAAATTGAATATTATATGAAACATTACATAGGGTTTTTTTTTTCCTGTATTGCTGGGAATCAGACCAGGATTGTATATGCCAGCAGGTGCTAGGCTTCCGAGCCTGGACCTCACTGTCCTGTTCTGTTTTATCTAGATCCATGCTGTCACAGCCTCAGGTGTATCTGTTAGTGGTTCCTTTAGCAGACAGTCTATTGGAAGGACTCTGTTCTTCATCTAAACGTACTTATTGTGCTCCTATTGTTTTTTTAAAAATGTGAAAGAAATTTTTAAAAAGTCAAATTTCTTTCCGATTGTTGAAATATTATCCCACTGTGTCCTGGCTTCTATTGTGTTTTCGCTACTAACTGGTTGCCCCTCCTGTCCCTTCCCGCCTCCTCTTCTCCTTCTTCTGGTAACCTGAAGTTTCATGCTGAAGCATGCGTGGGCTTGCTTTATATTTATTCTGGCTGGTGTTCTGCTCTGCTTGTTTGTTTTGTCTTTCTTGATACTGTCTAGTGAATTTCAGAAATGTAAGAAAATTTGTGGAGCCCAGCACTCCTCAAATATTACTTTTGTCCATCCTCTCCAACGTCCCCTTGTAGAGTTCTCATCACACGTAGGGAAGAGCCTCGCATTTGCCCTTAGCGTTGGCCACAGCCTGTGCTCTTCTTGTGGCGCCACAGCTGGGACGAGCAGCTTTCACGTCTACCAGAGACCAGTCTGCCTCCATAAGTTTTAATTCACAGGTCAGTCAGGTATTGAGGGAGGAAACACAGAGAGAGAAACAGTCTCACTGCAGCCCAAAGTGGCCTCAACTCACTCTGTAGCCCAGGCTAGCCTGAACTCACTCTGTAGTGAGCTGGCCTTAAATTAGCAGAGGTCCTTACACCCCAGCCTCTTGAACCCTGAGATTACAAGCTCGAGGTGTCACGCTTGGCTGTACTGCTAATTGACTTGAAATATCTCTTTAAGTGTCTCAGTTTTTCCATCAAAGAGGTATTCATATCGTCATGTGGACTGCACAAGAAATAAAAGCCTATGGTTCCTTGCCTTGTTTTCCTTCCAGGCTTCACTATGCCGAGTCACTGAGATCATTTTTGTCAAAGTCATCAGGAATCCTCAAATGGTCATCCCTGGGGCCATTTGCATCCGTGTCTCTCTTCTGCTGATCAGCAGTGAATCCTGCCTCCCTGTGCCCTCATATGGCCCTCGTGTTTGCTTCCTTAGTCAGTGTTCCATTACTGTGCACAGACACCATGTCTAAGGCAGCTCTTATAAAGAAAACATGTAATTGGGGGTTGTCTTACAACTCAAAGATTAGTCCATTGTGGGGACTTGGCAACACACAGACAGACATGGTGCTGGAGAGGTAGGTGAGAGTTCTACATCTGCATCAGCAGGCAGCAGGAAGAGCAAGTGAGACACTGGGTCTTGGCTTGAGTACCTGAGACCTCAAAGCCCATCCCCAGTGACACACACTTCCAACAAGGCCACACCCTCTAATGATGTCATTCCACATGAGCCTATGAGGCCATTTTCATTCAAACCACCACAGTTGCTTTCTCTTCTTGTTTTTCTCTCACCTCACCAGCTATGTCTTCCTGGTCTCTTTTGCTGGCTTCAGTGTGTCTCTGAGGTCTCTAAGTACTGGAATTCCTTAACCCCTCCATTTTGGTCTTTTTTTTTTCCTCTGGCTACCTCTACTGTTTTGGGCATTTCTGGTCCTTTAAAAATGTCTGTAGAATTGGTGATGGAGGCCAGGTGTAGACACTTGCCTAGCATGTGTGGCTCCCTGGGTTTCATCTCCAGCACCACCTTCATTAATTGAATGATTGATTGAAAATACCTATATGCCAGGCATAGTGGTACATGCTTGTCATCTCAGCACTGGGGGTACTGAGGCAGGAGAATCATAAACTCCAAGTCCGCAGAGGCTACTTGATGAAAGTTTGTGCCAAAATGGCACAAAGAAACTAAGTGCTGATAGCTACTGGCCTTATAATTTAAGCCTCATCTTTCCAAAATAGCAGGAGTATATGTAACTGCCTGTGAGAGTTACTTTTCTCATCGCTGTGACCAAGTACTTGACAAGAAGCTGCTTGAGGTAGTGGCTCTCAACCTTCCTAACACTGTGACCCTCAACCATGCAATCAGTTTATAACCTTAATTTTGCTACTGTTATGAATCACAATGTAAGTATCTTATATTTCTAATGGTCTTGGGAGACCCCTCTGAAAACATCATTTGACACCACCCCCTCTGCCTCCCCCCACCAACCAAAGAGATCACAACCCACAGTTGAGAAACACTGACTGAAGGGCTTTATTTTGGTTTCTAGTTTGAGAAGGGGTATAGAGCATCATTGTGGAGAAGCTGTGGCGCCTGTAAGACAGCTGGCCACAGTGCATCTGCAGCCAGGAAGTAGAGTCAGGTGAATGCTGGCACTGGGCTAGCCCTTCTTTTCTGTTCAGTCCAGGACCCCAGCAAATGCAATGGTGCTGCCTACTTTTAGAATGGGTTTTCCTACTTCTGGTAATGCAATCTAGATGCTTTCTCATAGGCAGCCCAGAGGTTTGTTTCTGTGGTGACTGTTGGTCCCATGAAGCTGGCAATCAGTTCTAACCATCACACCTGGCTGATAGCTCCCCTAGGAGTTCAAGACATTCCTTGCTCATTTCCCACAATACAACTCAGCCTTACCGGCTTTTTCTTTACCTCTGTAAATGGTGTTATCATTTGAGTCACTGCTACAAGGTACTAGAAGTTTCCACCATCCCCTTATGGCTCTCATCCAACCCATTGACTGGTTCTATGCTCTGTGTGCAGGATCATCCTGAATCTGATGACTTCTTCTGTACCCTCCAGGTCAACAGTGCCACCATCTGTCAGTGACAACCTCTCCCAGATGCTCCTCTTGCCTTTCATGCTTGTCTCCCCACCACCAAGGTCATTGTCCCCAGCAGCAGACCTCCATTCAAAGTCTACTGTCCAGCAGCAGAGCTGTCTGTAGGCATGAATGAAGTCACATATTGTCCTCAGAATTCTTTTATTTAGAATAGGCTCTGAGCCTACTAAAGTCATCAAGGTCCCTGTTCACCACATTTTCCTTCTTCTACACTTCTTTCTCTTCTTATGCCTCTACCACCTTGACTTTGCCTTCCTCAAGCACACAGAATTTAACTAACCCCCGCTGCCTTTGTTCATGTCTTTCTTGCCACTGGGGTTCCTTTCCCATGCCTTTCTGTGGCTTACTCCGTTATCCATTCACTTCTCTGCTCAGTACATCCTTTCTAGAAAAGCCTTGGCTGGCCCCCATCACATCAAGTCTTGACTTGTGTCTCCACCCCTTCATCCTGACTGTCCCCAATGTCACTCCACTCTGTGTGAAGCTGTGCCATGTATGCCATTGTTTGCTTCCTCCTTTCTCTCCCTGCTCTTACACAAGCTTCGTAAGTGCAGGGACTTCCCTCATCTCCTCTATCACTCTACTCTCAGTCCCTGGAATCTTGGTAGGGCTCCTAATGGATGCTCGCCAAACCCTTGCTGAATCACAGAATATATCTCACTTGACTGTCATAACAGCTAGTAAGAGAGGATGAGCCTTCCAATCCTCCAGGAAGGGGAAGCCAAGAGCCTGGGATGTTAAATGTGTTGGCCATAGTGACATGTCTAATACCTGTGAAAATCAGACTCATGTATGTGTGCGTATGTGTGTGTGTGTGTGTGTGTGTATATGTGTGTGTGTGTGTATGTGTGTGTGTGTGTGAGAGAGAGAGAGAGACAGAGACAGAGACAGAGAGAGACAGAGAGACAGAGACAGAGAGAGACAGAGACTTTGGAAATAACATTTTTGCCTGTGTATGTTTATTTGTTTTTGTTGTTTTGTTTTGTTTTTATTTCAGACAGGGTCTCTCTGTGTAGCCCTGGATCTCACTTTATATACCAGGCTGGCTTCAAACTCACAGAGACCCATCTGCCTGCCTCTCGAGTGCTGGCACTAAAGGTGTGCACCACCACACCCAGCCTTCATGTTTGCCTTTTAAATTTTTGATTTAAAATTATTTCAGACTTAGCAAAAGTTACAAAAACAGCATGGAATTTTCTGTTTATGCTTTCCTGACTTTGCCAAATGATAACATTTTGTCTAGCCACACTTCAGGCCACGAGTTATTGTTAATGTAGGAGTAGTAAGTAATACACAGACCTATCATGACTTAACATAAGTTGCCCCACTCAAATACTTTTTCTGGTCCAATATCCTATCTAGAAGCACACATGCGTTTGTGTATCATATCTCTTGAGGGGCCAGGGGTGCCTTCATCTTTCATAACATGTACATTGCTGAAGAAAGCCACATTAATCACAAGATTAGTCCCTCCAAGTGCCAGGCCCACAGTGAGCTTTCTGCGACAATAGCTGTTGTTAGAGATGTCAACAGCCTTCCTCTAAGGAGCTCAAGGAGACTGGCCTTGTGTTTTGTATTCATCCAGCCTGGCTGACCTTGATGCATTCATAAGGAGCACCGAGAGTGGTTTGCTCAAGAAGGTGGAGAAAGGAGATTTCCAAGGATTGGTTGAGATCATGGGACACCTTGTCACCCTTAAAGAGCGGCAGAGCAGCACCGATGACATGTTTGAGCCCCTGAGGCAAACGATCGAATTGCTGAAGTCCTATGAACAAGAGCTGCCAGAATCTGTCTTTAAGCAGCTGGAGGTCAGTGCGTCTGGCCATTCCTTTACAAGACGCAGAAGGAGAGTCTTAGCTGTTCAGAAGGGGGTGGTAGGTGGGCTCAGAAGAAGTGAAGAAGTGGGGGAAATTATTAAATACTGAAAATTGTAGTGGCATACCAATTTTATCCCAGATTTAAAGACAGGCCAACTCTTTTTTGGAACCAGGTTTTGCTACATAGCCCAGACTAAGGCTTATTTCACCTTATAACTCTCAGGTCACACTCTATCACTGAGGGAAGTCAGGGTAGGAACTCAAGGCAGGAACCTGGAGGTAGGAACCTAGAGGCAGGGATCTGGAGGCAGGAACCTGGAGGCAGGAACCTGGAGGCAAGAACCTAGAGGCAGAAATCTGGAGGCAGGAACCTAGAGGCAGGAACCTGGAGGCAGGAATCTCGAGACAGGAACTGAAATAGGGGCCATGGAAGAATGCTGCTTATGGCTTCTTCCCTGGCCTGCTCAGACTACTTAAAAAAAATACCATACAGTATCATTTGTACAACCCACAACGGGCTATTCCTTATCAATAATTAATCAATAAAATGCTTCACAGACTTACCAATCTGATGAAGACACTTCTCAGTTGAGGTTTCTTCTTCTCATATGATGCTGATGTGTATCAAGTTGACAAAAAGAAAAAACAAAACCATCTAACTAGGATATAATTCGTGCCTTGCCCTACTCTCTGACAAAGGGTTGAGCCATTTATTTGATTTGAGGAAAACAATCAGGTCTTAGTAGAGCTAAGAAGGTCTGAGGTGGGGAAAACCTCAAAACAAGCAAGCAAACAAACAAACAAACACCCTTGAGGACTGTAGAAAAGGACAAGGGTTACTAGGTCAGAGGGCGAAGGGGAGAAGAGTACTGCTGAGTGGAAAGCAGCTGACTGTGGAGAGAGAAGACAACTGGAATGCTAAGTTGAGGAAGAGTTAAAAATGGCGCCAGTCCATCCCAGTGTGCCCTGCAGAAGGGATGGAAGCAGAGTGGCGGTGTGCACTCTCAGGCTGGAGGGGAGGGGAAAGCAGTAACGATGCGAGCCTTCTCACTCGTCCTTTACAGGAACTTCCCGAGAAGTGGAAGAACATGAAGAAGGTGGCCACCACTGTGAGGCAGCAGGTGGCCCCTCTGCAGGCCAACGAGGTGGCTCTCCTCCGCCAGCGCTGCTCAGCCTTCGACGCCGAGCAGCAGCAGTTCCAGGAGAGGTTCCGCAAAGAAGCACCCTTCAGGTAGGGACCAGGGTGGTGATCTTTCTCTTGGGTTTATGCTTTGGCTCTTGCAGCAGACAAAGGCTTATTAACAGTCCCTCCCCCACCCCTCCCCACCTCCCAGCCCCCTTGTCCTTGTACATCCTGTAGTTACAGTGCTGTCCTGAGGTGGGCAGAGTCTTGGTTCCACTTGTATGAGTGACCAAGGACTAGACAACCACCCTCCCTTTAAGGAAGACTTAGAAACTTCCTATGTCCCCAGATTAATGAGGGAACTGTAGGAGTTTGTAAAGGAATTACAGTAAAATGAGTAGGATTTCCTATGTAAGAATTCTGATTCCTTTGATTCTTTGGCTGGGCTTAAGAAGTGGTTGCAAGAAAACACATATCAACATTGTGTGTGTGTGTGTGTGTGTGTGTGTGTGTCGCATACACACGTATTTTTAAAACTGGCTGCCGCTAGGATGTTTACATAATGTTGGAAGGCATTTTGGTAGTTTAAGATTTTGGCAAAGGTGTTGTCTGAGGACACGTTGCTCTGCACTTGGTACTCTCGTGGAACATCTCCGTTGCCAGCATAAACAAATCAACCCTGGGAGAGGCGGCACCACTCACGTGTGCCCTGCAGTATACTTCTGGTCTATGGCATCAGCTTCCCAAGCTCTGCTTGGCCTCCAGGTCTCGCCCTAAAGGCAAAGCCATGCCTGAATAGCTAGGGATCTCTCTCCCTCTCGGCCCCTGCACTGTGGTCTGTTTCCCATGGCTGAGGTTTTGTTGTTGTTGTTTTGTTTGTTTGATTGTTGCTATGGCTTTAGACTTAGAAATCTCCAAATGTAGGAAGCACATGGAAGGACTAGGAAATTTCTCCAGGTCTGGTCCTAGTGTCAATATCCCATCAGGCTGTTTAATGCTATTTGTGCTCTAGTTACCTCATAGGTTAATACTGGAATTAACAAGATAATTGTTTAAAGTGCTGACTGCTGTGCCCAGTGTGTTGGTGTCCAGCCATCCTGGTAGGTCACTGTTTCAGTTTTAGCACAGAAAGTCTCATGTCTGGGCCGAATCTTTTAATAATCTATTTTAGTTGGCAGGTAATACTTTCATGTCTTCTGAGATACAGCATAACGCTTTGTCCTATTTATACTCTGTGTAAAGATCAATTTGGAATTGTGAGGCTTTCCCCCATTTCAAGCATTTTCCATTTCTTTGTGATGAAGAAAATTGACATCCTCTTTTCCAGCTGCTTTGGATCTTATCTCGCAATCATATACAGTCGCTCCTATAGCCAGACCTCTGCGTAAAGAAGCCCTGTGCGCATCCCTCCTGGTCAGTCTATCTCCTGGTCAGTCTATCTCCTGGTCAGTCTATCTCCTGGTCAGTCTATCTCCTGGTCAGTCTATCTCCTGGTCAGTCTATCTCCTGGTCAGTCTATCTCCTGGTCAGTCTATCTCCTGGTCAGTCTATCTCCTGGTCAGTCTATCTCCTGGTCAGTCTATCTCCTGGTCAGTCTATCTCCTGGTCAGTCTATCTCTGGTCAGTCTATCTCCTGGTCAGTCTATCTCCTGGTCAGTCTATCTCCTGGTCAGTCTATCTCCTGGTCAGTCTATCTCCTGGTCAGTCTATCTCTGGTCAGTCTATCTCCTGGTCAGTCTATCTCCTGGTCAGTCTATCTCCTGGTCAGTCTATCTCCTGGTCAGTCTATCTCCTGGTCAGTCTATCTCCTGGTCAGTCTATCTCCTGGTCAGTCTATCTCCTGGTCAGTCTATCTCCTGGTCAGTCTATCTCCTGGTCAGTCTATCTCCTGGTCAGTCTATCTCCTGGTCAGTCTATCTCCTGGTCAGTCTATCTCCTGGTCAGTCTATCTCCTGGTCAGTCTATCTCCTGGTCAGTCTATCTCCTGGTCAGTCTATCTCCTGGTCAGTCTATCTCCTGGTCAGTCTATCTCCTGGTCAGTCTATCTCCTGGTCAGTCTATCTCCTGGTCAGTCTATCTCCTGGTCAGTCTATCTCCTGGTCAGTCTATCTCCTGGTCAGTCTATCTCCTGGTCAGTCTATCTCCTGGTCAGTCTATCTCCTGGTCAGTCTATCTCCTGGTCAGTCTATCTCCTGGTCAGTCTATCTCCTGGTCAGTCTATCTCCTGGTCAGTCTATCTCCTGGTCAGTCTATCTCCTGGTCAGTCTATCTCCTGGTCAGTCTATCTCCTGGTCAGTCTATCTCCTGGTCAGTCTATCTCCTGGTCAGTCTATCTATCTCCTGGTCAGTCTATCTCCTGGTCAGTCTATCTCCTG
The DNA here is from genome assembly GCF_964271855.1 of Acomys minous. Lineage (NCBI taxonomy): Eukaryota > Metazoa > Chordata > Mammalia > Rodentia > Muridae > Acomys > Acomys minous. Next base: position 6,070,948 of record NC_140498.1, read on the forward strand.
GTCAGTCTATCTCCTGGTCAGTCTATCTCCTGGTCAGTCTATCTCCTGGTCAGTCTACCTCTGTACCTTCTTATCCTTCACCCCCAGCGAGGCCACATTCTCACCACTCAGTCATCTAACGTTGGTTGAGCAGCCGCCAGCTTCTAAACACCATCATTGGAGCCACAAGGCACAAGATGCTGAGCTGCTAAGAGGCCAGCAGGAGTGGGAGCCTAAACTATGGACACTATGGACATATAAAGCTTGTGGCACTGCAGCAGGATGCTGTCCAACAGTCACAGTGTGGAGCTCTGAAAGCCTGCAACGTCCAGCCTGGCGTGAAGACCCACTAAGTTAGACTTTCAGGGGCTACACCTCTGCATCAGTATCAAGTGAGGCTCCCCCAGTGATTCCTGTGCAGCCAGGTTTGAGAACCATTTCCCTGAAGGGCAGTAGCTGTATGTTTGTTTGTTTGTTTGTTTGTTTGGTTGTTGGTTTTTTTTTAAGCAAACATGCAACAACTTAGAATTTCAAATGACTCTGCAGCTTAACAGTTATGTTAGGGGGTTATAACTTTGTTCCAGGGCACCATTCTTTCGAGGTTCAAGGCTTATATTTTGAGTCCTCCTTTGAGTGTACAACCTCAGTTCTAACCTGAGCTCAGATTGCAAGGCGGCAACACTAACAAAGGTGGTTAATTTTCAAGAAGTCAGCGCTCATCACAGCCCTGTCAGAGGCAGCCATAGACAAGCCTTCGTGTCAGCTGTCTACTTAAAAGTCTTCAAATGAATCCCATGGGTGCCCAGAGGAACATCTTCCCACATTGACTGTTCCATAGGAAGCAACCATGGTGTCCATCGCTCATGTGTAGCATGTGGGCTATTTCATGTTCTTCCTATCTGTGGTTGTTTCTCCTTTCCGGTGGCTGCCATGACTGTGCACTCTTAGCCGGCTTTCTAGGTTCACATCTGTTAATTTCACATGCAGATGAATCTTTAGAGGAGACTGCTTCCAAGAGAACTCTCACAACAGTCTGAGACACCAAATGTTGCTGAAATTCTGATGTATTTCTCTTCCAGAATCATGGGGCTCTTGCTAAAGGGAAGCTTAGCAGGCATCAACTCATATGGGTTGTTTTGTGTTGTTTCTTACTTTGGTGTGTGCAAGTATGTAAAATGTGTGGCCAAGCGTGCTCTTGTTCTTTTACATTTTGATGCTTTATAGGTCTCCAGAGCCCGCTGCATTCGCTATGCTTAGCTCCTAATGTTCTCGTCTTTGAGAGGAAGAAGAAAATGAGTGTCTCATTAGGCCTTTGCCATCTGACAGGTGCTGGGCAAAGTTGGGCTTCTGAAATTTAGATTCTCTCTTTGTGCCCAAGTCAAATGTTCCTTCTTCCTTTAGTTCTTAACTCCAGGACAGCTCAGCACATTTCCTAGCTGAGTCCCCATGCTTCAGAATAATTGACTGAACTGTCATATTCAAGGACCCTTTGCTGCTTTTTTTTCAGTCTGTGACAGATTCTACTGAAACAAATGCTCCATACTTCTGTCATTCTCCTGCTCAGTCTTTGGCCTCGAGCACAGGGTTCCTGACCTTACAGCTTCCTGGTGCTGTGATGAATTCTCTTCCTACCTTCGCTAGGCCAAGGTAATCCAAGGAGTTTCATGGCTTAGATGGTCTATCCTTTGAGCTCCAACTCACAGTGAAACTGTTAGGGCTCCAACTGGCCACTGGGTCCTGTGAACAGCTGGCAAAGCCTACCTGAAGGTGCCCTCCATTAGAAGCTGTGCACAATAGCAACAGGAAAAAAGACATGTTTTCCTAGTGGCCTTGTGCAGGAGCATGAGGGTAATGGGGGTTCAGCTTGCCTGACTTACCAGTTAACCTGACTTGTTTGTATGATTTGGGATTCTGTGGTATAGATGAGACATGGCCTCAACAGTGGAGTTAGCTAAGAACTATAAGCATACTAGAAATTTTCAGTACACATCCCCTGACATCAACAAAGCATAGCCTTAAGGATAGTTTCAAAACTAAATAATAAGACATATTCTTGACACCATCTTTAACTGAAGCTGCCCACACATAGTGGGAACGGTGTTGTTTGAACCCATGGCAAGTAAGTTCCGTTTGGGATTAACAAGCAAAGTGGAGAGCAAGGATCTTCTATAGAAAGAAATCATGGGCAAAAAGACACAATGACTGAAAGTGTAAGGCGCAGAGTGAGAGGGAACACAGCTGAGATGCAGGAGCCAGGGCATGAGGGTAGACCGAGAGGTCCAGATGACCCAGGCTGAGAAGTCAGCATATGGAAGCCTTTAGATATACAGTGGGCTTTTGTCCCGACAACCTTTGATGTACCTGGCCTGCCAAACCCCAAAGCTAGCAACACAGCAGGACACAGAAGGTCAGTTGTTTCTCTCATGATTGCATGCCTGGTTACGGGTACCTGTTCTCTGCCATCATGATTGGACTGCAATCCTATCGCTAGCCCAAAAGGAAAACAAAACTCCTATCCCAAGTCCCAGTGCTATTAGATTAGCATTGCTTTTCTGCAACTATAAAATAAAAGACATACATTAAAGCATTGGATATTGGAAATTTGTCTGTAATGTAACTCCTACTTGCACATGGAGCAGGACAGACTGAAGACCCGGTCTCAGCTGAGAGGTTATAAGAGCCATGAATCAAAGTGGTAAGGCCTGAACTGAAGCACTGGCCAAGACTAGGCTTGTGAAACAGGAGAATCAACGAGAACTGGGGGTGGGAGGAAGAGCCTATGGGATGCTTCTCCGTCTTTTAGCTTGAACAAACAGGTAGATGCTGGTACTGAGATGGGGCAGCACAGCCTGTGCAGGAGTGGGAACTGCAGTTGAGGGTGGGCACCTTGAATTTTGTGTGCTGATAGGATGTTATGTTGGACACATGTCATTCTTCATCCACCATGCAGATGTCATGCTGCAGTCAGTATTCCCAGGTGGCCACCTTCCTTCCTAAGAATCACAATAGGTTCTCCCTCCTCTCTCTCTCTGGACTCATGACTGAGCAACACATTTCCATTACTTAATTACTCTAATTAGTTTTATTCATGCAGACATTTTTCCTTCAATTTAAGATACTGTTTGTGTCTTTATTTCTGTTTCAAAGACCCACTGTGCCCTTCTTCTCTGTGATATTATTTTCCTTAAATTTTCCTCATTCTCTGATTTGGAAAAATGCTTCATTTTTAGCACATGAGTAAAGTTTATGGATATCTTGACAAGTTGTTATAAAGGAATGTTCTTGAGACTGAGTCTCATTGTATAGCACAGGCTGGACTTCATGATCCTCCTGCCTCAGCATCCTGAGTGGTAGGATTATAGGCATGTGTCACAAAGCCCAATTTATTATAAATGTTTGAGACTGCTAGCTGCTCTCACATGAAGAGATTCTTTTCAAACTAATTCAAGTTGGTGTTCATGCATGATCAGACACAGGGAAAGATCTTCCACAAATTTAAACAACAAACAAAATTATGTCAAAAACACATTTAAGAAACCATTGTCAATTTCTGGATGTTTATTTAATGAGGAAAAATAGTACATACTACTATCTTCTGTGCACTGCAAATATCCCTTAACTTCGGATAACTTCTTCCTCAATTGTGCACCATAATGATTAAAATAGGATGCAGGCTTTTTTTTTTTTAGTTTGTCTGAATTTCATAAATCTTGTTCTAACACCAAATAGGTTATTTCACATTCTAAGTTTCCTGTAGACTAGAGAGAAAGTAGAGTCCATACACACCAACAGCTCATCTCTGAAAGAAAAAAAAAGCAGAAGAATCCTTTGTGCCTTGGTGATCTTTCTTGCTGAAACACTGTCACAAAGACAATTCTATCTCTCCCAGTTAGTCTATTATCTACTGCTTGCTGCAGAGGAGGCAAGGAAAACTCCAGAGAGGATGCTGGCTCCACTCTGAAAACCACCCCAGTATTCTGTGCTAAAGGCTAGCCCGGACCTGTGCATAGTGTTCAGCCACATGTCTTGGTGGCCACAGCCCACAAGCCAAAACCAGTACAGAAGGATTAGGCAGGCTGCATGCAGAACGTGCAAGCAGGGAATTTGACACTAATGAAATGGTGTGTGTGTGTGTGTGTGTGTGAATGTGTGTGTGTGAATGTGTGTATGTGTACGAGTGTATGTATGTGTGTGTATGTTTGTATGCATGTGTATGTGTGTGTATCTGTTTGTGTATTTATGTGTGTGTACGTGTGTGTGACTGTTACTAAGCTGCACAGTGATGGGGAAGAAACAGTAAGCAGCTCAGATGAATGGGTTTACTTAGGTGTTCTTTCCATCTTGTATGGCAGATATTTCTAGAGACAACTAGAAGAAGAGAAAGCTCATGAAAGGGAGTCTATATGCATCCTCGTCCTCCCTTCCACCCTTCCATAGCCTCTCAGTAAACAATCATACACAGTACATAGAAGGAAGCCACCAGTTCTCTAGTCTCTTGTGGCCTTTCATCATTCTCCTGAGGAGCCTCTGAGGCCCTGTCCAGAGGGTAGAAGAATGTATTCATTCTCCATTAAGTCATAGGACCCCAAATATCTACCTCAGCCAGCACACAGAAGCAAAGCCTTCAGTGGAAAAGGAAAGGAAAGGAAAGGAAATGGAAAAGGAAAGGAAAGATAACAGGAGATGAGAGAAGGAAAGGCAGAGGCCCCTTGAAACTCAGGTCATCCATGCCCCCGACCATGTGACTGCCCTGTGAGCCCCTTTGCACATGAAGCTGTTCTGTTAAGGAAAGGCTTTGCCCTGAAGCGTGCCCTGTGAGTGTCAGTGCAAAGTGTTAACACTCAAGGATCAGAAGCTATCTCCAACTGGGTGTATGCCTTTGGCATTCAACAAAAATGGAAAAGAACATGAAGCAAAGAGATAAAACTAGGTATTATGCTTAAGGAAGTCACATGCAGAATTAGAGGCTGCCAGGAGGGAGCAGCCCAAGGAATGGTGAAAGTTTACAGATGGAGGAGAGTGGGGATAGCCAAGAGGAGGACAAGGTGCCTAGATTGAGGTAGTAAAGAAAAGGGAACAAATTATTTAGGGATTTGAACTCAGTTTCACAGTGGTTCCTATTAAATTAGGACAACACTGATGATGCCAATACCAGTGCCAGTGCTGGTGCCGGTGCTGTTGCTGTTGCTGTTGCTGATGCTGATGCTGATTGTCACTTATGTTGGTGCTGGTGCTGATGCCGTTGCTGCTGCTGCTGCTGCTGCTGTTGCTGTTGCTGTTGCTGCTGCTGCTGCTGCTGCTGGTGCTGGTGCTGGTGCTGCTGCTGCTGCTGGTAGTGGTGGTGGTGCTGGTGCTGATGCTGATGCTGATGATGGTGCTGTTACTAATGCTGATGCTGATGATGGTGCTGATGATGGTGCTGTTACTGATGCTGGTGCTGGTGCTGGTGCTGGTGCTGATACTGATGCTGATGATGGTACTGTTACTGATGCCAATGCTGATGCTGGTGCTGATGCTGACACCGATGCTCATGATGATGCAGGCTACAGGTAGGAGCTCACCTGTAGACATGGACACTACATTAGGATATCAGAATACTGGAGAAAGCTTGAAGGCTGTTGCTCCTTGGACCCCTTGATGACTCTGATCATACCATCTAGAGTTATGTCAACTTGACACAAGCTATAGTCATTTGAGAGGAGTAAACCTCAATTGGGAAAGTGCCCCCATTGGATCTGGCTATAGGCAAACCTGTAGAGCATTTTCTTAATTAGAAAGTGATGGGAGAGTACCCAGGCCATTGTGTATGGTACCATCCCTGTGCTATTGCTCCTGGGTTATATAAGGAAGCAGGGCAAGCAAGCCATGGTGAGCAAACCAGTAAGCAATGTCCCACGCCCTCCCACCCTTGTAGCCTGACATCAGCTCCTACCTCCAGGTTGCAGCCTTGCTTGAGTTTTGTCTGGCTTACTTCAGCGATGGATGACAATGTGTAAGTGTAAGCCAAATAAACCCTTTCCCTCACAACTTGTTTTTGGTCATGGCATTTCATCATAGCAGTAGTGACCCCTACCGGGGCAGAAGTTAGTGCCAGGCTAATGCAATGTTGCTGTGACAAGCCTTTCCATGTTGTTCTGAAGGGGTTGTAGAAGGACTTTAGAACTTTAGGCTAAAAACACCGCTGAGTGTCGAAGTTCAGGGGGAAGCAAAGACTCCACTGGGCCTTTGGTGTGAACTCGGTGGTGATGGGTCAGCTAGCGCTAAAGAATCAGCTCTGATTGACAAGTGACCAGAACCACTAAATAAAACCTTTGTTTTGCTGGAACAATGGACGCTGGTGAGCTGGGGCTGAAGAATCCACTGTGATTAAGGAGAGATTGGCATGACTGAGGTGAAATCTTCTGGGAAGTGTTTCCTCAGAGTTAGCAAACAGAAACTGTGTTCTGGAATTGGCCAAGGTTGTGCCTTGCTGGCAGCTGGACTGGTAGTGTAAGAGTCACCCAAGCGGGCCTGGGTTTGAAGGAATGAAGATTTGATTGTGACTGTGCCATAATTCTTCCCTGTTGAAGTAAGAACGCCTTTAATTTATTTTCAATTATATAGGAGCCCACAGTTGAGAGATTTTGAACTTTTAAAAAGATTTTAGAGTTTTACAGAGATTTTAGATTTTAAAAGAGACTAGATATTTTTAAAGATGCATAGATATTTTATAAGATGCAACTTTTTAAAAGTTTGAATTTGTCTGAATATGGGACTTTTTAGTTTTGTAAAATTTTTATTTAATGATTATTTATGTGTTATCTTAGGGATAAAGTATAAAGGGAAGGTTTTGGTTTAATGGGGATGTGTTTGTGTGTCAAGTTGGCAAAAGTTCAGTTGTTCTGTGATTTATGTCAACTTGACCCAGGCTATCATGATTAGAGATGAGGGAGTCTAAATTGAGAAAAAAATCCCTGTAAGATTGGGCTGTAGGCAAGCCTATAGAGAGCGGTCTTATTTAGTGATTGATGGGTAAGAGCAGCCCTTATGAATGGTGTTACCCCTGGGTCATTGCTCCTGGGTTCTCTAAGAAAGCAGGCTGAGTAAGCCAGGGGTAGCAAGTCAGTAAGCAACACCCTTCCATTGCCTCTGCATCAGATCCTGCCTCCAGGTTCCTGCCTTGTTTGAGTTCCTGTTATGGCTTCCTCCAGTGATGGACTATGATGTGGAAGCATAAGCCAAATTAACCCTTTTCTCCTCAACTTGCTTTCAGTCATGGTGTCTTAGCAGTGGCCCTAGCTAGGACATTGATTTAAGTGATCTGGGAGATGTTTGTGCAGAGGAAACTTGTGGCTTCTAACTCCTAACATGCTGCTAACATGTACCCAAAGGCAGAGAGCACTGACCTACAGGGGACAAAGGCAGAGCTGTCTCATGGGGGCCTGGATACAGGCCCTAAGATTAATTCTGAAGAAGTACATAATGACAGGTCTATTTTAATCTTCTTGGATTTGGTAAGAGGTGTAAGCATGGTATTTCTCTTTTATGATTGTTGTGTTTCAGGTTTTTCAGACAAGGTCTTACCGTAGAGGCCACAGTGACCTCAAGCTCAGGATCTTCCTGCCTCAGTCTTCCAAATGTGCAGATGACAGACATGTGCCCCCACACCCTGATGTTCTCAAAAAGCTCCCCCTTCTAGTGCCTCTCACCCCATTCATCCCCAGATGAGCATCTATGTTAGGAGCTTTTCCTCTGCCCTGGGATATTGAGCATTTCAGCAGATGCTGCCTTACTGGGTCCAGGAGTTGATGGACCCACTATGTGCCTTGCTTACCAAGGGGCCATGTTGTGCCTTCTAGGTTTGATAGTATCAATCCACATCAAATGCTGGATGCCTGGCACTCGGAGATCCAGCACATGGAGTCCACCATGGCCACCATCTCCAAATCAGCTGATTTGTTTGAAGTCACCGTCCCTGACTACAAGCAGCTGAGGCAGTGCAGGAAGGAGGCCTGTCAGCTAAAGGAGCTCTGGGACACCGTTAGAATGGTGACCTCCAGTATCCACGCCTGGGAGGCCACCAGCTGGAGAAACATCAGTGTGGAGGCCATGGACTCAGAGTGCAAGCAGTTCGCCCGGCACATCCGGAACCTGGATAAGGAGTTCAGAGCCTGGGATGCATTCGCGGGCCTGGAAAGCACAGTGTCGAACACCCTGACCTCCCTGAGGGCTGTGGTCGAGCTGCAGAACCCCGCCATCCGGGAGCGGCACTGGGAGCAGCTGATGCGGGCCACCGGTGTGAGCCTCACCTTGGATCAAGACACTACCCTGGCTCACCTCTTGCAGCTCCAGCTCCACCACTTCGAGGACGAGGTCCGGGGCATAGTGGATAGAGCTGTCAAAGAGATGGGTATGGAGAAGACCTTAAAGGAACTGCAGACCACCTGGGCCAGCATGGAGTTCCAGTACGAGCCCCACGCACGAACCCGTATACCCTTGCTGCAGTCGGACGAGGACCTCATTGAGGTCCTGGAGGACAATCAAGTGCAGCTTCAGAACCTCATGATGTCCAAGTACGTCACTTTCTTCCTGGAGGAAGTGTCAAGCTGGCAGAAGAGGCTGTCCACGGCTGACTCAGTCATCGCCATCTGGTTTGAGGTGCAGCGTACCTGGTCGCACCTGGAGAGCATATTCATCGGCTCGGAAGACATCCGGGCACAGCTACCCCAGGTACCTTCCCAGAAATCCTATGCTCCTTAGTCTCTGGTCCAAGTGAAGGCAAGAGCATTCCATCCCAACAGTGTTAGGGTTCCTTTCCTTGCACCTGAGGGTACTTCCAACAAACACTGACCTGACCCAACACCAAAAAAAAAAAAAGAAAAAAAAACCAGTAACATGCTTGCAATCAGTTGCCTTTACATGTGAAAGAGAAAGGAAGGAGTGATTTAAACTTTATTTTCAAGTATGAGTGAGGAAAAGAGATAGAAGATAGCGGCTGCTGTAGCTCAGGGATGGCTCTTCACGAGCCACTTCATAGGTCCTACAGCACAAGTACTCAAAGAAACTGAGTCTTGTTGCCAGGCAAGTTCAAGAGCATCCTCCCCAGGCAGCAGGACCATACTGTAAGCTGTTAATTGACACTGGCACGCCAGATACCAGTTCTCTGCTGACGACCTGCAGCAGATTTGCCTAAAACACATGCATGCGCGCATCATTCCCTTCCGCATGTCTGCCGCTCCTCATTAGCCCTAATTAATGTGTCATTGACCAACCCCTCCCCCCTTTCTCGGTGGCCCCTCATCCCTCCTCTTTGGCTCTAGACTTCTTCTGTGTCCATTCAGTACAGCCAGTTCTTTGCTGACAAATGCGTTCGGTTCTAAAATGTCACCAGTTGTCCAGGCCTTACTGAGGACTTGAAGCCCATGCCACCCGGCATTGCAGCTTGCCAGCTCCTCCTGCAGAAGCATGCTAGTGCAGTAAGGCGGCTTAAAGGCCGGCATCCGCAACAGAAATGAAAAGGGGGCGATTCTGCACTGTGGTTGTAATAAAGCCAGCTCCAGACTTTATTTCTCCTAAATACCAGCTATCGAGGAAGAATAGGTGTAATTAGAAGCGGCAAAGGACATAGGTGCAGACTTTGAGCGAGACTTTAAGGGGGCTTTTGGGAAGCTCTTATGAAAAACATTGAAGACTCTGCTCTCTGGATGGTGCCACAGGTTAGTGCACACAGCATGCAAATGCCCACACTTCCTTCCTATCAAAAACGTAACAGAAATTAATCAAGTCACATTACATCCTAACTAGTAACTGTTTCCTTCTATTATGACTATTTCCCAACTTTTGCACACTTATACACATAGTTTTTACATATTTTCTCCCAGGGTCATTCCAGTTTTCTGATTGGCTCTTTTCATTTGAACATTCATGCCAAGTATGGCTCCATACTTCTGACACCTTAATACCATTTCATTTTCAGTCAAATCAAAATACCTCATTGGGAGGGGATTATAATGTACTCCACGCATGACTCTTGTCATTTGATCTCCTTGGGCAGTGGATGTGGTTCACCGAGGGGCGGACAGTAGGACTTGGCTTCAGCCCTAGTCCTCCCATGTTGTGCAATTATGTAATGTCTTCACGCCTTCATTTCCTCATATGTGAATATGGACAGACACTGGCACCTACTTCAGAAAGTCCATTACAGCAGTGCACACAACACATAACATTGTGATTGCTGTTTACATTAACACCATTTGTTCTTACTAGGTTCCATAGTTAAGCCAAAATGTTTTTTATATATTAGAGATTTTTTTTTGGTCATTTTAACAACACAGTGAAAATAATGACGCTGAATAATTTTGACAGCATAGTGACACCTTTGAGAAAAAATTTTGGTCATACAAATATTTCTTTTTTTAAAGATTTATTTATTATGTATGTATACAGTGTTCTGCCTACATGTACACCTGCATGCCAGAAGAGGGCACCAGATCTTGTTATAGATGGCTGAGAGCCACCATGTGGCTGCTGGGAATTGAACTCAGGACCTTTGGAAGAGCAGCCAGTGCTCTTAACCACTGAGCCATCTCTCCAGCCCCCCCCCCATACAAATATTTCTATAGATCTAGAAAAATCATCCAAGCTGGGCACAGTGGTGCACACTTATAATCCCGTCCCTCAGGGAGGTGGAGGCAGGAGGCTCTCTGTGAATTGAAGACCAGCCTGGTCTACAAAGCAAGTCTAGGACAGCCAAGGTGATACAGAGAAATCCTGTCTTGAGAAACCAAAAAGAAAAAAAAGGGGGGGGGAGAAAAGAAAACACGTCCAATCTACTGCCTATTTGACTTAGAAACAATTTATTGGACAATTAGAGTAAGTGTAGGGAGTCTCTGAGACTTTGTTAGGGGACTACAAGGTGCACATGACCTTAGAGATCATATGTGCTATTTGGCTTTTTGACCTTTGTTCTTCCATGAACACACATGAACCTCTGTGATTCTGCACTGTCTGTCAGAGCAAAGTAAACCAGACGCAGAAGCCGGTGTAGAACAATGATGCGTTGTGTTATGTCAGATGAGTACAGCAAATTGGAGGTTGAAAGAGCAGAAGGCTGCGACTTATGTTCTCATTGTGGTGGTTTTGGGTTTTGTAAAATTATTTTTAGATAAAAATATGATATTATGCTAAATGGATAGGTTCATTATTATTACATTTAAATTTTATTTTGAGGGCTCAGAGCAAACTCCTGAGTTGCAAACTCCTTGGTTCTCTTTTCTTTAAATAAATTTTTTTATTTAAATAATCTATTTAGGCTACACCCTGATTGGTATCCCCTCACTTGTATCTTCCTGTCCCCCCCCCTCCTTCTTTCACCCTATTCCCCTCCCCTAGGCTGGTGACAGAAGGGGACGTCCTCCCCCACCATATGACCACAGCCTATCAGGTCTCATCCCAATAGCCTGCTTACCCTTTCTCTGAGTGTCATCAGGCCTCCCCACCAAGGGGAAGTGGTCAAATAGGGGCACCATAGTTCATGTCAGAGTCAGTCTCCACTCTCCACACAACTGTGGAGAATGCACTGGTTAGGTCTGGCTAGGGGGTCTAGTTTTACTGCATGCATTGTCCTTGGTTGGTACAGTACTTTGGGCAGGCCCCGCCTGGGTCCAGGTCTGCCAGTCTTGATGGTCTTCTTGTAGGGCTCCAGGACTCTCTGCCACAGTAATCCCAGAGCCTTAGGCACAAGCATTGTGATGAAGATGTATCCACTGGGCCTGGGCTCCACAACTTTGCAGTCGATCAGCTGTGATTTTCTATAATGGGATTGGACTGATTTCTGCCTGCAGATGACTGCAAGGGCCAATCCAAGACAAATATTGATGATTATTTTCTGTATGTTTCATCTGTAGGACTCTAAGAGATTTGAAGGCATTGACTCTGACTTCAGGGAGTTGGTGTATGATGCCCAGAAAACCCCAAATGTGGTGGAAGCCACGAACAAGTCAGGTCTCTGTGAGAAGCTGGAGGACATACAGAGCAGGTGGGTCAGCTGGCTGCCCCAGCTGTGGGGAGGAAGCAACCTTTCCTTCTCTGTCTCTTATTTTTATTAACCACCTGCCAGCGAGAGCATACTTGCCCATTGCTTTGCCTACAGGTTTGGGTAAAGTAGGGCATGGTATGCAGTTGTTGGAGTTCCTTATGCAAAATATAGTTGCATATATGCAAAATATAACCTGTGTAACCCTCTCATGGGTTACACAATACCTCTAGCTTATTTACAATACCTAATCAATGTAAATGCTTTGTAACTGGTAATATTGTTTAATTTGGGGATTGATGACCAAAATTATTTGGATGTATTCAAACACATGAAAAAAAATTTCCCAAGTATTTTTCTATCTTTAGGTGGTTAGACCCTCAGATGAGGAATTCCCAGACACTGAGGTCTGACTGGATTTGCATTTAGGTAATATGTGTGCAGCCCGTGGCCAAGTATACCAAACTGTGAGAGCCCGTGTTCTGTACCCCCAGGTTGTGCCTGTGTGAGAAAGCACTAGCAGAGTACCTAGACACCAAGAGGCTTGCCTTCCCTCGGTTTTACTTCCTGTCCTCCTCTGACCTGCTAGACATCCTTTCCAATGGCACAGCTCCACAACAGGTAAAATGGGTAACAGACTCAAGATCATCCAAAGGGCTGGGACACTCCCAGCAGGAGCCTCCTCCTCAGTGAGGAGGCAAGCATTTCACATCTGTGTTACCCTGAGCATCTCTGCTTCCCTCAGCTTTCTACACATACACACACCACCACCACCACCACCACCACCACCACCACCACCATCACCACCACCACCATCACCACCACCACCATCATCATCACCACCACCACCACCACCACCATCACCACCATCACCACCACCTATTGTTTTTAAATTTTATGTAGTATCAGAATCAATTAAGACACAAACACTTGTTTTATTTTAAAATAGCCTTCGTTAACCTGGGGCAGGGCAGATATCAATCCTCTACTTTTCATGGCGGGGCAGGCATGGCATCCTTGCCTCAATCCCATGCCATCTGCTTCTAATAACTTCTATCAAGATACCTCCCATCCACAATCCCAAATACTTGCTAACGTTCTGGGCTGGATTCTCCATCTGTGCCAGCCATGTGCTTCCCCTCTATCTAACCCATGGTGGCCTTCTACTTCTCTCCTCTTGGGTACCTTAGCCACACCTCTATCTCCCTGTCTCCTCTGCCCTGCCCTGATACCTCAACCACCACCACCACCACCACCACCACCACCACCACCAACAACAACAACAACAACACCATCACCACACCAACCACTACCACCACCCCCCTTTCTAAGCTGCTGAAACAGAAATGGAGTTGCAAAGGAGCATGATGTTAAGCTTCTGTCAGGAATGCCTTTGATCTGATTCTGATAAGACATCTAGTCACTTGTGGTCAAGAGTGACAGCCATATAAAAACCACCCTGACCTGGTCATATTTGTTGCATAGATGTGTTGGAGTGTCACACCAGATCCCATAAATCTGTATTATTATTCTATACATGTATATCAATTACAGATCAGTAAAATCTTTTCTTTTTTTTTTTTACTTTATTAATTTATTCTTGTTACATCTCAATGGTTATCCCATCCCTTGTATCCTCCCATTCTTCCCTCCCTCCCATTTTCCCCTTATTCCCCTCCCCTATGACTGTTCCTGAGGGGGATTACCTCCCCCTGTATATGTTCATAGGGTATCAAGTCTCTTCTTGGTAACCTGCTGTCCTTCCTCTGAGTGCCACCAGGTCTTCCCCTCCAGGGGACATGGTCAAAGGTGAGGCACCAGAGTATGTGAGAAAGTAATATCCCACTCTCCACTCTACTGTGGAGAGTGTTCTGTCCATTGTCTAGATCTGGGTAGGGGTTTAAGGTTTACCGCCTGTATTGTCCTTGGCTGGTGCCTTAGTTTGAGCGGGACCCCTGGGCCCAAATCTGCCTATCATAATGTTCTACTTGTAGGCTTCTAGGACCCTCTGGATCCTTCTACTTTGCCATTCTCCCACATGCTTCTCTCATCTAGAGTCCCACTAGAATGTCCTCCTCTCCATAGGGTTGATTTCCTGGTTCCAGAGGGTCTGTAGGCTTTGCCTTTTGAAGGCTTTCCAAGCGAGACCACACTATGAGACCCAATGCCATCAACCATGCAGTCTGTGTCTTCCCCTAAATGTCAGGGTGCTCCCTCTACTCACGTCTGAGATGAGTTCAGAGAGCTTTAATTTTGCCTCGGGCTGAAGATATGTAGCCTGAGCACTTGGCTAAGAAGTCCCTTGGCATAACTCCTTTCCTCCCTTCTGTGTGACTTTGTCATTCATTTAAAGTAGGAAGGGGTTTATTTGTCTCGCGCTTTTACTTATTTGTGTTTTTTAAAAGTCGTCTACGTAGTTTGTTTTTATTCTTTTAGTATACAGAACACTGATTTGATTCCAAGAGCCACACCATGTCAAGAGACATGTATGTCTGAGGAGTGTCCCTCCTTCTTCTGTCTGTCCCCCACCGTCACTATCTGCCCTCCATTGTCCCCATAGTCCACCAGTTTCCCTGGGTCCTGATTTATCTTTCCTGTGTTCATCTTTGCACAGATGGGCAGCCTCACATTTGTACCCACTCAGATATGTTCCCCCATCACCTATTCTTTCTCACGCAGAAGGTAGCATGCTGCACATACCTGATTGCACTTGATCTTGGGGGCTTGGGGTGGGCAGGGTGTCACTCTGTAGCCCCATCTCACCTCAGAATTATGATCCTCCTGCCCCTTCCTACTGAGATTGCAGGCATGTGGCATTAGTTTTGTGCCTTGTTCTTTTTTCTTTTAATGAGTTACGTATCTTAGAAATTATTACATATTAATCTGCTCTCTTTGTCTCTGTCTCTGTCTCTGTCTTTCTTTGCCTCTCTCTGTCTCTGTGTCTCTGTCTCTCTCTTTCCATTTTAACATTTGCATATCATAGTCATATTATGACTATTATTTTACAATCTCAAATGAAGCAGTGTTGGGTAACCTTGCATTTTGGAGACCTGACTTCTGGATTTAGAGAAATTCTTAGAAAACACTGGTTGAAAGAGTAAACACAGC
Organism: Acomys minous; assembly: GCF_964271855.1. Taxonomy (NCBI): domain Eukaryota; kingdom Metazoa; phylum Chordata; class Mammalia; order Rodentia; family Muridae; genus Acomys; species Acomys minous. Next base: position 6,086,048 of record NC_140498.1, read on the forward strand.
ACAGCCTTGTTAGCACTGCAATCCTTTGCTGAACAGGAACTGTCCCTTTGGCATCACCACCAGCCAGGGGTGAGAGCTTCTCCAACAGAGCCAAACAGCAGCTCCACCGGCTCCTAGTCTGCTTGTTAATAAGAAGCAGGTGTTAAAGGGACATCATCTTTGCACATATGGGTCTTCTGTTTTAATTCTGGAGACTGAATTCCTTCCCCAGCAGCCCAGGCACAGTGGATTTGAATTACATATCATATCAGCATTCTGTTTACAGTTGTACAAATTCCATGTGTAGAAGGGGTCAGACCACCTCCATCCTTTCTATATCTTTAGTACCCAAGTACTTATTCTTAAGTATTTACTTCTCATTTGGTTCTATTAAATCTTTAAAGAATCCACCTCTCACATACCCTAGGAAATGAAGCATAGGAAAAATATTTCCCAGCCCCTCCTCTGTGTGAGTGACTGAATGGGTTGATTTAGAACTCATAGTGGCAATAATTCCTTTTACCCTAGATGTCTGTTGAAATAAAAAATTTATATTAATGCTTAAAACGTGCCTTTGTTTATGCATTTGCTTTATTTTGTCATTTTCCTGTAACATTTGATGAGGTTTTTCCCCTATCTTGAAACAGTGGCTTCTGTAATCGTGGCAGTTTTCTTCCACAATGTTTTAGGGCATTTCTGTTCCACTGATCCGCCCCTCTGGGTTCATCACACACATGTAAACTGAGGTCTGCTGCCTTTGGTGGCAGAAACCCTCTTCTCTTTGACTGTAGAACTTAGCTCTTAGTTCACTTCCATGCCATCCTTCAGACATTCAGTGCATTTAATTGTTTGTGCCAGTTGAACCCTTTAGAGAAATTCCTAGAAAACACTGGTTGAAAGAGTAAACACAGCACAGCCCTGTTAGCACTGCAATGCTCCGCTGAACAGGAACTGTCCCTTTGGCATCACGACCAGCCAGGAGTGAGAGCTTCTCCAGCAGAGCCAAACAGCAGCTCCTGCTGTTAATACTGCTGAAAATTGATTTTGAGTTTGCTCCCTTTGTTTCTGTACCAGCCCATCTTTTGATTGACAGAGCTTGTGGTTTATTGTTGTTGTTGTTATTGTTGTTGATTAAATGAAAGCAAAACCAAGTAATAATTATTTCTCTTGTTAAAAACATCAAACATGTCAGTGTTTGTTTTCACTTGTTTGTTCCTCTTTGATTTCAGGAGTAGACACTGGCTCCCATAATGGGACTACAATGGTAGCACTGTTATCACCAGTTTTATATTCCTTTGGTCATGTCTCTCCCGTTGACATGACTTCTATCTTCATACCTCCATAATTGCTACAACCGTCCTTCCACATGCCTGGTGGTCACCCTTCTATCTTATGCTAGAGTTGTCCCCTGTCAGGCCCTAGACATCTGTGATCAGCTTCCTGTGTGTCTTCTCAAATCACCTGCCATTGCTTCCTTTTTCAGGTTCAACGTCACCTTTCCAAGCTCTTTGACAACATGGCCAAGATGCAGTTCCAGTTAGATGCCAGTCAGAACCCAACCAAGACAAGTCTTGGCATGTACAGCAAAGAAGAGGAATATGTGGCCTTCAGCGAGCCCTGTGACTGCAGTGGGCAGGTGAGTGACAGTCCCCTCCCCTCCTCACACCCTGTCCAACCCCCACCCCTTCAAACAAGATTCAGTGAACATCAGTTTCCCCCAGGCTAGAGTTCGTGACCTGGAAGAGGGGCTTTCCTTCCTTGACTGGGGTCCACACTGGAGCTGCCCCCTGGAGCCTTCTTCTCCCTAAGAAAAACATATGTCAACATTTATATTTCTTCACTCAGCAGAGACTAATGCTGGGAGAAATAAAATGCACACAGTCACTGCAGTCATCTATGAGGGGATTTTAACATGACTGGCAGCACAGAAGAGGTTAAGGTATTCCCCCTGGAGTACCTCATGGGGGGGGGGGATCTGGAGCCAGATGCCTTCCTCAGAAACAAATGTCCTTCTCTGAGATGTCTCTTCTTTTCAAATATACTTCAGAGTTACTTCCTCCCATAGCTCTTTTCCTCAGAGAGCTGACTGTACACCCCGTTCTCCAGGAAGTCTCACCGCATCCCCAGGTCTCTCACATCCAACTGCGGGCACCTGAATCATAGAACAGTTCTTTCCTTACATCCAACCCTGTCCTTCAGCACCATTGAAGTAAAGTCCTGCCCTGCTCATTATTCCCAGTGACACAGCCAAGCGTTGTCCCTGGGGGCTTAATTTCCACGAAGAATAAGGGCCTGAACAAGGTCTTTCAGAAGTTCCCGCCAAGAGAAATTCTCCTATCAGAAAACCATCCAAAGTTCTCAGCTACATGGAGGTGGCTACAAACTTTAGGTTAAATTCTGACTATGATCTTTTCATAGACCAAGACCAGAAAGCATTCGACTGAGAAGCACAAAGCTAGCTAACATCTCTACGCTGTGTAGACAAGCCCATGAGAACCAACTTGATTAAATCTGCCTCCATCCAACTTAGGGTTCTTTGTATGAGCTCTGATTAGCATTCTACCACCCCTTTACCTGTTGTCACATTAGCACATTAGCCTAACTCCCACTCATCACATCCAAGATCATAAATACAAAATGTCTACCCTTGCCTCCTTCTGCTATCTAGTTTGCATACAACGCTGGAGCTTCACCCCCTCAGACTGGGTGAAAGAAAACAGAGAGTATCAATCAAGCCCTCTCAGGCTCATGAAGTCTAACCCAGAGCTCTTCTTTCAGGTCGAAATATGGTTGAACAATGTGCTTCATCACATGAAAGCCACCGTGAGGCATGAGATGACAGAGGGAGTAACTGCCTATGAGGAAAAGCCCAGGGAACAGTGGCTCTTCGATTACCCAGCTCAGGTATTCTCCTAGTTGAACTTTCCTGGGTTTCTGTCAGACTCTGTGGGTCTTCTGAGGCTGAAGGGCCTCAAACTAACAACCCTTTGATTCACAATAGGAGAGGCTTGAATCCTAGACCATTGCAAGAGCCAGAAGATAGAGCAAAGGCATTGGCAGCCATGACTGGACTCAGTCATTGCTTTAGACAATTTGGGTTATATATCTGTATCATTATTATCGGAAGAAGATGCTAACAACTAAGATCTTCAAATCTCCTTACACTGTATGTGCCAGATTTTTGTTGATTATGAGAGAGGATGCCCAACTGGACACATTTTTAGACAATCTACCTGTAGAACCTAGTCACTGTAAATGTGGCTAGTATGATCACAGTGTAGGCTCAGAGCTCCCTGGGCATCTATAACTGGCTAGTGGGTCTGAGATGGTCTTCCTGAGGATATATTTAAGCTAAGGTGTGAATTAAGAGTTAGGGAGCTAAATAATGGAGGGAATAGCACCCCATATAGGGAGGAACATAGGCAGATGTTCAGAAGCAAAAGAGAGCACAGTGTCTGAGGAATGTGGAAGAGCGGGGTATGACTGAAGGGACGCTAAAACGAGAGGGAGCAGGAAGCAGCTGATGGCATCTATCTGGGAAACTGGAAGCCAGTTCTTATGGACCACATCAGGGAGACTGTCTTGATCCCAAATTTTGAGTTCTGCCCATTTTTCTCAGGAGGATCTCAGTTAAAAAGACAAATGAAGATCATTAATGAATCTGTCGATAGTATACCACTCTTCCTGCGTCTTACTAACAGGAAAGTGCTGGTGCTGTGTTAGATGGGGCTTGTAGACAAGTGTAGTCACCTAAAGGACGGGATTAGATTAGAGTGACCATGAGGAATTTGGTGGTGAGGGTGTAGCACAGCTCCCTGAACGTCACCAAGAGCCTGGGAAGGTAGGAGGAGCCAACAAAGAAAAGGAACCAAGAGTCTTCTCAGAAGGAAGGTCCAGGCCACAGTCATGAAATGAGAAACAAGCTGTTGGTAGCAGAAGAACAGTATCAAATTGCCAGTTACTTCTGTAAGATCAAGCAAAACAAGAGAAAAGTCTGTCTGTCCCTGGCTTACTTAACTAGGACATTTCAGCAGAGTGAAATGGAATAGGCCACATGGAAGTGGGTAGAAGGGTCTGACGAAGCAGAAAAGGGTTGGGTGAGTACAGAGAACATGGAGAAATAGGGCTCCCATCAGGGCCATGTTATAAAGCACTGATGCAGAGGAGCTTTCTCTAACAAACCCCAGTAGGATGCAATCTCACAAGAAAACACAGGCGACCTAATGGATGGGACTGCTTGCAACACCAATTCCTGTTTCATGAAAGGAATAATTCCCATGAATTCCCATCTTCATAGCAGATGTCCTGTACTAGAATTTTGAACTAAAAAGAAAATAATGTCTCCTGCTAGTAAATGCATAGCATATAGACCACTGTCTCCAAAGTCCAATGGAACTACAGATGAACAGTACATCCAAGTCCTTCATTATAAGTCCTCAGAAGGATGTATTTGCCATGAACAAGTCCAGAGTCAACAGGAGACGTATTGATTTAAATTCCCCTTTCCATGTTTATGTTTAATCTCTGAAAAACACAAGTGTAATGACCACATTGAATCTTGGTCATATCCCCCTGACTTCCACCAAAAGGAGTCATCCTCAGGTTGCATATTCTGAGAAATTAAAGACGTGGTAAAAATATTAAGAACAAGCAAATGTATGTCACTGAATTTGAATACTTGGGGCCCTAAAGGATCAAAGACCAAGTGCCATGAGATGCTCAGTCAGTGTGTTGTCCTCCCACATGGGGCAGAGGTGTCATTTCTGGGAAATGAGAGGTGAACGATGCCTGGAGCTATTCCTAGAAACCGCAGTATCAGCCAGAGCCAGCCTTTGGCAGTTCTCAACCAGGATCCATCTTTCAAGAGCAGAATGTGCTCTTCTCATTTGCATTGTAATTAGTTCACATCTCTGAGGACTTGGAGCATATGGTTGCCTTAGTCAATGATCAGAAAAGAGGGAAAGGAAGGGGCCTGTCACCCACACAGTCACGTCCTGAACCCTTGCTGCATCGTGAGTGGGTTGCTTGGAAACAGCCTTGGCAGCAGCTTTACTAAGCAGCTCTTGGTGCCACAGGTGGCTCTGACCTGCACTCAGATCTGGTGGACGACGGAGGTGGGCATTGCATTTGCCAGGCTGGAGGAAGGCTATGAGAACGCCATGAAGGAGTATTACAAGAAGCAAGTGGCTCAGCTCAAAACCCTCATCACCATGCTAATTGGGCAGCTGTCCAAGGGGGACAGGCAGAAGATCATGACCATATGCACCATTGATGTTCATGCCCGAGATGTGGTAGCCAAGATGATTGCTCAAAAGGTAAGCACTGTACCTCCAGGTATGTTTCTCTTGTAAGTAGAAGCTCCAATATAGGCCCCGGCTCTGCAGACCCACTGCGTGAGGAACATGGTAGTTCCTGCTGACCCACTGGGTGAGGAACGTGGTAGTTCCTGCTGTCTTTCAAAACTTCCAGCACAACAGTATGGGGTCGTCCTTGATTTGTGGTGGCTCAGATTGTGGTGTTTTGACATGATGGCAGTAGAAAAGCAATATGTACTTTAATGAATAACATGAGCTCCTCAACACAGTCATGTAATAGACATTAGGTAAAACGGTTTTATCTGACTATAGAGTAATGAAAATGTTTTCGCCGTGTAAGGTAGTTACAGTGTTTAGAAGGGTAAGTGGATCAAATTCATTTTCCACTTAGAACATTTTCCATCTCTCGTGGGTTTATTATCAGGCTGTAGCCCCAGTGTAAGCCTCGAAACATCTGCCTCTGCTTCCTATGCTATGGGCCGAGCATTTTGCATATTCCAGTGTCAGACAACATCCGAGCCACTCAGAGGCTTCCATGTTGTGGACAGGGGCTACCTATCTGTGAAGCACTATACCTCACCCACCTCAGCTGCCGCCTCCTCCTCAGGTTGACAATGCCCAGGCTTTCCTCTGGCTGTCACAGCTACGCCATCGCTGGGATGATGAGGCCAAACACTGCTTTGCCAACATCTGTGATGCCCAGTTCCTATATTCCTACGAATACCTGGGAAATACGCCTCGCCTTGTCATCACGCCATTGACTGATAGGTAAGTGCTGGCGCCAACTACCAATAGTTCTCTTTATTTCTGGGAAGGCCACGTGGTCATCCAGAATCAAGGTCACCATAATTTTTTTGTTCACCTGGCTTCAGGGGGGAGAAATTGACTCAACACAGCAGTCATAAAAGAAAATTTGAAAGGCTGTAAGGTGATCTTCTTGGAACGAGCCCCAGAGAAATCAATGAACACTGTCTATCTTGAGGAATTACTCAAGGTGGTAGCACACTCCTGGACCCCAACACCAGATCTAATACACCCCAATTGCTTAACTATGACCAAAAGTGACTTTGCATTCAGTTTTCTGAGCTGTCATATGGAGGTAGTGGTTGATGTGGTACATGATTTTTTTTTTCCTCCCTGAGGATAGGGCAGTAATCCTAATGAAAAGTTTTGCAGCTGGGGAGTATCTCAGTTGGTGAGGTGCTCACCCTGCAGATACATGGACCTGAATTCAGTCCTCAGTTCTCACATTTTAAAACCATATGCATTCCCAACTGGCACATTTATTTATTACCTCATTCTCAGAATACAAAACTTTAAGGAACATATTTACAACTGCTAAGGTACATTCAGTGATTCGGGAGTACAAAGTCTCCATCCTTCATCCTATTTCATACACGAGTAAACTCTGGCCACACACTGGTATTTCCAGTTGACTAAAATATTTCCTACCATTAAATACCAATACTAATGGGGAAGTAAAACACATGCAGGTAAAAATTTAAGTAGCACAAGCAGAGAGGGTCCTAGCCCTTAGCCTCAAGGAAGGCTGTGAATTTCCAAGGTCAGGGCACAGACTGTGCCTTCTGAACACAGGGTCCCATCACCGCAGGAAGAAAATGATGTCTAGAGGGGTTTGAGCAACAACTAGAAAGTGCCTGATCTGGACCTTAAGGGCATGCTGGATCCAGGGTGGAGGCTTTCCCGGTATCCGTCATGCAGTATGAACTCTGTGTGTGAACCATTCTTGCTGCTGAATGGAACTCTAGTGTCCACTTTGTCTGGATTTTTTGAGATACTGCCTCCTAGCTCAGGACATCCATGAATGTCTGGTAATCCCTCCTCGGGTCTGCACCACCACACACAGCATATTTGTCCATTGTCAAAATGGATCACCCCAAGAGAAATAACTATAGGTCTTCATTAACTGGAGCATTGCGAAGCAAAGTCACGGAAATGAGAGACCCTGGAACCGAACTAGAGAATGTAAAAGATGTGTTCTTTATCCAGTAGGTAACGGTGAAAATTGTACCTTACAAAAGTTTATCCAGCCCTCTAAGCTACCATTTAAAATGGTATCATCTGTCTCACAGCAGAGTGGGCATGAAGAGAAGGCAGCATGGGCAAAATGGCATGAGATACGGTTTTTTAACTCTCCTGAGATTTTTTTTTTAGTTTTCTCTGTCCTTTGCTTATACAACCATTGAACATAACATCTCTTCTCCGGAAAGAGTTGCTCACCTGGGTACTAAAGGTAGCAAGGTGATTGTTATAAACTGTGAGTTAACATGGGCTGTATCATATCCCCCCATCTCTCTCTCTCTCTCTCTCTCTCTCTCTCTCTCTCTCTCTCTCTCTCTCTCTCGTGTGTGTGTGTGTGTGTGTGTGTGTGTGTGTGTGTGTGTGTGTGTGTGTGCGCGCGCGCTCATGTGCATGCATGTAGAAATAAGAAGACAACCTTGCATTTTATTCTTCAGGCACTTTCTACCTTTTTCTGTTATTTTGGGGTTTTCCTTTGTTTTGTTTCTGGACAGGGCCTCTCACTGGCCTGGGAACTTGCCAAGTAGGGTCATCTAGCTACACAACTCCGGGAATCCACCTACTTCTGCCTCCCCAGTGCTGGAATTACAAGTGTGGATTCTGGGGATTGAACTCAGGTCCTCACGTGTGCAAGATAAGTACTTTACCAACTGGGCCACGCCGCCAGCCCTCCAGCTCCCAACTCAAGTGGTATCATCTGCCTTACAGCCAAATCCTCAGACACATTTCCAAAGGCCTGGTGATCTTTTTCAAGTGACTTAAACTTTAACCACTGCTTACGAAACTGAGAAAGCACAGATACCCAGCATCTTCTGTAGACGAAGAGTCTTGGCTTGCTTGCCTCCGGGTTTTCACATCCTCCATTCAGTTTCCTGCCCAGTTGGAAAGGTCTCTTACGCCTGCAATTCCACTGAAGTCACTCCCTTTTTTTATTCTCGTGACTCCTTTTCTGGGTGAGCCTCATGAGGCCACATCCCTGACTTCAGTGGCTTCCCCGCCGCACTCCAGCTAAACTCTCAAGTCTTTGCAGGACATTGTTATCCCTGCCCATCCCGCTTCTCCTCTCTCCCTGCTTTGTCCCCAAAACCTCCTTTCTACTCATCATCAGAAGTTCATGCCAACTTAGAGTTTCTTCCTCCGGGCTGTCTCTTCTACCGTGGCCCCTCATCCTCCCCTGACTGCCATTTCTAAGAAGCGGCCTCTTCCATCTGAGGTGCACAGCTCGCAGGCAGCCCTTATCGAACCCCTTGCAGTCTCCCTCCTAATTCCTCCCACTTTCTGAGATGATCTACTTGTCTGCTTGCGTTCTCTCTCGCTAAGATGGAAACTTCCATCTTCCTGGTACGCAAAATCACCAGTGCCTAGTAGCAGTTAATGAATTAATGAATGAATGAATGAGTGAGTGAGTGAGTGAATGGTGGCTAAAAATGAAAGTTGCTAATCATAAGAAGAGGCAACATTGAAGAGAAGTTGACTCGGGGTTTTACTTGGACTCAATTACCTCGGTGGTCCCTCCAGATGAAGGAAGGTTTCCCAACTCAAGGTACATTAAGACTGGATTCTCCCAAAGCATCTTTTAAAATCCTGACTCTCAGTAACACATCCGTCATTAGAAAGAAATCTGGCAGCACATTTTAGTTTTACTGTGAGTTTTCTGGCTTGCCATGGAATATGAGCTAATAGTTAGGGAAATTATATTACTTGAAGCAGTATAATGAAGCCATTACATGTTTGAGCAACTTGATTAATGTCTGTCTCCAACTCTAGACTGCCTGTCCTGTGGTAGCCTTGACTTTGGTTTGTCCTGTTCTGCTCTCAGGGCTTAACATTGTGTTCCTTTGTAATGGGCGCTCAGGATAGACTCTGAGTCGATGCAGGGAAATGAGTTCTGAGGCTCAGGTGTGGACACTGCTGGGATGTGGACGCTGCCAGGGTGTGGATGCTGCCAGGGTGTGGATGCTGCCGGGGTGTGGATGCTGCCAGGGTGTGGATGTTGCCGGGGTGTGGATGCTGCCAGGGTGTGGATGCTGCTTCCCCATAGCATTCTTCCTTCTGACCCACCAACATCATCATCCCCAGTCATAGGAAGTATGAGACACTTATTTCCCTGCATTTTGACACTTGCCTGAAAGTGGAGAAGATAATTAGCACCTTTGGATTTAGAGGTACCTCAAATATGGTATGCTCATGCCAAATGATTTTGGGGGAGCAGGGAGAGTAGTTCAACAGTGAAATGTTTCCAAAACAGGGATTTATCACCACCACCACCACCACCACCCTTCCATGGGGTATTACAAATAACAGCTTGAAAGGAGGGTTTGCTGCAAATATTGGTGAATACAACATAAACCTTGGCCTCATTTTGCGCATTAGATGCCTTACTGGCAGAATGTATATAGTTGAATATTTACATAAGCCCCCTTTCTCATTGGCTGCAATTATTATCTTAAGAAATGTTTTACCCAGAGAAACAGAAGAGGAAATAAAATTGATCTCTACCTAGGAAGTCATGTTTTAGAACGCATTCAGCCTTTAGTGTGTGCAGCATCGGGACATTTAATTCGCTCCTGCCAGAAGAATTAATCAAACGAACAATTGATCCATACAACCTTTGCACATTCATTAAAAGCACACCCGTGTACAGCACATCCAACTGATTGTGCCCGTGTCTTTGGAACTACCCACTGCCCAGATGGGACTTGAATATATAAGTAGGCTCAGTCGCTGTCACGGGACTTAGGTACAGCACTAAATTGACGAACCAAATGGAAATGTTTTCTCAGGCTGAACAAAAGCAATTGTTCTAGGTTGTCCCTTAGCCTTGGGTGAGCTCCTTGCATGCCTCCTCTTGCCTCCCCTCCCCTTCACACACAAATGCCCCTATCTGCCCTGTGCTATATTAAGTAGTTTTAATCAGCTGCTTATCAATTTTGAGCACCTCTTAATTTCTCTGGAAAAAACTGAAAGTAGGTGAGATATAATTGATGCAAGAGGCTTTGAAGGTGGTTTGCTGGACAAGGGCAGAGCCAGCAAGTGTCTGGAAGGTTTTCCTCAATGCTTCTGTTACAGAAAAGCTGAAAACCTTAGAAATTAAAGAAAAAAAGGCCAAGTCACCCATAGGCGACCTGTGACTGTTTACACACTTCCTTCTGTGTGTGGGTGCTGAAGACGGAAACTGAGATCATATTATGATGTGTTATGAGACAGGGATTTCTCATTTTACTTAACACGGTGCTGTATGGCTCTTTTCTGAACCTGGCAGCCATGATGATCTTTATCAGAGCAGCTTCGCCTCCTGCAGGGGACCCTCAGGCTCTGGTCTGCTGCCTCCTTGCTCTGCCTCTGACTTAGCTATCTGTAGTTCCACCCCAACTGCATATGACCCTGTAGGTGATGAAGCATAGTGACTGTGAAAGGTTAACATAAAGGGGAGACCTCCGTTTATGGAGCTCCCGGAAGTTGTCATCCATGCTGGGGTGAGAATCTCAAGCGACTAGGCTACTTTACTCTGTAGGTAACACCTCACCCACAGTCTCTAAGCAGGCCCAGTAAATACACTGGTCTGTCAAGTGGGATGCCAGTGACATTGTACGTGGGTCTGTCATTGGAGCCTCATCTGGGGTGGGTAACCATTTGTTCACATCTCCCCATGGGAATTCCATTTATATCCTCCGAATCTTCTAAGACAATTCAGGAGAGGAATCACAGCCTGCTTGTAAATGTCCCGTAGTTTATGTGATGTAACCATCGGGCAGAAGCATTTGAGTTATGGCAGAGTTCTACCGTTAACAACAAAGCTTCAGAAACTCCTCTGAATGTCCCTCTAAGGGTTTTTATCATTTCCTCTGAGATCCTGAGGATGAAAATAACCAAATGGTACAGACTTGCACATCATCATCTGTGCATGTGCGTGGACACAAACATGTTTACAGGAGTGCCCACGGAGGCCCAACAAGCATGCTTTACTCCCTCATCTGGAATTACAAATGACTGTAAGACACGTGATGTGACCTAGGTGCTGGGATCCTAACTCCTGTCCCTAGCAGAGCAGCAAGTTATGCTAACCACTAAGCCATGTGTATAGAACCCTGTTGGTTTTATTTGTTGAAAATTAATGTTGTCCTCACTCTCATTGGTTTCTGAAAGGGTCCAGAGGACGGTACCTTAAATAGCTTTATGTATTGCTTTAGTGCCCCAATTCATTTTGCTGGTCACACTATATCTCCTTTGGGTTTGGGCCTTAATTACTCACAGGCCACGGAGTCATATGTTTATTGGTGATTGGATTTTCTTCTCCTGAGAGTTATGCTATCACCATTCTGGTTCATTACAAATAATTGCTCTTATGCTTAGAAAGTCTATGTCCAAAGTGTAATATAACATTTTCCTATATCTTTTTCTAGCTTGTTTTATTTTGCTTCTTGTTTAACCTCTTTGAGTTCTTTGGGAAATGTTTTGACTGTTGAGAACAGTGAGTCAAAATATGTTTTCATCAAAACACTTTTAATGATGAGTAGTGGCAGTCCAAATTAAGCCAGCCTTTAGACTGAAGAGGAAGCATTGCCCGAACCTGGAAACTGTGTCCATCCAGCTGAAGCATAGTTACCTTTCATCCCTAAACACTGGAGACCCCAGGGCTTGAACTCCATGGACACACTACGTTTTGTCTGTGCATTTGGGCAGTGGCAGACACTTGTGATGTTTCCAGCTGGGGCCATTGTCACAATACTGATATGAATATTTTTGTGCAAGTCTTCATGTGGATGTGTGTGGGTGTTTTGCTTTGTTTTGTTTTGTTTTTTGTTGTTTTTTTTTTCTTTTGCTTGGATGGGGACTTGTTAGGTCTTTTCCCGAAATGGTTGTACTGTTTTACACTCTCACCAGCATTCCCATTTCTCTGTATAAGCAAAAGAAAGTTGCACCCTAGATGGGAAAAGACCTTAGAGCCAAAAACAGAGCCAGAATCATAGGTATTTATAGCAAATACAAGACATTGAAACGTAAGCGTTATCATATAAAAGGACCAGATTTGTTCTAGATTAAAGCAGATGCCATTTTTCTTCTCTGATGCTTCCTCTTATGTTGAGGTGGGGACATGTTTAAAAAAATCTATGGTCCTTTTACATGGACCTCCCTCTAACTACAACCCCCCCCCACACTTCTCTGTGGATACCAATGTTAGAAGACAGTTTTACATTCATCTTTTTGAAGAATGAATTTATCATACCTAGCCCATCATTTTCAATGTTTTATTAATAATCTCATACAATATATTTTGATCATATTTACCTCAGCTCCTCCCTTTAGAGCATCCTAGACCCACTCCCAATGTTGTGTCATTTTTAAAAATTCATTTTATGTTACTCATACATTCATGAGCATAGGGCATCATGTTTCATTGTTAAAACTGTTTAGAAATTTTGTCCTAGTGAAAATCAGTGGGTCACAACACATGAAAGTGATAAGAGGACGTGAAAGAAAAGGGGGAAAGGACAGGGGTGGAAGGGAGACGGGGAGAGCGAGACATAGAGAGACACAGATAGGGAAAATGTAACAAGAATAAATAAAATACACTATGTACATATATGAGATTGTCAAGGAACAAATTAAACCAATAAAAAAGTCCATCTTCTACACTGTAAGTTACTTTTTAATTCAAATGACCAATAAGGATATTATTGACTGTTGCTGGAGGCCTCCTTTCAGGCGGACATTGCTGTGCTTGTTTGATTCCTCAGCTTCCATCACTGTAAAACCCCATGTTTTTCATTTGCGGGCAGAAATGGTGGCGATGCTGGTGATGTCATTTCTGCAATTGTGTCTCATTCTATGGCAGGCCAGTCATCTTTCTGTCACTGTGACAGAAACCTCAAGAAAACCAACTTGAAAGAAGAACCATTTGTTTGGGCTTCTAGCTTCAGAGGTTTTAATCTTTGGTCACCTGGCCAAGATGCTCTGGGCCTGTGACAATACAGTGCATCATGGCGGAAGAGTGTGGGAGAGAAGGCCTAGGCACCTCAAGGTGGATGAGCTCTCAGCTGCAGCTGATGGCCTCTGCTTTGCTTTGGGCTCTTCTTGTTGCCCATTCTAATGTCCCCACTGCTACTTTTTAGTTATTAGATCCCATCAGATGGCCCAGTTCCCTCCACTGAGAACCAGTCTACCCTACCCTTCGGTAAAGAGGAGAGGTTGGATATGCTGATGCTAGAAATCTCACTTGGTTCTGAGTTCTATTGTTGTGGATGGAAATAACAATATTTTAACGTTACCCAAGTGCTCAGAAACTCAGGGCATCCTCAAAACAAGAGTGGCACCTAATTCCAAAGCTTTCATTCAAATGGAGTCTTTTTTTTTTAAATGGGAATTCCAATTTGTGTAACATGCCATTAAAGACTTTCACATCCTGTGCGAGTTCTACGGGTCCAGAGTGGAGATGCCTTGACCTGCCCTTCAGTTGTAAGAGGGGAGGAAGGAATGAGAAGGAAGGGTGTGGTATATCCAGGTTAGGTCTGTGCTAGTCCAGGCAGAAGCCTTTCTTCCTGGGTTTGGAGTCTTGGGCTTCAGTGACTGGGAGAGCCATCAGGTATGGGACCAGTCTAGAACCAGAAACTCGGAGCTTGGGAGGCTGCATGCAGGGTTCTGTGAAGGTCTCATAGAGAATCCAAGTGGAAGTAATGGCCAAGAAAGATGACATGAGGTCCATCTGGCTTTAAACCTTAACCATCACTCGCTTCATCTTGCCCCATGTCCTGTCTGATGCTCAGAGCCCCTCCTTGTCGTGTTTTGTGGCCTGTTTTTCTCCAGGGAAAGTAAGGTAACCCAATGAGGCCGCATGGCCAGGGGCTAAAGCCGAATGCAGCCCAAATCCCTGTGCTCAGCTGAAATAGTGTCATGTATTTTACAGACAAACTAGAGAGATGAGATAATTCTGACTCGTTTCTTCCCTCTGCCCAGAGAAACTGCCCTCCTGGGTTCCACTCAGAGGCAGAAACAGGGATGGGGAGCTGATTAGTGGAGAATACAGAAACTTACATTGAGTCCCTTCAGCATCATGTCGGTTCTGGGCTCCATCACCAATAAAGGTCATCGCCATCCGGCAGGAAAGATACTTACTCAGTTGCAGGTCAGCCTGAGGCATCAGATACCAAACCAGACAGATAATTCTGGACACTGTTTCCATCAGACTGAGCTCATGAGCAGAGTCTGTACTGATTCACTGGGTGTGAAAACGCTAGACCGTTGGTGCAATTGAACAGATTTATCGAGATATAGTTTTAGTGTCTTAAAGTTCACCTACAACAAGGGCACAGTTCATCTGATCGTGTCTTTTATGGTATTTGTGGGAAATCTCTCCTCATACTCCTGCCCCTAGCAGCCACTGATCTGCCTGGGACTGCCTATCTCTATTGGTCATTTCTGGATGTTTCGGTGATCTCGTTAATCTGTCTTTTTTCACTCATGGCGCATGATGCTGATAAGTTGCACCTGCCATGTTCATGTCTTCATCCCTTCACATTTCTAAGGAGTGTTCTGTTGCATGGTTGCTGCATTTTGCTTATCTACTCACCACGGGTGGACACTTATGAATATTGCTACCATGGTTGAGTACTGCAGACTCCAAGGAAGGGGATTACTGAACTGTATGAAAATTTTAACCCATCTTTCAAAGTGATTGCATCAGGTAACATTTCCCCCAGCAGCATATGATGCTCCCCCTTCTCTGGAATCCTTGCCACCGTGTGTTACGGCCATGTTCTAGGTTATAGTCATCCTGGTAATGTACTGTGTACACAGTGAGTTTCCCTGGGTGCCAATACTAAGCATCTTTTCATGTGCTTATTATCCAATGAGCACAATTAAATGGAACTATGAATCCTTTTGAATACCTTAAATATTTGTGTGTAGGGGTGTGTGGTATGGTGTGTGCGTGTGTATGTGTCGTATGTGTGTACATATATAGTACATGTGAATGTGGGTATATGTGCAGTGTGTATAGTGTGTATGTGTGTAGTGTGTGTTGGGGGTCCATATGCCATTGGGTGGACCCTGTCCACTTTATTTTTATGACAGGGTCGCTCTTACTAAATGAACCTGGAACTCACCATCTCAGCCACACTGGGTGACCAGTGAGTTTGGAGGTCTGGAGGACCTTCTGTATCCACCTCTACACCCAACACACACACACACACACACTACAAAGTACTAGTATTACATACATGTAGCACCAACACCCATATTTTACATAGAAGCTGATATCCTGGACTTAGGTCTTCACGCTTGAGCAGCACTTTACCCTCTGAGTCAACTCCTCGGCTCCATCAGAAATAATCTTAAAGCTGACTTCATTCCATTGTTACTAGTGAAGACAGTAACAGCAATATTAAACTGAATGATTGTTGGTTCACTCATGGGGTCATAAGAGTCACTGAGGTCTTATATGTGCCTGGAGGTGTGCTGCATTCTGAAGGTAAAGCAACAAACAGGAAAGTTATGCACCATCCGTCATACAAACACATGTGTGAAAGATCTGTACAAAATGCATGATGGGAATTAGGGTGGATCAGAGTGGACAGGAGCAGAGCTGATCATGGCGGCCATGATCAGGCTTTCTCTGGGAAGTCCAGGCTCTGTGGGGAACAGATGAGGGCGTGTTCTGGTTTTCTTTCCTTTATAGATGCTAACTTTGGTCCCTCTGTCCTTGAGCGTCCATCTCCCCGACACTGAGCAGGGCCACCTGTGGCATGGTTAATGGCATTTGTGCTCCTATGTTTGGCAGGTGCTACATCACTCTCACCCAGTCTCTGCACTTGACCATGAGTGGGGCTCCGGCAGGACCTGCAGGCACAGGCAAGACGGAGACCACCAAGGACCTGGGCCGAGCCCTGGGCATCATGGTCTATGTGTTTAACTGCTCCGAGCAGATGGACTACAAGGTATGACTTCACCCATCCTCTGGAGAGACTGGGACTTGGGTGGCAGCTCAGTAGGGTACATGATTTGTCCGTACTTCATTGGCCCGTCTCTCCCAGGAAATGCAGCGTTCACATAGGAGGTTTTTCCTTACTCTTTCACAGAAGGTTGCTTTAACCCTTGTGCCTCCTGGCAACCTCTTACCTAACTAAGAAGCACAGCCCTGTACATCCTGACTCCACTAATGAACTTTGTGAACAAATGGATTGTTTGGCATTCTTCCGTCACCTGTAAAGTGATGAGGCTGAATGAGTTCTCCCCAAAGTCCTAAATTTACTGATGGGTGGAAGGGCAGAAAGGCTCATGAGTAGCTGTGATGAAAATGCCTGTCTCCAGGTGACAACTTTACTTGAGCTTCTCTGTAAAGGGGTTGTTTCCTCTGGGATGTTATGGCAGAAGAGACTAGCCACTGCCCAGTGCAGAAGATACCTGCAGACAGGCAGTGTAAAGGCCATATGCTCTGTCGTTCCAGAACCCAGCACAGTCCAAATAACTAATGTGTTCCAGGTTATATGCTGGAGAAAAGCCAGAAAAAACAAAAGGCCAGTGAGGTCACTTTCAGCTACAGACACTCTGCTCACAAATGAATAAAACCTCATTTTAGGGATGTGTAATAGCAGCTTGCCCCCCTGTCTCTACACTGGAGTTTCCTCATAGTATATTTTTTAATAAGATGTTTTCTGTTTCTCGTGTAAACAGAATAAAACAGATAATGTGAACATTTCAGAGTAGAAGAAAAAGTTACATGAAATAGGTCAAATACAATTTCCTATTTGAAAAATACACTTAATATAGAAATAATTTTAGAGACTGCAGCTACAGAACCCTAATTCTTTAGATGACATTCCTTTTCTAGAACTGGGCTGGTTAACTTTTAGTAGAGACCCTTCTGTGGACAAGCTACAGAGCCCTGGGAAGCCATGTTTTCTCCTCACAAACAGAAGGGGCATCCAGACCTGAACCCCTCCCTTCCCGGAGCCATTGCCTCTAAATTTGGGCACAAATGTTTTTATTGATGAATACATTAAGATAATGTTTCTTTTCATGGCTAGAAGAAGATTTTTTCCTCTTTAAAGAAATAAACTCAGCCTTAAGGATTATTTTGAACTTCTAGATTCTTCTATAGTTAATTATTGGCAGCATTGCTGAAATAAGAAAGTCTCCCAAGGGGACTATTCTGGAAGACACGCTCATTTGAATGTAGAAGGTCTGTGTCTTCATGACAGAAAACCAGCAGATGTCTTCAAAGTCACATCAAGCACAGCCAACAGGAAGAGAGGAATTGACTCTGTGCCCACCCCACCTCCATCATGAAGGTCATTTATCACAATGCTTTCAGAGCTAATCAATGTCCCTGGCCCCACCTATTCCCCTGACTACAGAGTCTTAGAAGAGTGTTGATCTTTGACTCATCTGGGCTGTCAGAAAAGTTTGTCTCTGAGTCCAGGCCAGATACAGACTAGAAAAGTGTCAATAGAAGTCTAATGACGCCACAGAATGAAGGTGCTCACTTCCTAAGCACAGACAGCTCTGTAACCAGGCAGACTCACTAAACTGCTCCTGCAAGCCTGTCTCCTCTATGTCTGGCTGTTTGGAAACACTCCAGAAACAAAGTAGGTTGCTTTATTGGTTACTGTCATTGCTTAGAATGTGTGGGGCATTTGGGAAGAGAGCAAAATAAATGTTTCATCCTTCAGAACTGCAGATGGAGAGGCTCCAAAAGTAGCCAGTTGGGAGTTCCCACCAGGGAGTGTCATTAGCCATGCCGAGGGTTCCAGAGAAACACAAAAGGCTGGTGTGTCACTCAGGGGGTCATGTTTTCTTAGCATGCAGAAGTCCACCAGGACTCCAGCTTCGATCTCTAGCACAAAAGGAGGCCAGGAGGTGGGGGAGAGAAAGAAAGGGAGAGGAAAGAAGGACGGAGGGGAGGAGGGAAGGAGGGAGGGAGGGAGGGAGAGAGGAAGGACAGACTAGGTGCTAGAGAGATCAATGAAAAGCACTCAGCAGAGGCATGTGTAGAGTGCTGGGACTTTACCCCTGAAGATGAGCTGTGACAGTGACAGGCTGGGGTATTCTGTGGAGGGCTGTCCTCAGCCAGGAGTCAGTGTGTTTGGCTTCAATGACACTTAAGGAATTTTCTTTAGGACGGGGGCCAGTTTCTTTAGGTCTGTGAAACCACCAAAATGTCTCTGCCAGTGTCTAGGAATATACCTGCTTAGTCTCAATGCTGCTGGAAAAACCTGCCGCCAGCTGAATCAAGAGTGGTCAAGGTACTATGTGGTTTTCAGAGAGGACACAGAAGGAAAGTGGGAGGGTCTGGGAGACCGTATGGATGATACAGATGAATAGATAGGTACATCAGGTAGATCACTAATTGAAAGATGATACATATATACGTAGATCAAATATAGTCTGGTCTATCTGGAGGGACAAGACATTTATGGAAAAGCCAGGAGCCAGTTCTGAGCAGCCAATATCCCTATTCCAGCCCTCATCAGCTTCGCTCCTGAGCTTTTCTCCTAGAGCCTGGCTAGGGTGAGGAGAGAAAGGAAAAAGAGCCAGGCATAGCTGTCATGAATTTTTGATACGTCTGCTATGACTCTAACAGTGATAACTTCTGTTTGCATTTCCCCAGAGTAGAGACTAGAACTGAGGATAGCACGGTGGCCAGGAAGCCTTAGGGAGCTTGGGGGATATCAGGAGTCGGGTAGAGATAGAGCACAGATACCACTGACCATAGGCCCTTCAGGTGGTGGGCTACAGGAAGACCTGTGGGCTTTAGAATAGCAGTGAAACCTAACCATGCCAGGAAGCTGTTGTGGGGAGTCACGTGAGCACAGGCAGCTGGAGAGGAGACTGGGGAGAATTTTGCAGACTTTAGACAGGACAAGAGAGAACCCAGGCACCAAGACAGTGAAAGGGGGGAATAAATATCATGAGAGAGACTTAACAAAGCCCAAAGATGATCTAGAAAACATGGGAAAGTAATGGGCTGATAAAACAAACAGGTATTAGAGAGGAGGGCTAGGGCTGTCCTTGTGAACTTCCATCCCAGGGCATCCATATGGGATGACACAAGCTGACTCAACTCTGTGACCACAGGTACAGGGCCTGGGCGCTCCTAGAACAGCCTGAAAATATGGAAGAAAGGGAAAGTGGGAAAGTTACAGGGCTAGCCAATGTCCCTAAACACAGCCAATTAACACTGAAGAATCTTGTAGATCTCACCAGGCATGGGACTTGACAAAGCTGTGACACATGACCCATAAATGAATCCACCAACATCAGAATAAAGCCATAGAGCTTATTAGAATGCTGAAGTAGAGCTGAAATGGGTGAAACAGCGAAGAGAAACTGGGTGCACAGAGTTGTTTACAGGTTGCTTTTATGTGCAAGGTTTACACATCGGACCATCAGGTAGTGTTTCAATGACACGGTGTCCTGGAATAATTGTAGTTGGGATTTACCGTGGTTAGCAACAGTCTAGCCCCGAGGCAGCGATGGTCCTGCCCTGCATCAGAACTGGCTCAGCACAACTACCTGGCCTACACTGGCACCCACAGTCTGCAGCAAGGACTTAAAGATGAGCTCTTTCTGATGAGATAACGGTCCTGTTTGGAAGCAGAAGTGACCTTGCAAGCCCAGCCTGCTCAGAGGCAAAAGCAGCCTTGTGAGGCTGGCTCTGCACAGCCATCGATTGCAGAATGGCGTCAACACCTCATATTAAGCAGAAATATTTTCCCCTTGACCTTAATTCAGAGGCTACTGTAAAAACAGCCAATGGCTTTGAAGTTGAGAAAATTTGGATGATTTCCGGACCTCAGGAGGTTCACCATTCTCTAAGAATCACAACGGTATCTCAGGACTTCTGACTCCCTCGGCTTCTGGTATAGAGGGTCTTCCCCACCTTGGGAGAATCCTGACACTCTCTTCCTCATCACATTTCTTACCCCATCACTGAGGTGTAAATCTCAGTCATCCTGAGTGTTTGCACCTTCAGTTTCCAAGTGCAAATCAGTCATCAACATGGACCCTCCCTCAGCTTCCTCCACTTTCAGCCTTTTGCAATGACCTGTTTTTATTACAGGACAGAGGTGGTGCCACTGCTTACCAATAATACCAAGAAGTTTATCCAATGAGCAAGTGGTGGTGACATGGGTTCTGCTATTGGACCTCAGTAAATAAGGAGGTTGGGGAAAGTACTTATGGAAATTCTTTTAAAGGTTTTTAAAGGTTTTATGTGTTGTCTACAGTTCATAAAATGGATAACAACTTTAAAAGCTTTCAAACCGCTGTTAGGCATAGGATTTGGTTCCTGATTTTCTAACTTAGGGTCTGTGATATTTATCAAAATTTATATAGACACATACATGCATGCATGCATGCATACATACATACATACACATGAAAAGTGGGTGGATATATATATGTAGATGAGTAGATAGATAAATAGATGATAGATAGATGGATAGATAGATGATAGATAGATAAGTAGATAGATAGATAGATAGATAGATAGATAGATAGATAGATAGATAGATGACAACCTCAACTTATAGGAATTTTTAGAATAAAACTCAAAGCCTGGAACCATATCACCCTCCAGGACACATCCCCCACTAGGAACTCTAAGGTGGTTGTGTCATCCTCTTTCTGACTGCAGGAAGACTCTCCTCATCTTGACGTTTCTGTTGTTGTTCATTGCCTTTTTCCCTCACAAGAACATCCGCCCCAGAAAGGCCTTTCTTTTCTATCCTGAGTGCTGTTTATTCCTCATGACCCAGAGCATTCTCTAGCAGACAGTACCTGCTCAATTAATATTTGTTGTATGAATAGACTTGGTTTTGCTTTATTTTGTTAGTAGTTCACTTTGTAGAGCATTTTTTAATTTGGGGAGCAATTGTTACACAGCACCCCATGTGTTCTCCTTTCCTCACACACAAGCCCCCACCTATTATTAAATTACAGGTGTGCTGCCTAGTTTTATGTCATCTTGACATAGCTAGAATAACCAGAGAGGAGGGAGCCTCAGTTGAGAAAATACCTCCATAAGATCGGGTTGCAGGCAAGCCCATACGGCACTTTCTTAATTAATGACAGGAGGGCCCAGCCCACTGTGGGTGGGGCCATCCCTGGGCTGGTGGTCCTAGCTTCTATAAGAAAGCAGGCTGAGCAAGCCACATGGGCAAGCCAGTAGGCAGCACCTCCCATGGCCTCTGCAGCAGCTCCTGTTCCAGGCCCCTGCCTGTTTGAGTTCCCATCCTGACTTCCTCCAGTGATGAACAGTGCAGTGGAAGCATAAGCCAAATAAACTCTTTTTGCCCCAATCTGCTTCTGTTCATGCTGTTTCCTCATAGCTACAGTGACTCTAACTAAGACAATAGGTTAGTGTAGTATACAGAGCCTATACACGGCTCTAAACTAAAATCTAAGACAATGTTGGGATTCACCATTTGCAGGAACAGTTGAATGTGTAGTTATACTGGTTTAGGCAAGTGTATGATGCTGTCACCCAACGTCACAGTACCATGTGCAATAATTTCCCCACCCTACCATGTCCTCTCCTCCATGTGCATTTCGGTCTCTTCCCCTACCTTCTCTCAAAATTCCTGGCAACTGCTGGTCTTTTTTTTTTTTCTTTCTCCTTTGTTTGCCTTTTCCACCTGAGTTTGAGCCTTCTAGGGTTTAATACAATGTGGGCTGTATTTTCCCTCCCTCTTTAAACTCTGCCCTACATCCAACCTTGCCTACCTAGGTAGATGTCGGACTGATTCTGACAAAATGTTGCCTTAATCACCGCCTTGCATGCAAACCTCTGAAGACCCCTGTAATAGCTCAAGGCTTTCTGTTACTAAGACTTTCTTTAGTAATCAATTTTCCATCCCACCTGGCACCTTTACTTTTCTCTGGGCACATCATTATTTCACTCATTTTTCTTTCGTAATCTTTCATCCTCCTGGAAAGCCTTCCCCTGGCCTCGCTACACAGACACGGACTGTATTCTGAAGCACCTCACTCTGGGAACTAGGTGCTTAGGCTTCCGTCTGCCTCCATTTGTTTTCTCACTATGCCCATGTTGCTGGAGTGTGTTCTGAGAAACTCAGAGGTTACGTAAGGAAAAAGGAATTCGAGCCATGTAACAAATCAATTTTGTTTCAGGAATTTAAAGTATGTATATGCATATTTGTGTGTGCGTGTATGCATGTATGTGCATATTTGTGCAAAGAGAGAAAGAAGGAAGGAGGGAAGGAAGAGAAACAGACAGAGACAGAAAAATAGAGACAGAGATATACTCTTTTATATATTAGACTAAGGCAGGCTTTACTGCTGCTTGACCGACCTCACAGCCCAGTAGTATATGTTTATAACGTGGCAAAGGTAGGTTATGGAATGTAGTGTTTCTGCAACTTTCTTGACAAATATCCTTTTCTCAAGGGACAGCCGGTATTCCACAAAATATATTTGCAATGTGCTGTTGTTCTGCCAATCCCATCTTCACTGATCCCACCAGGGTACACTGACCCATTTCTCTCTGTTTCCTGTGGCAGTGTGGTCTGCAGTTTGGAATTAATACTTCTGTAGCAATCCTCTTGTATTTGTAACCCGTATTGCTCACACCTTCCTAAAAGTCCTGCAGGGACCATAATCCTTTAAAAAAAAAATGACCTCTGGATAGATGTCAGGACCCCCACGACTGCATCTCCCCAGCATTTTAGAGGCACCACTTAGCCAGTGGCCTCCAGTACCTGCTCTTTACCATGGATGCATAGCTCACTAGCTACCCTTTAAAGGAATGTATTTTGTTTTAGAATATAAATATAGTCTTCCCTTGAAATTGTTTTCTTGCTCTCTTTTGCCAAGGCTTTGCCCATGGTTTGCTTCTGTGACTGTTGTCTGTTTCCCAGCTTCCCATCAGCTGGGAAACCTTCATGGCTGGGCATGGATTGAAGACACAGGCATTGGATTCCCATTAGGGTGTGCCAAAGCCTGAGCAGAAGGTTATTTGTCCATGTGGTGTAAGACAAGCTATCTTTCATTCATTTCCTGGGACTTTGAAGGCTACAGAATGCTCAGAAAGGAACCCTGATGGCATCTTAAAGGGACTTTTCACCATAGCATCTTGGAAAGCCTCTGTTCCCATGACTTGTGTTGTCACTCATCAACTTAAAAACTTTATTGTTTTTTAAATTAAAACTTTCAGGGGGACCAGATATGTTTATAATAAAGAGGCTAGAAAAATGACTGTGGGCAAGACTCTTCTAAGACAGTGTCATTGTTTAATTTTTATACGTTCCCTTGCAGTCCTGTGGCAACATCTACAAAGGCCTGGCTCAGACTGGCGCCTGGGGCTGTTTTGATGAGTTCAACCGAATCTCTGTGGAGGTCTTGTCGGTGGTGGCTGTTCAGGTATGGATTCTAAGGGTGTGGGGACCTTGCAGTCTTCGTGGCTGGCCATGTGGAAGTCTACAGCCTTTTGTTTTCATTCTTCCTCAGCATCGTTTCCCCCTCCTACTTGCTATTCCAGCCCCCTTTCTCCATCCTTAGGGTAAGCTCCCTCTATTAGCCACCAAAGCA
The DNA here is from genome assembly GCF_964271855.1 of Acomys minous. Lineage (NCBI taxonomy): Eukaryota > Metazoa > Chordata > Mammalia > Rodentia > Muridae > Acomys > Acomys minous. The sequence goes on from NC_140498.1 coordinate 6,109,927, forward strand.
TAACCATGTCTAACTAAGAAAGTTTCTTTCTCTGTGTGTAAGATAGAGACATAAATTATCTGCCCCACCTGCTTCCAAGCAGGGGACAAAGGATCAGCCAAGGAGGTTGGTTCCAGCTGCTTGAAAACGTCATGCACATCGGTTGTAAACCTGGCCTCTGGTTTCAGCTCTTATGTTCGCTCTAGAAGTCTGTAACAGGTTGCCTATTCCACTCAGTTATGTGTAAGACAGGGCTGTCCCTGGGCTTGAGTGAGTGGAGGTGCCCAGCTGGAAAGACACGATTCCAAACTTCAAAAGTGCCTCGAGTTTTTGAGACACATGTGAGCACTTTTGGTGTTCTGAAAGTGATCTGCATAGCCACACTATAGAGTAAGACTCTGAACTGTGCTTCTTAAAGTCAGTCCCTAAAGGCTGCCTGGAGAAAATCTGAATTGAGGTCAGGGACCCACGGAGAAGCAGAGGAGAGCAGAAGGAGAAAAAAAAAAACAGAAGGTAGATTGCTTTGCTCAGTCTTTCTTGCCAGACTCTCCTCATATATCACCCCTTATGCTCCAGCGACTCTCCTGGCATAACTTCTACTTTATGTAGAGAAAACATATCAGGAGAGAAGAGGTTGCCCAAGACACACTGCTGAAAAATGACAAAGGGAAGATCTGGACCCGCTTCCTCCATCCGCATCATCAATGTGCACATACAAACGGCCAAAGAAGCAAGTTAAAACCAAATAAAAGCTGGATGTAAATGCTTTCTGGAGCAGGTGGCCAACTGATGAGGCAGGTGGCTGAGGGTTCCAAGGCAACCAGCTGCTATTCCACGACATCCCACCCCTGGGCTTCAGCTGCCACTGGGAGCCAGGGGCCATCGGGGGCTCTAGAGGCCCTTCATTTGCCTGCACTGTAGCGGTCAGTTCTCTAGGCGCTCTTATTTGACAAAGGCTACTCCACAGACACTGACCCTTGTCCCACCTGTCCCTTAGCAGAGCTTCCCCCAGAGCAAGGTACAGTTTCCCTTCCTTCGATTTGTTCTCTCATTTGGAGTTAGTCAATAGGTGGGTGGGGGTGGGGGTGGGGAGGCCCAAGTGGTAACCTGAAAACTCTCTACCATCTCTAGCATCATTCTGCCTTTGCTAGGTGAGCTGATTATTGCAAATTTCTGTGGTCTCACATTGGAATGACTTGACAGGGCCTAAAGAGGAAATGTTTCTACCAAGCGCTAGGGATGTGGGTAGATACAAGATTGTTCACCTATCAGGCACGAGATCCCATGTTTAATCACCATAACCGTTCCTTCCAAAACCTACAGTTCCATGGCACTGACTCATTCTACACAGGAAGGCCTGTTTCCCTGGAGAGCCAATGGTTAAACATTTATCAACACACCTCTGCCTTGTACAGATGGGAGACTGGTACTACCTAAACGAAAACTGAATATTCATATTTTTGCAAGAAATTATATTAGCTTTTTCTGTAATTATAATGAAATACCTAAAGTTGGCCAGCATATAAAGAAAATGGGTTTATTTGGCTCACATTCATGGGCTTTGAAGGGGGCACATCTGGCAATGACTTCTTGCTGTTAAAACCACAGGATTCATTCATGGACCCTAACCCAGTGACCTTGCCTAACCATAACGACTTCCCAAAAGTTGAATCTCTAGATACCATAGCTGGACCATGTTCCCAACATCTCAGTATCTTATAATGAGGATTTAATTCTGATATACAAACCCCTTGAAACAAACTGAAACCAGATCCAAACCATATCAGAAATTGTACATGTTGTCTGGTTGTTTCCACCCTTGGGTGGTCATATCACAACTTGGAACCAGGAACAGTGCCATAGATGCTCTCTGTGAACACTGGGGACTAACCCCTCCCTGAGTATCTGGTGTAAAGAAACCTTTCTCAGGACACTGGTTCTAGCTTATGAGTGGTTCTAAAAACTTGGAGAGACTCTGTCTCTTCCTTTAGCAGCCACTGGAAATGGCCTGATTTCCTTCTGTTGTACCACGTACTTGGAGCTTTTCTTCCTCCTTCTCCCGCTGCAGACATCTGTCTTCTCAGCCCCTTGCCCACTGTCCTATTATTTCCTCTCGCCTGTGTGTCTTCCTCTCATCTCAATCTCATTCGGGATTCCTGTGCCATGTCATCTGGCTGCTTGTCACAGTGTTCCGAGGGCAACTCTTGTTCTCACCAGCCAGGCATTGCTGCTGCCCCTGATTCCACGTAAGGCCAGAACCACACAGTATCTTTGATGGGTGTCTTGGGATGATGGTTAGTGCTACAGGCTGCCTCTGTGTGTGCTTCCCAAGGCATTCTTTTTAGCATGCCCCCACACAGAGCTCACTGAGATAATCACAGTTTTTTTCATTGTAAATTCTTCGGTGAGTTGATGTCTAAAACATTTAAATCAAAGATCGATAGCTCATAGGTGCTCAAGTGTTAAGGTGACAATACTAGTAGGAGTCATGTAGTAATGGTGATGATGGTATAACTGATGAGAGTGGCAATGGAAGTGGTGGTGTCTGTGGCGACAGTGATGAAGGTCATGACTTTGGAGATAACGGTAGTGGTGATGCTGATGGTAATGAAAGTGGTGTCGGTATTGGTGTTGGTGATGATGACAATGAGATGATGATGATGATGATGATGATGATGATGATGATGATGATGATGATGATGAAAGTATCCATGGGGAAATGACCATGACACTGGTGATGATGATAATAATGGTGGTGGTGGTGATGGTGATGATGTTTATGGTGATAGTGCTAGCAATGATACAGAGGAAGCGAGTGATGGTGGTGGTGGTGGTAATGGTAATGGAAGTGATGGAGTTTATGGTGGTAGTTATAGTGAGGAGGAGGAGGCCAGTGGAGGTTGTGATGATTGCTATTATAGCAGTGGTGGTAATGATGTTAATTGTTATGGTGGGGATGATGATGGTGATCGTGGTGATTATGAGGGCATGATGATTTCAATGGTGGTAATGATAGCAAAGGTAGTGTAGTGATACTGATTACTATGGCAGTGGTGATGAAGGTGACAATTAGGAAGCCATGGGATTGCAATGTTAGTGATGATGAGGATGGCGGTGATGGTGATGGCTATGGTAATGGTAATGGTGATGATGATGATGATAATGGTGATGATGATGATGATGATGAGGAGGGTATAATGATTGCAATGGTGGTGGTGATGAGGGGAGGTGGTGGTAAAGATGATTGCTAGCCTTGTCATTTTAACATGACAGGAAATGAGTTGGAAATAGATGTCTGTGACCCATGGCACAGGGGTAAAGGCCCACACCTGCCTTGATCAGGCCTGTATTACCTGTACCACCACCACCACCACTTATCATTAGCTGGACCATCCCCAGGTTATATCACCAACCTTAACTATTTGCTAGCAGTTGAGAGAGTACCCAACAGCTGCTATCAACTTCTTGGGAGCCAGAAAATGGGATGACCTTACTTTAAAAGGTCAGTCTCAGGCTTCTCTTCTTTTGTTCCTAGAATTAAGTAAAATATGTTCAACTTGGAACTTTCTCATGCTGCCACATCCCAGTCTAAGACACACCCATGAAGGACAGTTAGGAAGAAGTGGTCTGACAACAGCTCAGGCAGAACTGGGGTTGGTAACATTTAAAATCATATAACCATCCAAGGAGAAAATTGTGCTTAATTATTCACACAGTAATCCTGGCTGGCATATTGGTTTGGAAGCTGCACCAGCTGCTGAGGGCTCTCTGCTGCCCTCCCCTCCCTCTCCTCTCACCCGTCTGTGTTCCTCATCCCAGTGACTTCTGCAGAAGTGATTATGCTCCAGTGTTTACACTGCTGTATATATTCATGTCCCTGTCAGGTTGGTCGAGCAGAATTGCATACCCATTTGGGAAAATCCTCAGTGTGGCGATTGCGAGAGAAATTACTCACTATTTTTAAAAAGCATTATACTGTTTAATTCTTTTCCGAATCTCCTCATTGCTAGCTCAGTCGGCTCTCTAGACCTTGGGCTGTCTGAGTTTTGCGAAACATTCCAGCAAGGTACAACTCATCACCTTGAACTTGTAACAACTGGCCTTCCCCCATATTGTCTGGTGTCTCCGCTGCTTGTGGTATGAGCACTGATAGGGGTCTGGAGTGAGGCATGAAGCCACTGAGCAGCTGATCCAAGGCAGGCATGGCTGCAAATATCCAAAATCCCAGCTAAGATTGTGAGTCTAAGGCTAGCCTGCAAGGCCCTGTCCCCCCCCAAAAAAAATAAATAAAAACCAGAAGGTCCATTAGCAAGAGACTTACAGCAAAACTCCAAGGACTTCAGGTGTGGGACAAATGTTCCAGTCTTAGAGCAGAGTCGCACCCTTTGTAGAGGAGCTTACTGTAAAAGAACACAGAACTGTGACAAAAATGTACAAAGTGGTGATTGGGCTGCTCATCCTAAAGGCAGGTGAGTCCATCCTGCCATTACAGTGGGATCCAGGCAGGCTTTTAGTGATATGTGGAATTTAGACAAAGGCTTCATAGAAGAATGGCCAGAGAACGGGGTTCCTTTCTAGACTGGAAGGAGTATGGTAAAGGGGTGGAGAGAGAGAGAAAAAAAAAACCTGAGAACATTCACGCAGATGAGGTTAGCCTATGACCTCCCTAAATTGTATCATGAGCAAAAAGACAGAACAGTTTGCATATGTCACCCACTATGACAGATTTAAGGCCCAAGTGGGAGGACACAGGATGGAACCTTCAGAGAATGGCAGCTTCTGGGTTAGGTCTGTTGCAAAGGTCTGTCCTGTGCTATGTAGAATATCCATCCACTAGGTGCCTGCAGCATCCTTCCCTCCATGATGCGAGACGGTCCCTAGAGACCAAATACACCCATGGGGATTGGGTGAAAATGATCTCCAGTTGAGAACCATAGCATCCTGACAGCTTTACATTTCTGTTTTTGTTTGGTTGGTTGGTTTTTGTGTTTTAGAGAGAGGGTTTCCCTGTGTAGCCTTGGCTGTCCTGGACTGGCTTTGTTGAGCACGCTGGCCTTGAACTCACAGAGATCCACCTGCCTCTGCTTCCCTGAGAGCTGGGATTACAAGCATGTGCCACTGCACCCAGTGTATTTCTGACTCTTTAGTGGGCAATATGAACTTCTTTCTTGTTTTATAGGAAATGTTTCTAATGCATAATAGACATTATTTTCAGAGTAAAACAAATGACATGTATGTAAATACAAATAAACCTTGCAGGAAGAGGCTGCCACCTGAGTGATACCGTAGGACCCTAGGAGGTTCTTTCTGTGGTAGTCACATAAGAGCCAAACTACCTATTGAGTTCTCAGAATATGTAGGGACCTGAGTCTGACGAGGTCACGCTCTACCAGTGTCATGCTGTCGTGCCTCTTCTGTGTGAGCACCTGATATAGCTTTCAGCACACTTGATTTTAAGACTTGACCTGCTTTGCTTGGCAACTGTTCATTATCAGCCACACTTTAATTTTCCTGTTCATTTTTCACTTTGAGCCAATTTTAGATTCATAAAAAAGTTTCAAAAAACAGAACATCTTCTATTTGTCCCCCTGATGCTAACATATAAGCTAATCACTTTCTGCATCACATCCACCTCTGTAAAACTGGGGTCTCAGGCCACCCATCTCAGTCTCCAAGGAACTGAGTGAGATGCTTTCTGAAAAAGGTTCAGAATAGTGGCTGGTACTGGTCATGTGCTTCAAAAACATCAGTTATTATGATGATGATGATGATGATGATGATGATGATGATGATGATTTATTCCTGATGGCTTTAAAAAATCGCCAGAAGTGATATGACTTTAGAGATGTGTGTGCAAATTCAGCTTGGCAGCTTCCATCAAACAAGGCTTGCATTTGAGCCTCACCTTCCCTATGTACTTGTATCCCCCTCTGGCACCTCCAACCCTCTGGACTTTATCCAGGCCCCTTGGATCCTGATTGCAGTCACATCCCTGTGGTGTGTCCCTATGCTTTGTCCCAAGATTCTCACTGGCTGCAGAAGCAGTGAGGAAGAGTCACAGCCAGTGACCTCCTGTGTGGCCTAAGCAGGCGGACAGAAACACCTGTCAGCCAGCACAGAAGCTCCAGCATCGCCCACAGCCCCCGGGCCTGCGCAGTCATTTCCCTCAAGAGCCCTCTACAGAATTTTACACAAAAGCACAGATGCCTCCAATCCAAAGTACGTCATAAATTCCTGCTGAGCATGGGCTTTCTGGGCGTCAGTGCTTGGTTAGAGAGTGCTGAGTCAGGGTAAACAGCAGGAGGGTCCTAGGCTCTCGCCTTGGCCTTCACCCAAAGGTAGCACAACATCTTGTAACCGCTAATTAAGCTCGCCTCACTGTCCCTTGCCAGGAAGGTGTTCTGTATATTTTATAGACTGAAGGATGAGGAGAGAAGGAAGCAAACAGCGTTTGCCCACCACCTGACTTTCAGGTGGAGGGTAGCAAGGAGCTCCAAGGCAGAGCGGGGCTGGGGCTGTCAGCCTGGAAAGAATCTGGAGAGTTCTGCCTTGGGTGGCCAGCCCACAGGCAGGGTACTGCCCAAGCGGCATTGGTATTCTACACCAAGGGCAGTCTCAGGCTTCTGCTAATTGCTGTGAGCTCAAATACATTCAGTCATTACAACTTTGCTGCAGAAGAAGAGCTGCATCCTAATTGCTGAACTGTCACATAACCTGGCTATGTTGTCCCTTCCCTTTCTCTGCCACCTTCATATGCGCGCGCGCACGCCCCCTCCCTAGCCCTCTGCAGAACTGGGCTACCCTTGGCTTTCCTAGCATCCGTACTTGACAGACATGCTGGAGGTTTATTTAAAAACCTGCCCTGGTCCTAGCTAGCTTCAGACTCTGCTTCCCAAGACCCGCAGGAGACTAGAAAATTCCAGAGACAAGGTGGAGCCTGAGCAAAGCCAGCGCACTGGTATGTGCCCTTTGTTTTCTCCTAGAGCTGATTATTTTTTTCACATATTTCAAAGTAGAATGTGAAAAGCACACACGGTTGGGTTCCGTTGGTCTCTCTTCTCACTGAAAGAGCTACTCAGAATGAAGCTCTGAACAGGTCTCACTTGTTAAATCGGGACTGATGGAGGTAATAGCAAAAGAGGAGACTGACCTCTGCAGAAGCAGGCCGACCTTTAATCAGAACAGTGAAGGGCAGTAGTCTGACTGGGTGCTGAAGCATGAGGCTGGGGGCTGGGGGCTGGGGGCTGGGGAGCTTGGGGTTTTTGTAGGGCAAAAGGGAGCTTTGGGGAGTGGAAGATTCCACGCATGGTGGCACCCCAGCAGCCTCTAAGGTGTAAATACCAACAGGTTTGCATGCTGCTCTCCTTTCAGGAGCATACCTGGTCCTGAACCTCGCCTCCTGTGCAGGCTGTGAGGCTGTTAACGAAGTGTCAGCATTCCCATGCAGTTTCCCAGCTCACCTGAAGACCATTAACCCTTTAATGCTTGAGCTAATATAGTCCTCTGGCTTCCTCGGAGGCATTTAGAAGGTGGAGTGCTCTTGAAGAGGTCCCTCTTCAAGTCCCAGCTTACCTCTGCCATTCTGGCTCACGCCATCCCTCCCCCATAGTCTGGACTCTCCCATCTCTGAAGGAAACATCTTTCAGACCCATTCATAGTGTCACCCTGGACCCGCAATCTGGGGAGAGATGGGAGGGGTTTCAGCAAAGACAATTCACACAGCTGAGGGGACAGCAAAACTTCCGTGAGTGTCTCTGGTTTGTTTTCTATGTGGGGTTCATTACCCTTAGAGCAAGCCCCGGGGGGTGGGGTGGGGGGGGTCAGGTACTGCCATTCTCACCACGGTGCAGCGGCCAAGAACACCTGTTCAAGAATCCCCTCACACAGACACAAGTCCTGCTGCCCCAGAAAGGGGCTCTGCGACTGTGGGCAAACCACTTCACCTCTCTGTGCTTCTTGAGATAGCAAAGCGGAAGTGATGGGTTGAAATGTCCCCTCCAGCTTTCTGGAGATTTGAATGGCTTTCTGTGCATAAAAAGTACTCAGGACTAGGTATGAGGCCCGGAGGCACAACACTGGCGTGTGCAAAACCCCTCTCCCTCCTGCCCACCCCCACCCCCTCTCTTTCTTTCTCTCACACACACAAAGTTCTCAGCACTGGGGCTCCTTTAGGTGTTATTTCAAGGAACCCAGATTCCAAGTGAGACGAACACCTGCTTCCTGACCACGCCCATCCAAGTAGCCACAGTGTAAGGAAATTTCCGGCCTCATATTTAGTGCAGTCAGCAAATGCTCCAGGGTGGAGGCACCATGTTTGTGTTTCTATGCAGGGGCCACAGACAGTTGCCTGTGCTGCGTGTCTGGATTTCCAGCGTTAGTTACTTATTGCCCACCGCCCACCACTGAAATGTACAGAGCCATTTTCTTCTGATCCCCAACCAGGTGAAAAGCATCCAGGATGCAATCAGAGACCGGAAGCAGAGGTTCAGCTTCCTTGGGGAGGAGATTAGCCTGGATCCTTCTGTAGGCATCTTCATCACCATGAACCCGGGCTATGCTGGCCGCACAGAACTGCCAGAGAACCTCAAGGCCCTCTTCAGGTAGGTGGCTATATGTCTCCACACAAAGACCCCGAAAAGGGGAGCTTCTTGTGTTTTCCTATTAAAAAATGTAGTTTACGTATTAGAGAAAATTTGGAATATTTAGATAGTAGTTTTGTTTATTGGTTTGTTTGTTTGTTTGTTTGTTTTACCCATTGAAACTCATCTGGAGAAAGCTGACTTTCTCTTTGCCATCAAGCATGCTTCATGGTTCAGAGTGGGGCCCTGTGTCTGCTTCCCTTTCTCCATGATGGGCCCCAGTCTGGCTTGAACCTGTGCAGCTCTGATGTGTTCTGTCACTGTCTCTATGAGTTCATATGTGCATAAGTCCTATCGTGTTGGGGGAGGAGAAACACCATCAAATATATTGTATGAAAAATTAATTTAAAAAAACAAAAGTAGATTTTTAAAGATCTACTTTTACTGTAATGGAACCAGACTAAAATCATTTTTTACTTAATTGTAGCTCATTCAGTTACATATGTATATATTAATTTTTTTATGTACTTACAATATACATTTGTGACTTGTGTACAATTTTATTATTTATTTTCACCCCCTAGTGTATCATAAATATTTTCTCCTATTGGGTATTTTTAATAAATCTCATTCCATGGCTACATATTTTTCTATCAAGTACATGGTCCATGGTGTAATTAACTAGCCCCTCATGGCTGAATATTAGGAGTGTTTCTGCATTTAAAATAAATTCATACATAATTCTGTAATGTACATTTTTATATATAAATCTTTTTTTCTGTATGCATGATTATTTTGTTTGGCTAGCTTCCCAGAGCAGAATTACAGAGTTAACGAGCAGGAACATTTTTAAGGCTTTTGATACACATTGCCAAATTACTTTCTAAAAAGCTCAGTGTCAAATTACATCCTGGTAAAGATGCATAGAAACACCTCTTTTATTTCACCCTTGCCACCAGCGCATATGGCAATGTTTTTAACTTTTTTTTTAAATTTTGATAAGAAAACACAAACGTCTTCCTAGCACAAACTAGAGTTTGCATCCTTTTTTTCAAGACAAGTGAAGTTGGCTCAACAAAAAGAAGACGGAAGGATGCTTCCTGCTTTCACAGCCTCTGTTTATTAAACCTTTTCTAAGTGAGAGAGACAGTGGGAAGTGCGGCAGGGCTGTTTGTCTCCTTTGGCAGCTAGGGGGTATTGCCCTCTCCCGGGGAGATGGAGTCAACATTATGGTGGCCAGTCAGGCTGCCAAGCATCTCCCTGGCTGCCCCAGTCTCTCCCAGATTTGGTTGGGTTTTTTGTTTTTGTTTTTGTTTTTAAGTTTGTTTGCTTGCTTACTCGCTTTAAAACAGGATCCTACTGTGTAGTCCTGGCTGGCCTGGGACCTGTGATCCTGCTTACCACAGCCTCCTGAGGGCTGTGATCATGGCCATGTGCCGCAGCACATCTGGCTCAGCCTCTCTCTCACTCCTGTTGTAGCAGCTCTCTGTGTCACACCAATGTGGGCGTGTCCTCTCCCAAGCAATCCCTACTTTAAACAAAAACCATTGAAATATTAGCAGGCTGTACTAACTGGTACAAAACACTGCTGTTTGTGTGCCCAGAGTATTAAGTAAGGTGTGTATGACAGACAATCATCCAGGTAGGAATTTTTCTACATATTTTCTTCTTCAATTAAGGGAATCTTAGTGTGAGGGCACCAGCAATAACAAACTGCTGTAGACTAGCTGACTGAAGCAGTAGACATTGCTCTGTGTGCTTGAATCCAGAAGTCCAAGGTCTCAGAGGATCAGATGGTCAAGTTCAAAGGTGGCTCACTTCCAAGTTGCAAGGGATGGTCACTGTTATGGAGTTCACTTAAATCCAACATAACTTGAGGCTGGAGAGATGGCTCAGGGGTTAGGAGCACTGGCTACTCTTCCAAAGGTTCTGAGTTCAATTCCCAGCAACCTACATGGTGGCTCACAACCATCTATAATGAGATCTGGTGCCCTCTTCTGGCACTCACGTGTACATGCAGGCAAAACACTGTATACAACCCCTTTTTTAAAACCCAACATAATTCAAACACCAGATCAATGCAGATGACAAAAAAATTTATTCTAATCATCTGCTACTGATCGATCAGGGCCACAGAACAGACTCAGGAGCTGAACTGCAACCCTGAGCTATAATATCACACAATATTTAAACTTGCAAATCATAAACATCTGTCCAAGTTACTATCACATCTTCCCACCAGTCAAGATAGAAACATGAACTTAGTTAACCTGCCAGCAAGATGGAGAAGTTGTCCCTGAGATGGCTGGACTCAGGCAACTGTCTCCTTACAATCACCTCATGGTATTCTTCTGTGGCAGGGAGGCAGCAAGCTTGCTCTCTGACCTCACTCTGCTCCTTAGGCCTCTTTCTCATGTCCTCTAAACCCCAATCCCATCATACTGTGGGTTTCTATAACAATTTTAGGGGGATACAAACATTCGGACTCTGGCAATCTATAATATATTCATAGAGGAAAGATGGGAAACAATGCCAACAATATCTCTGTGTTATTTTTTTTATTGGAGGTGCATGGATGTCTTGCCTGCATGTATGCATGTGTACCACCTATATCCTTGATATTCCTGGAGGCCAGAAAAGGACATTGCATCTTCTAGGGCTGGAGTTACAGATGGTTGCTAGTGGCCATGGGGGAGCTTGAAACGAAACCCAGATCCTCTGTGTCAGAATAGCCAATGATATTAGGCACAGACTCATCTCTCTAGCCTCGATGAAGTTACTTTTAAAATATTAAGATGAACATCTGTTTTACACTTAATTCTTGAAAAGGCCCTGCAGCAAAGATACTGTTAGTTTCCCCCGTGTATTGGGAGAAAACAGATGGATTCCCTAGTGAGTAAACAGCAGACCTGAGGTTTGAACCTACAGCCTGGGTGCCCTCCAGCCCAGGCCTGTTACCAAGGGGCATTCCTCTAAATCTCTTGGCATTCTTCTTCCCATACTGTGTCAGCATTTTTTTTTTCAAAGCTGGGGACTGGCCATACTATTTAATATACTGCTTTCATCAATTAATATTTTCCCATGCTGCTTTCCAGTCTTCCTTCTGTATTGTACTCTTACACAGCCACATTACACACTGCTGATGTCCTCGTGTGCAGACTGGTAAATAATTTCAAGAATCTAAATATTTGGTGGCTCCTTTGCTTTTGACTGCAGGGTAAAACATTTCAAAGGACAATATGTGCTTGAGTTATTTTCAAAAACACGTTATCAACACAGGGAAAATGCAACTAAAGAGCTGTAACAGGCCAGGGAGGTACCTCAGCCAGTAGAGTGCTTGTTGTGCAGACACAAGGATGTGAGTTCAGTCGACTTGCCAAAAGCTGGGTGTGGTGTCCATCTTTCTGGTGCTGGGGAGGAGAACACAGGTGTCTCCCTGGGCCGCCATGCCTGGATCAGTGGGAGGCTTCTGAGGAACGGCATTCAAGTCCGGCTTCTCATTTCCTCATACCTTGCATGTGCACACACACACACACACACAGAGACACACACACACAGACACACACACACACACACACACACACACACACACACACACACACAAAATGTTCCCATAACATGCCAAATAAGTTAATAGCCTTAACAAGTCTTTTAAAAATTTTTTTAAAAGTATATCAGTAGTGACAGAGAAAGGAAAACCATAGCACATTGTTTTTTAAAAATATTTTATTAATTGATTCATATTATATCTCAATTGTTATCCCATCCCTTGTATTCTCCCATTCTTCCCTCCCTCCCGCTTTTCCCCCTACTCCCCTCCCCTATGACTCTGACTGAGGGGGACCTCCTCCCCCTGTATATGCTCATAGGGTATCAAGTTTCTTCTTGGTAGCCTGCCATCCTTCCTCTGAGTGTCACCAGGCCTCCCCATCAAGGGAACATGGTCAAATATGAGGCACCAGAGTTCATGTGAAAGTCAGTGCTCACTCTCCAATCAACTGTGGAGAATGTCCTGTCTGTTGGCTAGATCTGGGTAGGGGTTTGAAGTTTACTGCACATATTGTCCTTGGCTGGCCATAGCACATTCTTATACAGAGACGAAAGTCTCAGACCTGTGTTCTTGTGTCAAAATGGTGCTAATCAGTCCTACCTGGCCCTTAGCATTGGAAACTTAAATACATCTTACACAAATAAGTGCAAAACAAGCCATGGCTATCTGGACGACATCCCCACCCTGAGGAAATGGAGGTGAGAAAGCTCTGGTTCCAGCAGACACCAAGGGAGAGACTCCATTCTCTGATTAGCTCCTAGCCTATTGTAGACAGCTTGCTGGGGTTAATCCTTGCCTTTGCACGAGGCGCTCTGACCTCAAGATATAAGACCTGAGCTGTAGGCCCAACTCTGCCCTGTCCTGCTAGCATCCCCCACTACTCTGTGTAGGAGGGTCACTCCCTGTATCCTTAGTTAACTCATCTCCGATTTAGAGGTGTGAGGTAAAGTGACTACAAAGGTCCTTCTGTGAGGTTTTGGCCCTGGAAGACAGTTCTCTGCGTGATCCCAGTAACCATCTCTTATCCTGCCCAGCTCCCTTCAACCCAGTGTTTCTGCCTCTGTCTCCCTGCATCCAGGCCCTGTGCAATGGTGGTTCCAGACTTTGAGCTGATCTGTGAGATCATGCTGGTAGCAGAAGGATTCATTGAGGCCCGAGTCCTGGCCAGGAAGTTCATCACTCTTTACCAGCTGTGTAAAGAACTTCTCTCCAAACAGGTAAGGCCTCGGGGGAGGCTGATGGCCAAGCACCATGCTGTGGCCCAACACGAAACCAATGGGCTAGAGGTTTCTTGCAGAGTGTCTGGCCTTCTGTGCAATATGAAAAAGCCCTGGGTACTCGTGCGATAGAAGTTTGTGTTCAGTGTTCAACTCAGCCCTCTTTCAAAGTTTTCGAGCACTGAATTATTTTTAAAATAGAGTTCTTAATAGCCTTTCTCAGACAAGTGCCCCATGAAGAATGTGGCAGTGGCAAGTGACAGTCCCTGAAGAGAATGGCATCTTCCTGAAGGGACATGAGATGGCCTGCGTGCCGGGAGTGTCTTAGAACAACAGCTCCATGTTGTCCCTGAGTAGTGTGAGGTCCAAATGCCCTCTCCTGAAGGCAGGCCCAAGAACCAGCATCTTAACAAAGCCTGGACCTGTGCCTGTAAAGTTAATACTCTGAATGGAGAATTTCTAGGTGTCAACGACAACCCAAAAAAGCCTCCCAGTGAGTTTCACACCCCATTTGTATATGTGGGGGGGTCTCTCTCTCTGATCACCTACCTTGTCATGGGTGCTGTCAGCCCTGTTACGTAGTTACAAGAGAGAGGAATCAATCCTGTTTTCTCCATGCATTTTCATTGTGTCCTCCCTCTAGGTTGCCTGTTACCACTGACCTACAGGCCTGTGACTTCTGTGCTCACCATTCTGTCACAAGCCTCTCTCTCTCTGTCTGTCTCATGCCTAACTGAATATTGTCAGCTGGGTACCCACCACTCTCCCTGTGTCTGACGAGCATCTCTGCTCAGTACACTCAAAGCTGCTCTTCCCTGCCTGCTCCCACCTTCTTTCCCTGTTCTTGACACAGTATGTGAGCTAGGGGAATGATGAAAGAGAGAGGGCACAGCGTGAGCCAGGACCCAAACTAGCAAGCTGCTCCCAGGCTTTTCTGCTTCTGGATCCTTCCTTGGGTTCCTCTCTCGGCTTCCCTCAGTGATGAACTGTAATCTGTAAGTCAATCCTTTTCTTCCCAAGTTGCTCTTGATTGTTTTTACAGCAACAGAATGCTAACTAGCACATGCTAACCAGAACACCCGTGCTTTCTCCTACTCCCCTCTGCTGCTCTAGTTGCAAGTCCCCACGTCTCTCTGTTAAACTCTTGTAACCTGCCTCTAGAGTAATTTCACTGCTGGTGATGGAACTTCCTCAACCCGTTTTTGAGATCCCAGTTGAACTAAAGTAATTGTTTTCAAATGTTCCTCACTGGTCTTAGCACCGAGGCAGGCTTCTGCTCCCTCTGCCTAAGGCTGCGGAGCTCTATGCTCTGCCTTCCTCGACAGCTCATGCTCAGCGCTCTCGGGCTGTGTTTCTTCCTGCCCAAGTTGCCACAGAGTTCCCAGAGATACACTATTCGTTCACCCTGAGCCTGTAGAAAACTTGTTTTCTTGGACTTTTACCGCACCGCCCCCGTCCCTGTCTGTGTGTAACTTACGGCTATTCCTCCCAGTGTTATTTAATGCCTTTCCTCCCGGAGACTGTCTCTAGTCCCCAGCCACCGGGTGCAGCCCCCGCATCTTTTGTCTTCACTGCACATGGGAATTTATTTATTTATTTATTTATTTTTTTGTAGCACTTATTACAGCCTGAATTATGGGCTGATCTGGTGTGAAGCAAAGCACAGACTTGAAACCCGATCTATATGAATTCAAACTCTGTACTCTGAACCACCTCCCCCCTCACTCACCATGCCATGCAACCCCTGGTGTCAGTTTTCTGATCTATTTGCCCCAGACTCTACTATCAGCTCTGGTGGTTTCCATGGGGCTCTTGAAATGTTTCATAGGGTTGGGAATCAAACCTAGGAGCTCGCATATTCCAGGCAAGATTTCTGCCATTGACTACGCCCCCAGCCTCAGGAACTATACTTTTCAAAACTATTCTCAGTGAGTTTGGAGACCTCTAAGGAAAACCTCAAGCTCAGCCTGCACCTCCTCTGACAGCTAAGATGCTCTCTTCTTGACAGCCCTCCCGCCCTCTGAATATATTGGGAACAGCCAGATCCATTTGAAAATCAATGGTTCTCGCTCATCCCCCCCCCCCTCCACTGGGAACCCCATCCCCTTGAATGTTCCGTGTCTGCTTTGTTATCATAGCTAGAAAAATGTAGGCAATGCCAGACTAGTGTTCGGTGTCCAGAGACTTATTCACCCACCCTCCACCTTGGCTGCAGTAGTGACCTGTAGCATGATCTGCCTGTAATTGCGTAGCCCACGCAGCTGATGCTCCACTTCCTCAGCTGTGCTGTCTTCCCACAGGATCACTATGACTGGGGACTGCGGGCCATCAAGTCCGTCCTCGTGGTGGCAGGCTCCCTGAAACGGGGAGACCCCGACCGACCAGAGGACCAAGTACTGATGCGCTCCTTGAGGGACTTCAATGTCCCCAAGATTGTGACAGATGACATGCCAGTGTTCATGGGTCTGATTGGTGACCTCTTCCCTGCTCTGGATGTCCCCCGGAGGAGAGACATGAACTTTGAAGCTGTGGTTCGGAAAGCAGTCTTGGAACTTAAGCTCCAGGCAGAGGACAACTTTGTGCTCAAGGTACATGAAGCTTTCCCTGACGAGCCTTCTCTGTCTCTGAGTTCTTCTTTTGGGCCACGAGTTATTTACTTCACTCTTCACTCAGATGGAGTTTTAGCTGTACAGATACATACCCAGTTAGAAAGAACTCAGTTTACTTAGTAGTTCTTGCCTGGGGGTGGGGTGGGGCACAGTGTGGAATGCCAGTGGGAAGACAAGAGAAAGAGGCAGCCCTGTGCATTAGCCTCGAGGGAAAATGAACTATTTAGTGCTAAAGCCCTCCAGAGGAAAAGCTGGAACTTTACTACGGTACATCTTGCTGGTGTCTTTAAGACCAATTTGGGGTGATTTTCCTCTGCTGCAGAAGCCGCAAGAGCCTGGGAAACCGTCTCCCCTACTCTCAAACAGTGGCTTAATGAGGCAAGTTCCATCTGGGTCTGATCTTTAATTGATGTTAAAATAGTCTCCAACAGAACAGGACCTGCCTCTCTAATGAGGAAGCCCAGCTCCCAGTTTAAGCCTGCAAAGCACAGACTGGCAATGAGGCGAAGTAAAAGCTGCGTAGGCATGAACTGTGCCACCATTGCGTTAGGGACAGGATTCGCTGCCCTTCTTTCAGTGCTCAGGACACAGAATTCCCTGCATTTCTTAGGGCCCTCACCAGTCCTGGTTTTCTGTGAGCCCGTTATTTTCACGTGTGAGTTTTCAGAATGTGATGGTCACATGGTATGTGTGTGGTGTGTGTGTGTGTGTGTGTGTGTGTGTGTGTGTGTGTGTGAGAGAGAGAGAGAGAGAGAGAGAGAGAGAGAGAGAGAAATGCTAGAAATGAGTGCATTGCATGGAAACAGGTTTACCTGGCAGCGGAAGAGAGTTGCTACAAAGAACAGCCAAGGTTTCCAAGTACAAAGCCATAAATTATTCTTCTGGTCAGATAGTGGGCGTGAGAAACACACGGCCATCGCTTTAGAGTTCCCACACGGGATTTATATTCTGCCTCGCATTTGATCCGCACAACAACCTGAGGCAGATAATACAGAGGCATTTCACAAGTGAAAAAAGAAATGAGCCTCTGCGAGACAGTACAGGGAGGCCCTTTCATGAGGGAGGCAGTGTGGCCCCTGAAGGGAAGTATGGCGAAGGTCTTCCAGTAGGAGCAGCCAACACTCAGGGTGCTCCCTGGTGGAGATTCAGCCCCAAGTTCAGCAAAGATAAATTTATGATGGAATTGCCCACACCCTTCCTGTTACACTAGGGCGTGTGTTTTCATTGCCGGGATTCCATTTTACAGAGGAGAGGGAAGCGTGACCTGCCCTTTGCAGCCAGTGGATCCACCCGCACTCTCTCTCTCTCTCCTGCCTTCAAAGCCCAATGCATAGACTGACTTTTGACATAAAGTAAGGTATGGTTGCCTTCTAGTTAGGCTAAAAGGGGTCAACAAAGGGGTGTGTTACACAGGCACCAGCGGGAAGCCTAGGAATGGCAGGATTTGCTCAGGCCTCCGTGACGCTGGGGGAGATTGTCTTTTAGAAGCTATAGGGACATGGAGTATGGATGATTCTGCTTTAAGGATGTTCACCAAAGCGCCTCCATTTTATCAGTAGCAGCTATGGAAAAAGAGAGGGAAAAGGGAATAAAGCCAAATGCCATAACTGACAAAAAGAAAGACAAGATACCTACCGGAAGGAAAAAAGCTGAAGAACATGACAGATATTGAGGTGCTAGATTCTCTGACAAGACTCCAGAGACTCTGGAAAGACAAGGCCTGCCCCGATTTTTAAGACTTTGGGTTCATCGGCATAATGCCTACATTGACTCAGCCTTGGTGAGGACCAGCATGGTAGGCAACAATGGCAGAATATGTTTTCAGTCAAGCATTCATGTCTCAGTACAAAGCTGGAGAGCCCTGGGTATGGCCAGGTTCAGGAATTTCATATAACTGTTTTCTCAAGACAATGAACCAGGGTCTCACAAGAAACCCTAGCCCCTTGTGATACCATGTCCCTAAGTTACCTAAGCCCCGATCACCACCAGGCCCTACCCCTGGAAGTCCTGGCTCCCTGTGGTGAGCTGACAATCAATTAGTGAGACGGGAAAGTAGCCACTGTGATGTTGTCAAGGGCTGGGATGCAGGAAGGGCACCTGTAAGCAGAAGGCAGAGACGTGGAACCCAGCATCCGTGAGCTGCGTGCGTGTCATTGTTGGGGCAGCCTGGCTTGGGCTGGATTGCCAAAGGGATTTTTAAGCCTCTCTAAGGATTTTAGGACTTCTCCCCAGTGCTCTAGGTAGCCACTGGATGGGCAGAGGATGACAGGAGCTCAACTACCTACAGGTCTCTTTGTTCTCTTGAGCCTCAACTTAGTGTCCATCTGCACAGTGCTTTGATGCTGCCATTGTCTCCGTGGTGTTTTCTGCCTCCATCCTTCCCAACCCACCCAGCCAACATCACACTCCGCATCATACTGCAAACCGTTGTTTATGCTGTCATCCTCCCGCCCCTGATGTCTCCCAAAGTATCCTCCCTGTGCATCCTCTGGACAAACTCCCATTTACCTGTGGAGCCCTGTTTCCAATGCCCTCTTCTCTGGAAAACTTCCCGCATTCTTGTCGTGTTCAAGATGAGTGACTCTCACAACGCTTTGTAAACACGTGCTACTTTTCACCCCCGTACTGCGATTTCCTGCGTGACTTTCTTCTCCGTTAGACCAGCGCAATCGTAATGCCGCATCTCTGATACCTTCTTAGAACCTGGTTGGCCGCTGATACCCACATGGGCGAGTGAGAGGGCCGTGATGCTCTTGCATTTTAGACCCCCACCATGTTTGTGATAAGCACTCTCCCCTTATGGACGTCAAGCCTCAGTCCAACACCAGCTTTGCTCACAGCACAGCAAGCGTCCGTGCGTGATAACCTGTCCCAGCTGCCTTTTCTCCCCTCCCAGGTGGTCCAGCTGGAGGAGCTGCTCGCCGTGAGGCACTCCGTGTTCGTGGTGGGTGGTGCCGGCACCGGCAAGTCACAGGTCCTGAGGTCTTTACACAAGACCTATCAGATCATGAGACGTCGCCCCGTGTGGACTGACCTCAACCCCAAAGCTGTCACAAACGACGAACTCTTTGGCATCATCAATCCGGCTACTCGAGAATGGAAGGATGGTAAGAGTGAGACGCGCCAAGACGAAGCCTTTCTGATCCGTAGAGTGAGTCCCTGTCGGTCTCAAAGGTCTAGAGGTGAGCTGCAGGGAAGAGGATGCTGAGCTGGTCGTGGGGACCACCAAAGAAGATTAGAGGAGAAGCCACTCTGGGCTGGGGAGAGAACCCTAGCTTTCCAAATGTCTCTCCCCTGAGAACTCTTTAGCTCGCGTTTATAAAGGTCTTTAAAGTACCTCAGAGTGGTCGCATTGCCTCATATGGATCCACGGGATGCGCAAAGGAAGGGAAGCTCATGGCTCATCCTCAAAAAAAAAAAAAAAAAAAAAGTGGCACCTGCCAGCATCCAGTACAGGGACCCTCCCCACCACAGGCACCGCCCTAGCAGTGGTGCAAAGGATGCCTGCTATGGAACAGAGTCTGGACCTAGTCCCTGGTGACACCTGGGATGACCTCTCTACCCTAGAAGGGCTTGTAGGCTCATATTGCCTTCCACAGGGCTGCAGAGGAACCCTGATCCCACAGACCCTGTGGTCTGAGTGAGAAGATGTCAGCCTCTCCTAATGATTCAGTGTCTAACTTCATCATAGGCAAACTGTCTGAACTTCTAGAGTGTGGGAGTTTCAGCCAGAGGCAACTGACGAGCTGCACCTCTGAGTTTTACTTCTCTTGTCCGTGATGCTTTCCTTCTTATGGCTCTTTGTTATTATTGGTGTTAGTAATATTTGCTGCTATTATTGCTTTGGCCTGTATTTTGCTTCCCTTTGTTACTTTGTATCAGTGAGTAAGCATTCATATGTACATGCACAAGCCCCAGAGACAACTCTCTTTGTGATACGTTATGCGTTTTGCTAATGATATCTCCTGTCTTGTGTCTGTAGAGCTTCATGCTGAGTCATATAATGCATTTTTTAAAAAGAAATTATGTGTGTCTCACTCTTTTAGCAGCTGGAATTCCTGTTAATTTGTAATTCTGTCTAATTTCCAGCTGCAGATATAGGATCATAAATTTTTTTCAATAAGGATTCTTTTACATTAACACTTCTTAACCCATCTGGAATTTATGTGGGGGCTTAGTATGAGGCAGTGTAGAAAACCAGCTTTATTTCCTTCGAGATGGGCCATTGATGGTGCCAGTGCCATTTATTAAATAAACTATTCTTTCCGTCTGAGCCTGAACACCAGCTTGTCATGTGCAAACCCCAGGCACCCTGAGCTCTGACTCCAGGGTCTCCAGTCTGTCCCACTCTCATATTTTCCTCTTCCTAAACTACTTGCATTTTGTGTCAGCTACAGTCATTTTGAAGCATATTTTACAAATCAATGAAGCACGTTGCCCCTCATAATTCTTTTATAACTTTCTTGAATACTCTCAAGCACTTGTTTTTTTCCATACTAAATTTGAGCTTGATACTATATAATCCAACATTTTAAACCGTTGCTGAAAATTCTAATTAAAACTATATTAAACTTATACTTTATGCTTGGCAAAACTGGTAGAGACAATGTAGAAATCAAGTATTTGTATTCAGTAAATAGCACAATTTCCAAGCAAATGGAATCAATCCTTTCATAAATTTTTAGAATTTGTTAAAACTGTAGTATGCTATTTTTGTTTTTTGTACTCCCTTTTGAAATCATTTAGTACCAATAGAGAGAAAAGGAAGTGTACACACAGGTGAGTCTTCATATATATCAATCATTGGATTCAAAATGATACATAGTTAATTCAACTTTGCATTCCATAAGTAGAACACATTTCTTTCTTGCTTGATTCATGGAACAGATTAAAAGGTTTAAAACTC
Source organism: Acomys minous (assembly GCF_964271855.1). Lineage (NCBI taxonomy): Eukaryota > Metazoa > Chordata > Mammalia > Rodentia > Muridae > Acomys > Acomys minous. The sequence goes on from NC_140498.1 coordinate 6,130,767, forward strand.
AGTTGCTTCAGAGAAAGTTATATTGAATTCCAAGGTCTAGTGTTATAGGCTACATTCTCTGATAATGCAGCAGAATTGGAATTAACTAGCAAAAAATAACCCCAAACAATCCTCCTACCTGGAAAAAAAAATGTTCCCCGTACCTGAATCAGAAGGAAAATCAAAGCGAAACCCATCAAAGAACCAGTGAATGGGATGATTCACACAGAATCCGCAGACTCCTTTGACACTGCAGATTCAAAGCCTAAAATGACATTAAACTCTATCAAGAAAGTAAACTAGAAATAAAGGAAGTCGTTATCCATATCGAGTAATTAAACTGAACCTGAGGGAGATGAAACTGATGAAGGCAAAGTCTGAAATTAGTGAGAGGAAGACAAACCATCAAACAGAAACAAACACCGACAAGACAGCACTAAATATTGGTTCTTTTTAAAGATCAATAAATTTATTGTGAGTTTTCTTGGTGGGGAAACAGTATATACTATCTTGTGCAAACAAGCGTATGTGCATGTGTGAGAGTGTGTACGTGTGTGTGCCTGGAGAAATAACTCAGTCATTAAAGTGCTTGGCTTGTGAACACCAAGGCCTGAACTACATCCTCAGAACCCACATTTGAACAAGCCTGGCAGTGGTGCATGCTTATAATTCTAGTGTTGCAGAGGGGCATATTGCTCTGAGCCTTGCTAGCCACTGAATCTATCTTACTGAGTGAGCTCCATGCCAGTGAGGGACCTCGCTCCAAGGAAAAGTAAGAGCATAGTGCCTAAGAAGAGCACCCAAGGTCATCCTGTGTAATCTACACACATTTGCACATGTATGAATGTCCTCAAATAATTTTTCATGCGGTGATTACAGAACAGTGGATACGAGAGTTAAAGAGAATATTTAAACAGATGACATGGTGTCTGAAATAGATGAGCCCTAACAAAATGTAAATTGACAATAGTCACCCAATAGCAAGTAAGGAACTTGATTAAACTACTGAAAATGAACATGTAAAGGTAGCAGAGACCAAACCAACTTCAAGCCATAAAAAGATGGCTCAGAAGTCATTTCTGTGAATCCAGAATAATTTTGATACCAGCTTTTATGTAGAACCAAAGGAAAATCATGATCTTATTGCTGTAGATGCAAAAATTCTAAATCAAATAATGGTAAATAGAATCCAGCAGTCTCAAAAAGATAATTGAGCCTTTATCAAGTATAATGCACTCCTAGAGTGCAGGCCAGACAATTGTTTCTATAAAACAGTCACTAAAAGCATTGACAAATTAAAAGAAAATAGACTGATAAACAGATACTAAAAGTTCAATAGCTACTTCTAACAGATAAGTCTAGGTAAAATTGGATCCAATGGGAAAACCCCCAATATGATAAAGACCTTTGTACCTAAATGTGTCTAAAGCCCAAAGGAAAACCCACCTTCTCTGAATAATTATGCACAAACCCTCTCCATTAAGAAGGGGAACACGTCAGGAAGCCTTGTGACAATGTTATTATTCAGCCCTGCTCTGGTGGCTCAGAGAACACAGTGAGGCAAGTAAAGTGGAGCATATAGTATAAATTAGAGGAAAACAATGTGTTTTTTTAACTCTGCAACTTTAAAGTAAGAAAAATCTAGAAGACATTATTCACTAGAATTAATAAAACAATTTATTAAAGGTAATTGAACATAAAATATATAAACTTTGGTAGCTTTTCTCTCTACTAGCAATAGCTAGCAAGAAGAGAAAACACAAAAGGAGAAAATCCCATTTCAAATTAACAGCAAAACCTGAAATATTCAGGAATATTTTGGCCAATGAAATAGGTTTTTAAAGCTGTACAATTTTAGTATTGGCATAAAACAATATGTGAATAAATTCTTTTAAGACAGACCCTCTTATTTAGTAGGAGAGTTTGGTATAAAGATCAATCCTACCCAAATTAATATAGAGATCCCCAGATAATGACAGTGACAATAAAAGGATTGCTTTTCAAAGACCATCAAAAACATTTGCTAAGGCTATGATTGCAAAGTCCAGAAAGTTCACCTCAAAAACCTTGAAGTAAATCTCTTTTGATGCAGTCACTTGCTGAACTGATTCACTGGGTTTTTAGTCACTTAAAACTCTGAACCCTCATGAATTGCTGCTGCTGTTTTGTTCTTACTGATGTTCTGTAATTAGTCTGGTCCACAGAGAGTTGTGCCTCAGAAATGTGTCAGCCTTTAGGTAGTGCAAGAACTACAAAACAGCTGGGCGTGGTGGTGCACATCTTGAACCCCAGCACTCGGGGAGGTAGAGGCAGTTGGATTTCTGTGAGTTCTAGGCCAGCCTGGTCGACAGAGTGAGTCCAGGACAGTCAAAGCTACACAGAGAGACCCTGTCTCTAAAACAAAAGAACTGCAAAGTTGGGTCTGCCCTGTCTCATCTGTTTGTATCTCCTGAGGGTTGTAACCAACACAGGAAGGCTGGAGAAAGAGGGTGTGTGCAGGATGGAAAAGAAGCTCTCTGTGATTCCTTTCAGGGCTGTTCTCCTCCATCATGAGGGAGCTTGCCAACATCTCCCATGATGGGCCTAAGTGGATCATATTGGATGGCGATATAGACCCGATGTGGATTGAGTCTCTGAACACTGTCATGGATGATAACAAGGTATCATGGTGGGGTGTCCCCAAGTCATCCATGTTCATCTGTGGTGGATGGGGGCGGGGCAGCGGGACTCTGTGTAATGTTCCCAGGGTGACAATACAGCTGGAAATTCTGATTCTGCGTGTTGTCCAGCCTAGACATACCAATGTCTTCAGTGGGATAATACCCCAGGACTTACCTGTCCTCAAACTAACCTGTTTAAGGGGCCTTGCCACTGCCTACCTATTTGGGTATGGTTTTCATGTCTTTCAGCATCCCCTGTCTGTGGATTCATTTAATATTTAGAGCTGAAGGGAATCTTAGTCATCCATTCAAATCTTTTTTATAATTCATTTCCCTTCAATAAATAAGAAAACTAAATATCAGAAACATCCCAAGTCTGTCAGACATCCTCTGGGATGATAAATGCCTATCTCCAGAGAGTGAGTGTTATTTCTTACAGTGGAAACTAACTGCATCTCCATAAAAATGGCTGTTATGCTGCTAACTGCTTCTAAACTTGTTTAGAAACCATGTCCAGATTGGAAATGTTCAGATGCTTCCAGCATCACAGAATCATTAGACTAAATGCACAGATTCCCAGTGGGGCCACTTAAAAGGAAGATCAGAAATATAACACAGAAGTCCCTTTCTTTTTATAGTTTTATTGTTCCAATATGGTCTGGTTTGTTCAAATTATCAACATCAATTTGAAGTGTTTAAATAACTTTTTTCCAAACTCACTGAGGAGCAAGAGTGAAAGTAGGAGGGGGTACAAAGGAATAAAAAGAAAGGATTGTTGGAGAAAATACATGGATATGGGGGGACAGACTTGTAACCCAAACACTCAAGAGGCAGAAGCAGAAGGATGTTGAATTCAAGGGCACCTTCGTCTACATAGTGAGTTTGCGGCTAGCCTGGGCTCCATAGTAAGTCCTGAGTGGGGTTGAGGGGTGGCAGGGATCAGTTCTGTCTGTGTTCTGTGCTTCTCTGCCAGAATACTGAAGACTGGAAAAGACACATATTTGACTCACAATTCTAGAGGCTAGAAGTCTAAGATCAAGAGGTCACATCTAACGGAGGCTTTTGAGATGTGTAATCTCATGGTAGAATGGAGAAGGGCATGAGAAAACAAGGGTAGAAGAACGCAGACTCAAGCCCTTTCGTGTTCACCATTAATCCATATATGAGAGTGGAGGCTTCAGGGCCTCATCACCTCTTTTTTTTTAATATATTTTATTAATTTATTCATATTACATCTCAATTGTTATCCCATCCTTTGTATCCTCATTTTCCTCCCTCCCTCCCTCCCATTTTCCCCTTACTCCCCTCACCTATGACTGTGACTGAGGGGGACCTCCTCCCCCTGTACATGCTCATAGGGTATCAAGTCTCTTCTTGGTAGCCTGCTATCCTTCCTCTGAGTGCCACCAGGCCTCCCCATCCAGGGGATGTGGTCAAATATGGGGCACCAGAGTTCGTGTGAAAGTCAGACCCCACTCTCCACTCAACTGTGGAGAATATCCTGTCCATTGGCTAGATCTGGGTAGGGGTTCGAAGTTTACTGCCTATATTGTCCTTGGCTGGTGTCATAGTTTGAGCAGGACTCCTGGGCCCAGATCTGCCCATCATAATGTTCTTCTTGTAGGTTTCTAGGACCCTCTGGATCCTTCTATGTCCCCATTCTCCCATGCTTCTCTCACCTAGAGTCCCAATAGGATGTCCTCCCCTCTGTCCCACTTTCCTGGTAAGTGAAGACTTTCATGGGACATGCCCCTTGGGCTAGTGTCCAGATATCAGTGAGTATATACCATTTGAGTCTTTCTGCTTCTGGGTTAACTCACTCATTATGATCATTTCTAGTTAAATCCATTTGTCCACAAATTTTGGGGAATTCCTTGTTTTTAATAGCTGAGTAGTATTCCATAGTGTAAATGCACCACAGTTTCTTTATCCATTCTTCTACTGAGGGACACTTAGGCTGTTTCCATGTTCTGGCTATTATGAATAAGGCTGCTATGAACATGGTTGAGCAAATGTTCTTGTTGTGTGCTGGAGCATCTTCTGGGTATATTCCAAGGAGTGGAATTAAAAATTCTGCTTCTTATTTTGTTTGGGGGAAAACACTCAAAGTGTAGCATATCCCAGCTGAAGAGAACCCAGCAAACCTCACCATGAACCACTGCATCTTATTAGATACTTTTTCCCCACTGTGACTGGGTACCTTACAGAAGAAACTTAAGGGAGAAAGGACTGTCGTTCATCCATCCATTTTGTCATGATGAAAAGATACAGCAAGGGGAACACATAGGGACGGGTCTTCACATTTTGGCTGATGGATGCAGAGTACAGGACTGGAAGTAGCACCCTGGTATAACTTTCACAGGCCTGTCATCAATGGCCCACCTCTGCCAGACAGACCCCAAGTCCCACCAGTACCACCAGCTGAGGACAAAGAGTTCCCATGAGCCTGTGGGCCATTTCACCTTCAAACCGTGACAGCATCCCAGCTCCATCCTAAGTGATTACCCCTCCTGTGGTTTCCAGGTACTGACTCTGGCAAGCAACGAGAGGATTCCCCTTAACCCCACAATGCGTCTCCTTTTTGAGATCAGCCACCTGCGCACAGCCACACCAGCAACTGTCTCCAGGGCAGGTATGACGGAACCTTCAAGTCAAGTGGCTCAGTTGAGGCAGGTGCTCATGGGCACACGTTTGCTTTGGCACATGCTGAAGAAAGCTCCAGTCAGGAGCCACGAACCTGATCCTTCAGAACTCTGGCCAAGTTCTAAGCCCTTAAGCCATGCCCACAAAGGCAAACAAGCATCATGAGACGCAGGCCACGTGACTTTGTACCTCCAGAACAAATGCTGTGTCTGTGGAGGGGGGAATAGCCCCTGATCTGGATGGTTGTCTGTGGCATGGGGGTGTCTTGAATCTGGTGACACTCAGTCCAAGGCTGGCCTCCTTGTCAGCAGAGATAAGCAAGCATCACCAGTTTTCATCTACTCTGGCTGCAAGTGGCAGTGCGACTTTAACTTTCCTGTCTCTACCTGCTCAATTTATTAGCAGAGACAAGGGGGCAAAGGCGCCTTTCTGATGAGATGACCAAGGTAGAAGTAGGATGCCGTGGTTGCTAGGATCTTACCGAACAACAGAACAGAGCGTGAGAACCGTAGAGATCCTTTGACGGGATGGGTGTTTTGATGACTGCCATCACAGTGATCGTTTCACCAATGGATTCACATATTCAAAACTAACAAGGAGTGTACATTAAATGCATGGTGCTTTTATATATATATGTATCATTGATATCTCACTAAAACTACTCAAAGCTTTCATAAAATAATGTAAAAATAAATAACAAAGAAGAGAAACTTTATGATCTCAGACATAATAATAGTAGATCTTCTCTGAGTGGCCATACTGAGTTTTGTGAACATAGGGCTGGAGAGCTGGCTGCCCCCCCCCCCTTTGTTCATTTTCCAAGGTGACCGTGACAGGTCTAACGCATTACATAAACTTGGTAGCTTTTGAAACAGCAAAAGTGTATTTGCCTGTGTTTCCATAAGTCGGATGTCCAAAATGAAGGCCAGCAAGGTTGTGCTCCCGGCAAAGGTTCCTGAGAACATTACTCCTTGTATCTTTGAACTCAGGCAGCCCTTGGCCTATGAACCTGTCACTCCAGCCTCTACGTGGATTTCTTAGCTGTTTCTCTCTCTCTCTCTCTCTCTCTCTCTCTCTCTCTCTCTCTCTCTCTCTCTCTCTCTCTTTCTCGGACTTTTGCAATGATACTGGCAAATGTCCCATTTAGATAATCTATGACAATCTGCTCTTAGGATGTTTAACTCACTTAAAGGTCTCTGGTAATTAATGCCAAATTGGGAATGTCCAACAACTAAGACACGGCCATATTCTAGGGGACCTCAGTTTCCCTCACTGTATGTTTGCACATGCTGACAAGCATTGCTGATCAACTCCTGGCTTTCTTTCCTCCTATCTAGACTTGACCCCAGGTTCTTTTTCAGCACCACTCTCCCTTAACCATTACTTGGTGTTGATCTTCAGCCACAAATCCATGGCCTCTCTAACCTGCGTGGGGACCCAGTTCTATAGCCGGTCTTCTACACACTTTTAAGCCAAGAAGCTGACTTCCCTGGGTGAGGAACCTCTTTGACATGCATGGAATACTCACTTAATCGTATTCCCCCATGCACTCAGGGATCCTGTACATAAACCCTGCAGACCTGGGATGGAACCCTCCAGTGAGCAGCTGGATTGACCAAAGGGAGGTCCAGACTGAGAGAGCCAACCTGACCATCCTATTTGACAAATACCTTCCAACCTGCTTGGACACCCTCAGAACCAGGTAGGCCAAGACACAGGAAGGAATTCCATCAATGCAGCCATAAAGAAGCTGCTGGCTCACGGCTGAAGCCCTGCTGATGTTCTGTCCTGTTCTTAGAACCAGGGCCCCACAGACACAGCAGTTGGCAGAGGAAAAGACACATTAGCATGGTCATATGATGACTATTGTCAGACAGACAAGGGTAGGGATGAGGGAAGAAGGGAGAATGGTTTAAAGTGCTCTTCCTAGAGGCCATGTGGTTATGTCTAAAGGAGGCAACTGTCTATAATAACTGGCAGCAGTCCTGAGGCTGAGAACCTTTGGTTTTCAGAGCAGACAGCCTGCCCTTCCACCTAGACCAGGGGTAAAGGATACACTTCTCAAGGACATGAGACCTACTTCTTGTTTCTGACTGTGTGTAATAGTGTGGGATCAAATGTGCTATGTCACTTGACCAATCTTACCAACACTAGATTCAGGGAGTTTGCTTTTACTCTGACGGTGACCTGCATCAGTCAGCTTTCCACATCTGTAAAAGAGAAGCACCAAGAAAGATCTGTCTTGGCTCTAGCTCTGCAGTGATTGACCATAATCAACAGACCCCGTTTTGAGGGCGGCTGTAGAGACACATGGGTGGTGCGTGCGGCAGAGCCAAACCATTCATTTCACATCTGGGAAGGAAAAAAAAATCAGACTGCTGTGTCTTCGTGAAATTATATCTGCAGTAACCTAAAGATGTGGCCCACTGTGCCCTCCTCTTGAAGGCTCCCCTGCCTCCCAATTGCACTGAAATGAAGAGCAAGCTGCTAACACATTGGATATTTGTAGATACTCAAGATTCAAACTATAGGAACAATGGTCACTTAAATAAAGAGGCAATTATGCTTGACTTAGCAAAGAAATATTACAGCAAGAATAGTACATGGGTCAACAGAGAAGTCCCCAGGCTTAAAGCCTACTTCTCTTTCATTTACTTATAATTTATTGGCTAATATATGTGTTTGTGTTCATTTTGATTCATTATTCTGAGACCCTGGGACCCATCACCATAATTTGGCCAAGAATGGCCATCAGAGGCGATATTGATAAGGCCTACCTACCACTCAACATCTAGTTCCTTAGTCACCGGCCTCTCAAGCACATTGTAATTATAGTTGGTCACAGGGATAGAGGCAGTGGGGAGGGAGAATTCCAACAGGCAGCAAGGTCACAGGTGACCCAAACACTCTAACTGTGTGAGCCCTACCCCACCCCCACTCTAAAAAGCAGATCTACCCACACTAACACTGTATTCTGTATAACTAGAAACAGAGCTGGGGTCTACTAATTGAGACAGTAGTGTGTTTTAGATATTTAACCAAACATTGATTTTGATGTAGTTTCTGTATTTGGGGGTTTCATAATTCTTCTCCACCTTTGAAGCCTTTAAAAAGCCTTCAGCCCCTGGCAGCTCTGGGCCCTGCATCCTTTATATCTGATGCATCTCTCTGGAAACCAACTGATTCTTGAAGTGGTTACACCGTGTGTCAAGTGAGCAACCACCATGTGCAAAGCTATAGTAGCAAAAAAGTGTGAGGTATTAGCAAGATGGGCTGGTGTTATGTGACACAACTTTTCATGGGGAGACATACATGTGTCTATTTGTGCCAGATAGGGGGCCCATAACAGACCAAAGTACAGTTGCCTCCAAATGTCCAACCTGTTGAACCTGTGAGTTTTATTGGGGTTACTTACAGGAATATGAGCAAGAGATTGCTTACAGGAGCAGAAATGACTCAAAGATAGTGGCATCACCAAAGCCCACCCAAGCATGGGTGACAACTCACAAAAACTGGTAACGTTGAATACACTGCACAGCCTGTAGGCAGCTCAACAGGGTGGAGAGTGTCCCTTCCAAGTGTCTCAGTTGATCCAGGTAGTTACACCTGTTTCTGATTCTTCCAAGCAGCTAGTCTGGTCTCAGACTCTTCCATGCACCTTGGCTTGTCTGAGAGCGACTCTCTGCAGTCTTTCCTATTTATATACCATTGAGGAGGGAGGGATCTATTGAATCTGGTCAGTTTGGGGGCTTCCTGAATGGATTTTAAGTTGTTCATCTTCTATCTTAAAGAGCTTCCCTGCAGAATAGAATGTTCCAGTCTCGAAGGAAACTGCTATGTAATACCTTGTCCCTTTTATTTTAGTGTCTCCTGGGACCCTGGGTGATACCAACACATAATAAGATTTTGCTTTGTTTTGTTTTATTGCATATATTCACTGTACATGCTACTATGTACATAATGGCATTGTTGTGCAACTGTATCTATTGCACCCTCAGCAGCTTTCCTTCATAACCTTCCCCCATGCCCATTGGTCCTCTTTGTTCTCCTGGACAAGTTTCACTTTTACTTTCACATCAGGAATGCACACGTGCTATAATGTGTTTATATAAAATCTAGGAATTACAAATAAAAAGATACTTGTCTTCCTGAAACTAGCCTCACCTGCTTACTATGGCCATCTCTAACTGCATTCACTTCCCTACAAATGTCACAGCTTCGTTCTTTATAACAGAAGAAAGCTTTTGTTGTGTATGTATGCCACATTTTCTATCCTCTGTTACTGGACACCCAGGATGAGTCTATAACTCAGCTATTGTGAGTAGTGCTTCAACTCTGTGAGATGCTGACTTGGAGGTCTTCCAGTAAGTACCCAGGACAGGACTGTTATTGTTGGGCCACATGGTAGACATATTATTAGCGGTTTGTTTTGTTTTGTTTTAGAAACTCACCAGTAGCTTGACTGGTTTACATTCTACCAGTAATATTATATATATAGAAATTTTATAGATATTTCACCGAATATATAGATTACCTCTGTAACACATTCACAATGTTAAATCTTCACATCAGTAAACACGGAAAGTCTTTACATCTTCTAAGCTCTTGTTCAGTTTCTTTCCTAAATATTTTAAGTTTTCGTTATTGAGGTCCTTTGCTTCCTTAGGGTATGTCATTGTTTATTTTTGAAGCAATTGTGAGTGCAATTGTTTTCCGTATTTTTTTCTCGGCATGCTGGTTTCGAGTATTTAGGAAGGATACTGATTTTTGGTAATATTTTATACTTATTTGAGAATTTCATATAATATATTTTAATCATTTTTACTTCTCCCTCCTTAAACTCCTCCCAGATCCATGAAACACTTCCCTCCTCACCTAACCTCCCTCTCCACAACAATTCTTATTCTCTCTCTTTGAAAAATAAAACATTAAGTCCAGTTTGGGTTGCCCAAACACTCTTGAGTGTGAGACCTGCTCTGGAAAGTCTCTGACCTGCCATAAGTCACAGGCTTAAAGAAAACTGACTCTCCCAGTCCCAGCAGCTATCCAATGCCAAGAGGTTTGTGCCTACCTCTTTTCCCCAGGCTGAGATTTTTGTCTGGCTTGAGTGTGCACTGGCCTTGTGCATGTGGTCACAATTATCTTTAATTCATACATGCAACTGACATGTGTGTCTAGAAGGCACTGTTTTCTTATAGCTAGCCACTATCTCTGGCTCTTGCAATCTTTCTTCCCCTCTTCTGCTATGGTTCCTTAGTCTTCCAAAGAGAAGTAGAGACTTCCAGTTCGGGGCTTAACACTCCACGGTCTCTAATTCTTTCACACTGAACAGCAGTGAGTGTCTGCATTAATTGCCATCTACTGTAAGAGAAGACTGAGAGACTCACTAATCTGCAGGTACAGCAATGAGTCATGGGAGTTGTTTGAATACTGTGTGCATTTAGCAAAATATTAGTAGGTTTTCCCCCAGGGCCTATGACCTATCTATCCACAGGTGATTGGCCCCAGTATGATGCTGATTTTGTATATTAATTTCAATGACAGTATTAATCATATCTAAGAGTTTTCTTCAGGAATTTTAATATCATCTGCAAATGAGGATAATTTGACTTCTTTTCCTGATCATATTCCTTTCATTTACTTCTATTGTGCTAGTGCTTTAGCTAAAACTCTTGAGTAAGAGTGGAAAGAGTGAACATAGTGCCTCTGCCTTAACCCTGACTTAAGAGGAAATGCTTTGAGATTTATCTGTTTACTACAATGTTGGCTATAGGTTTGTGATATACAGATGTCATCATCTGGAGAGATGTTCCTTCTCTTCCTATTTTTGTTTCAGAGCTTTGATTATGGAAACAGGTTGGATTGTATCAAAAGCTGTTTCTGCATCTTCTGGCATGGTCACATGCAAAGCTAGCATTAGGCATAAAGGAAAAGAGGCATCAAGGTGAAGGAGAGATGTAGGTGAGGATACAGCATGAACGCAACTTATCTTACTTCACAGAGTCCAAATCTCAGGTCCTTCGGTATTCCTTCCCAGGCTCCCAGATGCTGGCCACATCTCTGATTAAGCTTCAGGAAATCTGGTAGTAACACTGGCCCTTCCCCAGGTGGTCCTTCCTACTATTGGCCACACCACTTGTTCCTCTGCAGACCCTGACTCTGACTTGGTTTCCACCCCACTGACTAATATGTGCTGCTCTGATTCAAAGTTTCTCCTCAGTGGTTTACAAGTATTCTAGACCAGGTGTCAATATATAGTCCCAGTGCCACTTGCTCTGAGTTTCTCAAGAATATGCCCCTAGGTAAGATCTAGGTATGAGATGTGAATGGTGGCACACATGTGTAACCAGGGAACTGTGGAAGATGTGGTAGGGTTGAGTTAAAAGACTGGTACAAGATTGAATTACAAAGCAAGATGACTATCTCAAACAAGCAGACATTTACAAGAAATCTGAGTCAGTGTCTACAAAGTTCTTCTCATTGTTTGGTAATAAATATATGTATACTAACTTCTACACACACACACACACACACACACACACACACACACACATACACACAGGACACATTAGTGCACTGAAAATTTAAAGAAAGAAGCCTTATTTGTAGTGAGGATTTCTGACTCCTGAAGCACTGTCCCACAGTGAGGAAGGGCAGTGTTCTTCATTGCTTCTTTCTCATCCTCAGAAGTATCTTCTCATGTCTCTCAGAGCTGAAAGGAAAAACTGCAAAGAGCAAGTGAGGAAGGAGTCAGTTGGCTGGAACTGTGTATCCATGGCTACTATAACTATAGAAGATCTCAAACTCTTAACTCCTTCCTTTGGGAGATGTGGGAACTCCTCGTGCCCTCCTTATCACTAGCATACCCCATGTACATTTCTTGAAAGATATGTGCCCCACTATTTTATCCATTGATGTGCTACTGGTCACACAAAATCCTACAAGGCAATCCTATAGCCTGCAAACAATACCACCTGCACACAGATCACGATGGATTCCAGAAAACCCTTTCTTCTTCCTTGCTTTAGCAACTGGATACCTCAGCAAGAAACCTTTCTACAAAACACTCTCAGATCCACAAGAACCTTGGGATTCTCAGGCCCCACAATTCCCAGCTCAGAGCAATCCAAATGAAGTCTTGTCCCTGCTTTTTTCTTATAACAACCTCTTTTTTTCCTATTGGAGACAAGGTGTCTCCTGAAAACCAAGTTTCTTACTACAATCCTTCTTTGATCCCTAATACCACTAAGAATCAAGAGGTCAAAGTTGCAAGTTGGTTCCACCGGGGTTGTTTGGAAACTCATTTTGGAGCAGAAAGGCAGCTGGCACCTCTTACTCTGGTGCCTTATTCAATATGAAACCAGAGATAATGCCATTTTATTATGTTGTCACTAGCATGTAGTGAACAAGTGATGGGTGGCTCATTGGGACTTTGCTTCCTCGTTACCCATGTAAGTTACATCTACTATAGACCACACAATTGTGCTGTTGTAAGGACTGCAGACAGACTAGAAGGAGCTACAGGCAAAAAAAACACCAGAGAAAGTAGATTCTGGGCAACTCAGAGACCCAAGGGAGGTAAATGACTCTTAAGGTGGCCATTGATAGTGCTGTTCCTCTGATAACAGTGGTGGACTGTGACCCTGCCTCCCATAGCCTAGGAGGACAGCATCCCATGACAGATGCAATGTGGATTGGGTATAAACTTACATGATATATACTGTTCATGCAGGTGGAGGGGTGTGTGTGTGTGTGTGTGTGTGCGTGCGTGTGTATGAAAGAGAGAGAATGTGTGAGAGTATGTGACTATATGAGTGTACGAGTGTGTGTGCATGTGTACATACATGCGGTGCTGGATATTGACCCAGGACCTTGAGTACACCAGGCAAGCTCTCTACCACTCAGCTACATCCCCAGCATTTAGTTCTACTCTGAGCTTTGAAGAAATTACAGGATGGGTAAAAACAAGAACATTAAGTCATTCTGCCCAGCCTCCTGCACTCCCCAAACACTGGGAAGGAAATTTCAGTGCAAACAAGGGAGAAGAAATGAAAAGATGGCAACAAAGGACAGCTGAGACAAGATACCTTATCTAGGAAGGCTCTGCGCTCTCATTTTTTAAAGGAAACTGGCCCAGGAGTAGCTGTGGCTAGTGAAGGCCTCCCTAGTACCATAGGCCTCCGTGTGCCCAAGGGACATGAAAAACCACAAGCCCTCTGAACCCAATGGGCTTCCATGGCTGTGCACTTGAACCTAAAGAGTCAAATACTCATGGAGTCTTAGAGCCTTTCTCTTTCTTTCTCCCTCCCTCCCTCCCTCCCATCCCTCTCTCCCTCCCTCCCTCCTTCTCTGTAGATTTAAGAAGATCATCCCAGTCCCAGAGCAGAGCATGGTCCAGATGCTGTGCTACCTCCTTGAGTGTCTCCTGACCAAGAAAGACATCCCTGCAGACTGCCCCAAGGAAGTGCATGAGCTCTATTTTGTGTTCGCTGCCATCTGGGCATTTGGCGGTGCCATGGTCCAAGATCAGGTAAGATGACATGCTCAGGTCAACACCATGTTGGAGTATACATCTGGGGGAAAAACTGACCCTCCCACAAACTTTAAACGTTGCCCCCACCCCGGTGGAGGCCTCACAGGCTGAGACAGAGGAGGATGTAGTGTGCTTGGGGAGCTGTTGATTTCTGAGCAGGGGAGAAGATCTCTGCATTCATGGAAAGCTGTGCAGTGTTGGGGCTTAGACAACTCCAGGGGTGTGTAGAGGATTCTCTGCCAGGTGACTTGTGTTCTATAGAGAGGGATAGGAGGGTGGTGTACCATAGACACCTAAATGAGGGGTGTATATTCAGCCTTCTAGAGCTCTTCAGAAGGACTGGCTACTCTGTGGCCAGCCAGAGTTCCCGCCCCCCGGGTGTCTCCATATCCTTTAAACACAGAGAACGTTGGATCAAATATTTACTGTGAACGGGAAACCAAGAGGTACTTATCACCAGGTGTTACCAGTGCAGTCTCATGCTGTTGAGGAATAAATATTGACTCAGAATATCTTGGCATTTGATTCCCTAACCCTTTCTATACCCATAGCCCCTTTCTTTACTTTAGTATATTTTATCTAGATATAACATATTCAAGATTATGCAAGCCAATGTTTTATAACTGGGTCTATCATGCAGTGTTATAAAGACGTCAAGAACATGGACTATGTGAGCAAATTTTTAAATCCATGTTAAAGTGTTGTTAACTATGGGCACAATTCTGTTCAGATTTGTTCATCTTGGACTTCTTCACTTAGTATGAATGAAACATTTGACCCTGACTTACTACTTTCTGTTCCCCACAGTCTCTGGCTATTATTATTCCGCCCTCTGCTTCTATGGGTTTGCCTATTTTACATTCATTTTATATATATGTAGAATTAGTCCCTCCGTGTCTGACTTATTTCACTTAATACCTCCCTGCTAACAGCACATTATCATAAAGAGATTATATGTTTGGTTTGCTTATCCCAAAACACAACAATAATAACAGAAATTAGATGAGTGGAAGGCAGTTGGGAGGGGCTGGATAAGTTTATACATTGATTATGATGATGACCTCACAAGTGTGTACTTAGCTCAAAACTCTCTAAAGTGTACACATTGAGTATGTGCAGCTCTATGCATCAATAAAGAGGTTCAAAAATAAACCATTGAGAAAAGAACGAAAATGAAAACAAAAAAAGACGGAAGGGAAGCAGGAAAGGGAAAGAGAAAACATTCACAGGACTTGGGCTGTAACTGTCAGTGTTACCTGGGAGACTGTGGGGGAGAAACTATGGGAAATACATGTCTGCTAGCAATATTCTCCTAACCTGAAAATTCAGCTATACAGAAGTATTTGGTGCTATCTCACAACAGGATGCCAGACAAGCTGTGGCCGCTACAGAGTTATAATTTACTCATTCTGATTTGGATTGACTGTGGGACTAGATGTGTGTAGTGGGGTGTGTGTGTGTGTGTGTGTGTGTGTGTGTGTGTGTGTGTGTGTGTGTGTGTGTGTGTACGTACACATGTGTGCACATGGATGTGGAGGTCAGAAGTCAGTGTCACATATCTTCCTCAATTGCTCCACAATTTATTTTTTGAGAAAGTCTCTTACTGTGACCTGGGGCTTATTGGCTAACTAGACTAGCTGGCCAATATGCCCTAGAGACTCCCAGCTCTGAGATTATAGGCATGTACTGCTGTACCAAACTCATCCATGGGTGTGGGAGCTTGAACTCAGGTCCTCTTGCATGGCAAGCAGTTGACCAGCTAACCATCTTCCAAGCCCTCTAGAGCTCTTTTCCCAAGAAAACTAAGAAGTTTCAGCCTTACAGGACAAAGCCGTATTTGAAGAATCTGAGAAGGCAGAGGGGTGAGACCTGAGAAATAAATACTTTGCTCCTTCATGGGGAGAGCGCTGGCTCTGGTGCCCACCCATTACTGCATGCTACTCAGACTCCACAGGGTGCCTCTCTCAGGCTCCCCGGGAGGAGCCATTCCCTGATCCCTGTCTTGAGGATGAGAAGACAAAGATGCGGAGGCTGAGGACTTTGACATCTGAAAAGCTCTGTTCCTGATCTGTAGTCCTCTATGGCTGCTCTTCAGACTGCTTCCTGGACTGCTTTATGGTTCCCCTCAAAGACAGGGTGTGCAGGATGTGTGAGACTTGGCTGGAAATCTCAAAAATGGCCCCAAATGCAGAAGCTTATCTTTTCCATCAATTGTAGTCTCTGGCCTTGCAGCTGCTGAGATGTCAGGTAGCGACTGCTGGGCTTCTGGCCCACTTTAGCAGTTGCGTGTCAGAATAAAGACACCTGATCCATTTTCCAACCTATGTTGAGATATTTAAGTCAACTCCACTCTTTCTAAAAGCCTAGAAGAAAGCACCCTCCCTCCCAGGTGTCTTAAGCTCTTGGAACTATGGACACAGCCGTGCTGGCTGATGGGGAGACACAGGAGAGAGCTTTTAGCAGCAGGGAGTGCCCGGAATCCCGCACAGCTTACATTAAAGCAAAACACCAAAGAGTGATGTAAATTGGAGAGTGGAAATTTGGCCAGATATTTACATCAGCACCACCAATAGTGCCTCATTTAACTACTGTCACTAAGACCACACACCAAACAAAAATGGAGCCTATGCCAGCATGGACGGTCCAATTAAAAAAAAAATAGCAAAACAGTCCTGGTGAATACTTTGCAAGAATCACAGAAAGTGATCTCCCACAGAGACATGGTAGAGAGAGCACAAGACTGGGGCTGGGAGCTTACATAGACAAAGCAGAGACCATTCTAACCAGCCCGGATAATTCAGAGCATTGTGATGACTGAATGTGGTGAAATCAGACCCCCCAAACCCTCTAGTAGGATTGCCAGTAACATGTGAGTGCTATCTAGATTAAAGGACTTGGCCATAACAGAGTAAAAAGCCATGGGAGGCTGAATTTCATTAAATCACATTGCTACAAAGAGCCCAGCAGAGAGGAATACAAAGGGGGTCAGTGGCGCAGTCATCTGGAGTCACCTTGTCTCCAGTCAGAGTGGAAGCTGAAGTCAACTGCTGGATTATGGGGTGGCTGGAAAACAAATTAGTGTGTCCCGACCTGGCCAAGAACTAACCAGGTAGATCAAGGATGAACTGAGGTGAGATTGGGAGAAGATGGACAACCGCATCCTTTCTAGAGGGAGCCTCAACTTGGGGTCTCCCTAGAAACCAAAAGGGTCTCCAATGACTTCCTCCATGAGCTCAAATGGGGAGTTTCTAGCCTGGTATGGTGGTGCATGCCTGTAATCCCAGCTCTCAGGGAGGCAGAGGCATATGTATCTCTGAGTTTGAGGCCAGCCTTATGTACAAAGCAAGTCCAGAACAGCCAAGGCGACACAGAGAAACTCTGTCTTTAAAAACCAAAATGAAAAGGGAGGGGGGTTTCCTCTGGGATTATGATTAGAGAGAAAAAGACAACAGCATCCCTTAAATCTGAACTGAAATCAGAATCAGAACTACACATAAGCCTGTCAATAGCTTTGGCCTCTTTTCTTGTTCTTGTTTTGGCTTTTCTATTTTGGTTTGCTGTTGGTGTTCTTATTGTTTTGAGACAGGGCCCTACCATATAGCCCAGGCTAGCCCTAAACTCTTGATCCACTAGCTTCTGCATCTGGATTGCTGGGATCACATGTGTGTGCCACCAGGTCAGCTTCCATCCTCATTTTGAAATGGAAGAATTCTATCCTACTGACTTAAAAGACAGTAAAAATGAGAAGTGTCTCATCTCCTTCAGGATATAGATCCATTCCTCCACACCAGCCCCCATCACTCATCTGGTCTTGGAGTGCTGTGTCTGCCCTGCCCTTCCTGGTTGTCTCCTACAATGGCCAGTCTGTCTTTTTCTGGGATATTTCCCATGTCTGGGTATTAGCAGTTTGGTCCTACTGTGTTGGAGAGTTGCTGGGCTTTAACTTAGACACAATGGAGCACATGGGTGTTCAACTCTATCTCTATGGCGGTCGTGTTTTATATTTAGGCATGGAGATTGTACACACAACCTATTATTTCTGTCAGAAGGGCCAATAAGCTTTATCTCTTCTGCTGCTTCTAGATAAGATATTAAATTAGGTCTTGAAGGAAGCTTAGAAGTCTTTTCTAGAGCCTTCATCTTTAGATGACAAAAGTGAGACCCAGAAGGCTGTGACTAGCCTCTGTGGCTCTTCTTGCTCAACTGTACTGTGTCCCTTGCTGTCAACCTGTATTTATGTCATGAAATTGCTCAATCTTACATGTCTGGGAGGGTGGGAGCTGGTTTCTGTCTTGGAGAGGTCTTGGTCTAAACTTGTTCTTTCAGGTCAGGCACCCCTGATCCTCTCTGTGTCCTCATACCCTTCCCCCCTCAACTCTCTCTACTCTTGGGAAACTGTGGTGTATTCCAATGCCAAGGCTGCAACCACATTGTCAGGCTGGGTTGCTTGTACGTGGTTATCTTACTGCATTGTCTATGGACCACATGCTAGGCCATTTATAAAGAACAGAAATCGTGGTAAGTGAAGGCTTTCGTGGGACATGCCCCTTGGGCTAGTATGCAGATATAAGTGAGTATATACCATTTGAGTCTTTCTGCTTCTGGGTTAACTCACTCATTATGATCATTTCTAGCTCAATCCATTTGTCCACAAATTTCTGGAATTCCTTGTTTTTAATAGCTGAGTAGTATTCCATAGTATATATGTACCACAGTTTCTTTATCCATTCTTCTACTGAGGGACACATAGGCTGTTTCCATATTCTGGCTATTATGAATAAGGCATCCTATTGGGACTCTAGATGAGAGAAGCATGGGAGAATAGCAAAGTAGAAGGATCCAGAGGGTCCTAGAAACCTACAAGTAGAACATTATGATAGGCAGATTTGAGCCCGCTCAAGCTAAGGCACCAGCCAAGGACAATACAGGCGGTAAACCTTAAGCCCCTACCCAGATCTAGCCAATGGTCAGAACAGTCTCCACACTTGAGTGGAGAGTGGGGTCTGACTTTCACACAAACTCTGGTGCCTCATATTTGACTATGTCCCCTGGAGGGGGAGACCTGGTGGCACTCAGAGGAAGGATAGCAGGTTACCAAGAAGAGACTTGATACCCTGTGGGCATATACAGGGGGAGGAAGTCCCCCTCAGGAACAGTCATAGGGGAGAGGAATAAGGGGAAAATGGGAAGGAGGGAAAAATGGGAGGATACAAGGGATGGGATAACCATTGAGATGTAACAAGAATAAAGTAATAAAAAATTAAAAAAAATAGAAATCGGTTTAGCTCTTGGTTCTGGAAGGTAGACTTTTGTGATCCTGGCCCTGCCCCAGGCTAGAGACATATGCAGGTAGGAACTCTTGGTATCTCAACTTCTGTCAATACCAGAACTACCTTCCTTGGACTCTGGTGGACCTGTCCTGACCAGCTTTGTCTTTGCAGCTTATAGACTACCGGGCAGAGTTCAGCAAATGGTGGTTGACTGAATTCAAAACAGTCAAGTTTCCTTCCCAAGGAACTGTCTTTGACTACTACATAGACCCTGAAACCAAGAAGTTTGAACCCTGGAACAAGCTCATTCCCCAGTTTGAATTTGACCCTGAGATGCCTTTGCAGGTAAGTGGGATTGAGCAACCCAGGGACAGGGTACCCCTGAGGGTGCTCAGCAGCGACCACTGCTGGTATTAAGTGTTTGACCTTGCATAAACCAATTGGTTCCCAGCTACATCCTTTTTCAAATCATAGGTATAATTAATCGACAGGTTCCCCTACAGGAAAGGAAGCAAATAGAGAGCCTAGTCAGCATCATTAGGGACAAAGGACAGGAATTAGCAAGGACAGAACATCCTAAGGTCCCTTTGGAGATGTCTGTGGGAGACAGAAAACCATGGTGGGTCTCTGTTGAACTTCAAAGTACAGTGACAGTAGGTTTACAAAATGGAGAAACAATGGAAGTTAGGAAAGATGCTCAGACCTATCCTTATTAGGCAAGCTTCCTTATGACAGAATCTCATCTTCTGGAATGTCCCAGAGCACGGTGCTATATGGAATGCCTATTACCTTCTGTTCCAGGCTTGTTTGGTACACACAAGTGAGACCATCCGTGTGTGCTACTTCATGGAGCGGCTGATGGAACGGCGGCGGCCAGTTATGCTAGTCGGCTCTGCAGGCTCAGGGAAGTCTGTGCTGGTGGGAGCAAAACTGGCCAGCCTTGACCCTGAGGAATATATGGTGAAAAATGTGCCCTTCAACTACTATACTACATCGGCAATGCTGCAGGGTAAGCTGGCTTGGGTGTGAGCGACTGAAAGGCTAAGAGAGCTTCTGTGCTTTCAGGGATGGGCCTCCATCACGCCACACACCTCTGTCCCTTGTACCCAGAACCCGCTACCACTGCCACCTTCTCTCTTTCTTCCTATGACCTATGGCCTGTCAAATTCCATCAAAGTAGTCATGTGGCTTCAGAGAGCCCAGCACCACTTGGAGGCCTACATGGCCTTGTAGGCTCAGGCCTGGAAGCATCATCAGATATCACTTCATTTGGCTCTCAAATCTAGTAGATGGGATCAGAGGCTCAGGTTAGGAGGATGGCTGCCTAAGGTCATGCCCAGAAAAAAAGCCTCATTGCGCATCCTGTTTCCTGAATTCTCCTGGGGTCAGTCGTGAGCTATCCATGAGTGTTCATTCAGGGCCTCTTGGTGGAGGTAGGCTCAATGTGCAAGACACTTCTCATTGGTCCTTTCTTGCAAGAGGGTCTTAGTGTGTGAAGAACACTCAACACATTGAAGAAAAGCATTTCTAAGTCTTAGATGGTAGCACATGCTTGTGATCTCCATGCCTGGAGGCAGAGGCAGGAAGGTCAGTCCCAGTCCATCGACAGCGTAGACTACATAATGAGTTCCAGAGCAGCCTGAGCTACAGAGGGAGTCCCTGTCTCTCAAAACAATGCACAAAAAAACCCCCCACATTTTCCTTTGAAGATCCATTCAAGACAAGGCGTCAGCAAAATGAAGGTAGAAATGGGGTTGAGGAACAGCCTGTTCCCTGCCCTGCCAGCTGTAGCTGTTAGAGCAATGGGGAGCTTAGACACACAGAGAGACATACATGCACACAGATACACATGCACATGCTAAACACATACAAACATACACACATGCACATGTACGCACACAGACGCATATATTGTACACACACACACACACACACACACACACACACACACACACACACGCTGCATGAGTGATATTCTGATCTAAGTTGTCACCATTTTGCTTGGAACTTGTTTACTTTAACTTTTTTTGTGTGATAAGCTCATGCCTGTGATGTGAATGCTCCCACCACAGCGTATTACAAGATACTAATACAACGTCAGAGAACATGGAGTCACTGGGAAAGAGACGCCCCCCCACCACCGCACTGCCCCATACCCCTTCAGATCTGAACAGAGGAAAAACCTCCAGGCACAGATGATGGTAAAATGCAGCAAATACATCACAACATGATAAGTTTTATGTTTTTATGCCATTGTTCCTATTACAGTTACTCATAAATTCGTTATTTTTAAATAATGGTCTTATTGAACAAGCAGCCAAGTGCTGGGAGAAAGGGTTCTGCCAAAAATCGGAAAGGGGAAAGCTAGACACGTAGTGTCAAAGAGGGGCCTGAAGCACTGAATGAGATGCCGATGACCTCGAGAGACAGCCACCTGGACTCACTCAACAAACAGGCGAAGCAGGGCAGTTGCCACAGACCCCTTAGTCTGAGCGGCCAGCGTTTCAGCTGCTGCTAGGATAAGGCACTGTGGGTTAGGAAGACTGCAAGCACATGGCTTAGCTGCGCAAAGCAGGGGGCGTATTGACAGAAACAGCGTGCAGTTTACAGTGGGTCTGCAATGGCAGGGGATGGGATGCAGCCCAATTACTCACGCGGTGGAGTGATTTGCAGGATTACAGACAGAAAGCTTCACAAGGGTGAAGCGGAAATTATTTCCACAGCATTATCAAGGGACAAAAAGGGAGATACAGGGCAGTGTGTATAGCACTCTCTGTATGATGGCTTAAAAGAAATATGTATATATTATATTTATTTTATATTTCCCATATAAAATATGTTACATATTTACATATTATTTTTATATATACTTATATAATATTTTGGGAATTATACATACATACATACATACATACATATATATGTATATATGCATATATATGGGGCTGGAGAGAAGACTCATGAGTTAAGAGCCTGTGCTACTCTTGCAGAAGACCTTGGTTCAGCCTCCAACACCCATATTACGTGGTTCACAGCCACATGTACTCCAGCTGGCACCCTTGTTTAGCCACCATAGGTACCTGCACTCATACACACACACACACACACACACACAGAGAGAGAGAGAGAGAGAGAGAGAGAGAGAGAGAGAGAGAGAGAGAGAGAGAGAGAGAGAGAGATCTTTTAAAAAAAAATAGAAAAAATGTATTATAAGCTGCTCTTAAGTTATAAAAGCTTATTACGAAAATGGCCACACACCATGGCACATATATATTATCTCCAGAAGGAAATATAAGGAGCTGGTAACAGCAGTTGTCCCTGGCATGGGGGAGCTAAACACTGAGAGTGGGGATAGATAATTAAATCTTTCTTAAATTATTAAATATTTCAAGGGTGCAGAAAGCACAGACTGTGACATAGCAGATGCCCATTTACCACCACCCAGATTCAACAGATGGTAGCACACCTGCCCTCACGCATCCTCCTTCCAGCTCCTTACTAATATGAATACCAAACCCTGTACGGATCACTAAACTCTTGATACCCACTTGTAGGCATAAAACATAGAGTGCTCGTGCACACACCGAAAATTTATACCATACAGTTCTCTTTGACAACTTTTCTTTTTATCAGTGTTTTCATACATGCAGGCCTGTTTCATATATTTTCACTCCTGCATTGAATTCTTATTGTGGGGATAAATCAAGGCTCTTTTACCCATCAATCCACTAAAAAGCAGCATAACTTTCTTTTTAAATTTTTATCAGTTCTTTGAGAATCGTGTGCGGTTTTTTTTTCTTGCCATGTTCACATCCTGCCAAACTCCTCTCAGATCTAACCCCTTCCCTACCTACTCAACTTTACGTCTTCTTTTCCTTATTTTAACCAAGTCTGATTTGTCCTGCCCATATGCTGGATGTGTGGCCTTCCGGTGGAACATGGTCAGCTTCTCAGGGAACCATGATCTTAAGGAAAACTGATTCTGCCTCTCCTGCTAACTATCAATTGCAATAGCTCCTGGGCCCTGAGTGCGGCTCAGTGCCTGCCTCCCCTAATTCTTACAATTTGGTCCAGCTTGAGCTTGCAGGAGACTTGTACATGCTGTCACAACTGCTGCGCATTTAAATGTGCCCTGCTGTGGCAGAAGACACTTGTCGTCCTCCTCTGTCTCAGACTCTCACCCTGTTTCCACACTATCTTCACCCATGATCCCTGAGCCTTGGGAGAAGATGGTGTGATGCAGATGTGCCCCACTTGTGGCTAAGCATTCCACATTACTCTCAGCGCCTTGACCAGTTGTGACTCTTTGTGTTAATCATTCATCTATTGCAAGTACAAACTTCTCTGATGGGGATTGAGAGATACATTAACATATGAACGCAGCAATAAGTCACTGGGAGTAAGTGAAATACTATATCCTTTTAGAAGATTAATAGTAGTAAATTCTCCCCCAGGGTCTATGGCCCTATCTAGCCATAGGCTTCTGGCCTGAAAATGGTGCCAGCTTATATGCTTTCACATTTGGGAGCAGAATTAATTCCAATCAATTAGTGATTAGTTACCCCTGTGACAGCCATGCCACTAGCGTGAGAGTAGGCATGTCTTGCCAGGCCAATTAATAATGTAGCTCCTAGGGTTCAGAGCTGGGAAAGATCGAGCATCATTTTTCTTCTTCAGAAGTGCATGTGGTACCTTCCATGTGCACTATGAAACTTAGAGCAAGTACGGATAAAGCCTCCATATTAATACCAGCTTGATTTCTTCATGTTCTTTGACTCACGCATGCGATGTTGTCAGCAATAATAGGGTCTTGTCCTCAAGTCTCAGAGGGTAGTTAAGGGCATTACCAACAGCTTGTAATGTTTGGGGATCTGTGGACCTCATTGGCCAACAACTCCAAAGAAGCAGCCCATCCCTGGCACTGGGCTTTTTGTTTGTTAGGCTGTGGTGTCAACTAAGGGCACTGTGGCCCGTTAGAGTAACTCCATTTTAATTATTTTATCTATTCTACGTAGGTATATAGACACACAGTAGGAAGCTTCTATTGTAGTAGATTTCCATATAATTTTTTTTGAAAGGTCCTTAGTGTTGCTTGTCATTCCCCATATTTTCCTTTTCTCCCCCGCCTTCCCATCTTTCACCCCCACCTTAATCCTTCCTAATAAATCATTACCCCTTAACTCTTTATGCAACTGATCCTACACGCACACTGACCTCTTACTAATTTTCTGACATCTATGAGTCATTTCATTTGAAATGAAACACACCTATCTGAAGGCTCAATGTTATCAGCCACAAAGGAGAGGAAAAAAAAACCACATACACTATTTTTCTGAATCATGTTATCTCACTTAGAATGACCGTCTCCAGCTCCATACCTGAAATTTGCATAATTTTGTTTTTCTTAACAGCTGAATAATATTCCATTGTACAAATATATCACATTTTTGCTACCCACTCGTCAGTTGATGGACATCTAGGCTATTCCCATGACCTGCCTATTGTGAATAGAGCAGCGGTGAACACAGATGGGCTAGCATCTCTGTCTTAGGGCATAGGGTCCTTTGAGTATATGCCCAGGAATGGTATTGCTGGATCATGCAAATCTGTTTATGGGCTTCCGAGGAACCTCCACTCTGGTTTCTGTGGTGCCTGTGCCACCTTGTGCTCTTAGCCAGCAATGAGCCAGTCTCCCCCTTTCCCTTCACCCCCGCCAGCATTTGTCATCATTTACGGTTGCTTTTTTGTTTATTTGTTTTTGGTTTTGCTTTACCTTATTCATTCTGTCTAGTGTAAGATGAAATTTCAAAGTAATTTTAATTTGTGTTTCCCTGGTGACTAAAGATGCTGAGCACTTTAAAAAAATGTTTCTCGACCATTTGGGTTTCATCTTTTGAGGACTCTGTTTAGTTTTATGCTCCATTTTTGAAAAATTGGGTTGTTTTCTTGATGTTTCATTTTTTAAGTTCTTTGTACATTCTAGATATTTAGCTCTCTGTCAGATGTACAGCTGGTTTAAAAAAATTCCCATTTTACAGGTGTCATTTTATGAAAAGTGTTATTGAGTTATAACACGTGTAATAAACTACATGTTAAAGATATAGACTTTGGTAGGTTTTTATATATCTACACGCCCATGAAACCATTGTCATTACTGAACTACTGAATACCCCACTCCAGGTTTCCTCATGGTCTCTGATAACCCTTACTGCCACCCTTCCCACCTGCCCTAAGCCAGACAGCCAGCAAGCTTTCTTCACAGCTGATGAGTTTTATCGTATATTTATTATTTTGTACATTAAAATAGCACATATGCTCTGTTTTTAAAATTACCTCCTCACTCAGCTGTATTTTACATTAACCCATGTTGTTCAGTGTCAAGTCCACTCTCTTCACTCTTGAATAGGAAGATAAAACTTGTAAAACACTCCAGACGATTCCTAACACACAAGTGCTTAGTAGGGGAAATCTATTGTTATAAAAATATTAGCAAAAACGCTTCTCAAAGTTAAGGCTGTATTATGCCATCCTTCCTAAGCCACAGCTGTCAGAATCAAAAGAGCATAAAATTTTTCTTACTTAACAAAGAAGGCGAACAAAAAAAAATATTCTGGAAAAAAAAAGCTAATATTTTTGGGGAAAATGCTCTCTCATTGAAATAAGGAATAACGCCACCTCACGGGCCAATCCCAAGGGATCCCAGGGACATTTTGTAGCTCGCACTTTGTTCTAGCCCAGTGGATGCTTTTTTTCCTCCACATCAGAAGCTCTTGTATGGAGGAGGCAGCTGCTGGCTGTACCTGCCTCTCTTCTCTCTCAAGGCATCCAGTTCTGGGGCCTCCACTGAATCCTCTTGGAACTGACTGAAATGCAAATGAGGAATGTGCTTAAGGCATTCCCGCAGCTCACATAGCTGTATAGGTAACACAAATGCAATGTTAATGTAGCCAGCCTTGTGCTAAGAGCGCCATCCCCACACCTTTGGTTTGTTTAATTCCCCAGCTCTGCCTACAGTACCTCATTGGTAATGCGTTTGACTATAGTTAGCAGAAAACCTAATGGTGGTGGCGTAGAAATCATACACATAAACACACACACACACACACACACACACACACACACACACACACACACACACACATACCAGGCAGTCCAAAGGTAAGTAGTTATAAAGTCTTGATCATTTGTTTAATGATACCAGTGTTAAAATATTCGTTATTCCCTTGACTGATCTTTTAAGGTAATAGAATGGCTTCTGCTTCAGCCATTGTATTTTTATTTCTAACATGCAGAGGAGAGACATTGTGGTACACATCTGTAATCCTAGCTTTGGGATGCTGTAGCATGTGCATCAAAAGTTGGAGGGCAGCGTGGCCTATATGGGGAGTCTGGATATAGATGGATGGATGGGTGGATGGATGGATGGATGGATGGATGGATGGATGGATGGATGGATGGAATGATGGGTGGATGCATGGATGGGTGGATGGATGGATAGATGGATGGAGAAGGATGCATGCATGTGTGGATGGATGAGTGGATGGTGGAACACTCAGGAACCTCATCAGTTTGTGCTTGTGTCTCACTGTTCACAGCTATGGCCACCTCAGCTGGAAAGGATCAAAAGAGAATAAAGATGAGAGCCATGATGCTCACAGCTCTGACGATAATTTCCTTTCTCATAAGATAAACACACAAGACTTCTGGTTTTCAATTGTGCCTTCTATCAAAATCAAAGTTAATAGCAGAGTTGCCTGCTTTTATCAAATTATGCAGCCCTTATATTTTGATATGCTGTAAGGCATCCATCTTAATTTTCATAGTAGAATGCCTGCCGTGTGCTCATATCTTTCTCTTTGACTACGACTGTAACAGGACCTTACTGCATCCTTTGACAAAATATTCTGTGTTCCGTGCACAGCCAGGTTGGCAGCGCTGCTCAGTGTTGCTCAGGCTGAGGTCTCTGTTCTCCACCCCACCAGGTTCTTTGCACGCCCAGCTGTATGGCTTTTCTTC
Source organism: Acomys minous (assembly GCF_964271855.1). Taxonomy (NCBI): domain Eukaryota; kingdom Metazoa; phylum Chordata; class Mammalia; order Rodentia; family Muridae; genus Acomys; species Acomys minous. The sequence goes on from NC_140498.1 coordinate 6,157,868, forward strand.
CCTTTGCTAAGCAGCAGCCTAGTGGTCCATCTTTGGCTTCTGTTGAGGGTCACTATGGTGAAAGCTCATTTTGGCTGTCTCTGTTAAAGACACTTGTGCATCCTTGCATCTCTCTTGTGACTAACTATGACCGATACGTCCAAGAATTTGACACCTTAAACAAGTTTTCTTTTAGAAGAGGCGGAATTATACTGCTAAATCTGAGAAGTTATGGTTACTGGAATTAAACATAAATTAGCTCTGAGCTTTCAAACAAGCAGTTCATAAAGGTAAATGTGAGATAAGTTTTATGAGTTATAATGACAGTGTCATCTTAGATTCCCGTTACAAATAAGTTACATCTCTTTTCCAGATTGTTTTATTATCCTTTGGTCTTTGTTTTAATAGATCTGTTTCTGTCTGTTCTCCCTTTGCTCTCTGCTCATTCTTTTTTAAAATGTGAATATGGAATTTTTCTAATAATAAAATTTGCAAAGACACTGGCTGATCAAGACAGAAAAGGATGAGTAAAGAACTTGGTGGAGTCGGTGGACTTGGAAGGAGCTAGCTACATCCATACTCCTGGTAATCCTGCGTTCTCTCATCATCCAACTGCGATTTGAATTATTAGTTCAACAAATAATTGAATGCTTAATTACACTAATTAGAGAGGAGATCAGATGTCTAAATGTGCAAGATGAGTCTTTGTAACCTGCTCATTAAAACTTAAGGCTACTGGATACCTTCAAAGGTCTGCTCAGATCCTGACCTCAACGGAGTGTCATGCTTACACTGCTATAGGTAGATAGCTCTCTTTCACTTAGTGTCTTCCACAAAGGAGATGGCACAAACTAATGTGAGGTCAGGCACAACCCATCCTCTAGTGAGCAAGAATTCTGGTTGCAATTGTGGGTTGTTCAAAGCACCACCTTCAGACAACAGAGAAGCCATCCCACCGACTAGCAAATGTAGCAGAGCCATTAAAATCATGCTTCAAAAGGATCGTTATTATCAGATGGAGAAATTTGCCTTTGGGCCTGGCATGATGGCTCACATCTGCAATCCCAGCCCTCCAGAGGCTGAGGCTGGGGGATCATTAGCTTAAGGCAAGCCTGTGCTTTACAGTAAGATTCTGTTGCAAAAAAAAAAAAGTGAAAATAAGAATTACATAATATAGTATATGAAAACTAAAATATATATATATAAGCAATAAGCCTCACAAAAATTTGTAGCGATTCAAAAATCTAATAGAAATAAGTATCTCAACTGAAGTTTAGAAGCTGAGACTGTGGAAAGAACTGCTAACTGCTAGGTGATAGAATTTTGGCCAATTGTCACTTTCATCACTGTGAATTTTTATGCATTCTAATCTCTCCAGAATGAATATGTATGATTTTTATAGTCATGCAAAGCAAGCTATTTCTTGAAAGAATACATCAAAAGGCCTTACAGATACAACCAAAAAAAAAGTCTTAACATATGAAAAACTTAAATAATCTGAAAGGAAAATGGTTCAAACGCAAGTACACACATCATGCGATTGCAAGGAAAGCCATGGTTAATTATTGATGCTATCTATAAAAAATAATATGGAGCAGGCAATGAGCTGAGAATTTCTAAAGGCAGAAAACAGATTGGAGGCGCTGTGCAGACTTGGCTGGCAGCTGTGCTTCCCTAAGAGTCTGCAACCCTGCAGACTGAGGGGCAAAACCCTTGCTTTGCCTCTTCATAGTCATTGGAGAAAACCTCTTGATTTTTCCAAAGCTCAGTCTTCTCCCCTAAAAGAAAGTTGAGTGGTAAAGACAATCCATCGGGGGCTCTAAGAGGTGTTAGTCACCCAGTGCAGGCCAGCTGCTCACTGCAGCAGGTCCCAGGCATACCATACAGATGCACGAATGTACGACTCTTGAATCTAGATGTCGGAGGCCCAGAATGATCAGGAGCAATCCAGAGAGGCTGATGATGAGGCGCAAGTGACCCTTCATCCACTGTGATACTTAATGTTTATTGTCGAATTGACAGAATATAGAATTACCAAAAACACAAACATCTAGACATAGCTGTCAGGGATCTTCTAGCTTGAGTTGATGAGGGAAGACAACCCACCCTCACTGTGAAAGGCACTGTTCCAAGGGGGTGAAGCAAATTCGTGTCTCTCTGCTTCCTGAAGATGATTGCAATGGACCAACGGCCTCCTGTCTCGCTGGCCATGATGAACTATCCACCCAAACTTAAGTTGCTTTCATCAGGTTTTTGTTATAGTAACCAGAAAAGTCGCCCCTATGTCCAGTGAGGGGAAAAAAACATTGGGATTGATACCTAAAGATCTAGTTTATGGTTTCCACAAGGAGCCTAACCTGGCTTGCTTAACTTCTGTGCCTTTAATTCCAGTATGAAGATAAGACTTGCCCCCGCTGTCTCTCAAGGCTTGTTTTAACATATTCATTCATCCCTCAATTGAGTGAACAATTCCTAAGCACTCTTCTGTGTGCTAAAATATGTGCTAGAAAAACAAAATAGTTCCTGTCCTCAGGAGTTCAGACTCTCGTATGGAGTGAGGGGTCAAAATAACAAACAAGATAAGCAGTAAATAACAAGAGACATTAAGTAGTGATGAGTGTTATAAAATAAAATTCGGCAGAGGTAGGGGAAAGCTGGGGGCGTGGATCTGAGTTAGGGAACCAGAAAAGCCTTACTAGAAAGGGCACGTATTTGAGGAAACAAACGGGGAACATCATGCTGGCATTTGGAAGAAGAGGATGCGAGGCATCGGGCACAGCCAGAGCAAAGGCTGTGGGGCAATGACAGGCGATTGTATCCAAAACAGGTGGCTGGTGCCGACCGAGGAGCTTGTTCAGCTTGAAGTGAGATGCCGTAGAGCGCTTAACCAGGGCAGTGGCACGATCTGGCTCACTCTTCCCAAGCATTCCTTGGTCTGGTTTTTTGGGTTTTTTTTTGTTTTTTTTTTTTTTTGAGAGAATAGGGAAAAGAGTGGAGGAGAAAGTCAAGCTGACTGACTGGGGCAGTGTAGCGATTGTCCTGTGAGAACCAGAGCACACAGGTCGCATCCACAGCAGTAGTGAAATGGCCCCCACCTAGAAGAGGGCACTTCTCCCTGAGATCTACAGCAGTTCAACAATGTACGGATGGGGTGCACGGGACTCAGACCTCGGTGGGGCCAGTCAGAAGGCAGACAGAAATGCTCATAAACCGCTGCTCTCTTCACTCCTGTTTGTCTTGCAACCAGTATCCCAGAGTCCCTCAACCGTAAGCCACGCCCACTCCTCAGGCCCACCTGGACTCAGATTCACAGTCATTCCCTCTTAGTTGTGAGCAAAAACAGTGAAGTCCACAAGGCCGAGGACCATGCCTGCCTGCCTGCCTTTCTTTCCTTCCTTCCTTCCTTCCTTCCTTCCTTCCTTCCTTCCTTCCTTCCTTTTTTCCTTTCTTTCTTTCTTTCTTTCTTTCTTTCTTTCTTTCTTTCTTTCTTTCTCAGGAGAACATCACATATTCCATTTGAGACAACCCAGCACTCTCCAAGGCCACTTCCTGCTAACTGGGGTGCTTTTCTCCTCCACCGTCCTGCACATGCCTAAAGAGCTTAATCAACCCAAATTACAGGGTCTGCTTAATTCAAGGGGTTGATTTGAATACTGTTGCTTTGGGAGGTGGAGGAGCAAGAATTCCTAAGGAGAAGCTTCCTATGAGCAGGACTGTTCTCAAAGCGTGTCCTTGGCAGCCCATTAATTATATTTCATTTTGACAGATCTCATATATAGTTGTTATATCTTTAGGGGGGAAGAAGGTGTTAGGTGATTAATTGGTTGATAGTGTATGTTAATTGCATGCTAATTAAATTTAAATTTAATTCCTATTTGAAACACTTAATTTAACTCGGGGCCGAGGAAATTAGAATATTCAAGCATCTTGAAGGAACTTGTCTTTCTATCTGTCACCTTCCTTGTCTGGTGACACTTTCTACTTGTTTACAAACTTGTTTTTCAGGAGAAGAAATCAGATGGTTCTCAGGGCTCCCAGATGCAATAAGAAAGTGTTGGTTCTTGCAATCCATAAATATTTAATTGCTTTACTAGAAAAAAAGTCAATCCTGACTCACCATCGTATTACTTAAATTTGTTCCCAACAAGCCTCATCAGGCTGGAAGCTGTGTGCCTCATTCCTTCCCTCTGGCTTGATAATGGAAGAAACAAAAGCGTCCCTGCTTTCCACCAATGGGGGGCCATAGGACAGAAGGCAGACAAGGACACTGATGGATACCCTCACGCATACTCTGAGGCTGGTTTCCCACCTCCACTCACGGTGAACCCTCACGATGAAGACTCTGCAAGGATTCTTGGCAAACTATCCAGTGATTCCTCTTACAGCTTTCAGAGTCAGAAGGGGCCCCCAGCCGAGCCCTGGCTAGGAGCCACAACCATCAGTCCCCTTTGTGTCTTGGCCGTAGTGGAAAGGTTTGCCGGGGTCCAGTTCTGTATAGATTTCCTTGGTGATAGAGATCCGGCCTGGTGGCTGTAAATCCATCTTCAGTTTCTAACCTATAAACAACAAAAACCAGCAACCACGAGCTTGACACGCACATGGGCTTTGGGGCTTAACTACTCTGCATCCTGCTTCTCCCTGAGTAATGCTGCTCAGCACTCGTGTGCCTCGTCACCCTTAGCTCCAACATGGAAAAGGATCTGTTTCATCGTCCTATGTTGTAAGCAGTAGATGAGGCAGTGAACACTCTCAACAACCGAAGAACACGTACAACAGATGCCTAGTGCCTGGTGGGGAGTGCCACCATTGCTGCCTGGTCACTCCAGATGCCTCTCTGTGTGACAGTCGCTATTTGTGTATATGTGAAATGGCACCCCACCTTGTCCTGAGCACCTCTCCTGCCTCAGTGACCACCTCCGAAGTTCAACCTTCCTTTTCTAACTAACCCGTTCTCTCCTCAGCTGTCCTGGAGAAACCTCTAGAAAAGAAAGCTGGCAGGAATTATGGCCCTCCAGGGAACAGGAAACTCATCTATTTCATCGATGACATGAACATGCCCGAGGTGGATGCCTATGGGACGGTCCAGCCCCACACTGTCATCAGGCAGCACCTAGACTACGGCCACTGGTAAGAGTCCCCCAGAAGGGTTTCAGGATGCTCAGCTCACCAGGCACCGCGATGACAAACTTCATTCACTTCCAAAAACAAGAGGAGCCCAGAGAAAACCCCACTCCTTGGGAGCTCTGCGCTTCTTGGGGTGCTTTCTTAGACAGCACTTCCAGGTCAGAGGGTTACCAAGCTGTCACCCAGGAAGGAAGCTACAGGTTTCTACAGGACTCATTTTTGTGATCTCTGGAGATTGGGAGGGATAGATATATTGAAAGAGTGGACAGACGTTGGAATATCAATTTTGGATTTTATTGACTATACGCTGTATAAATGTATGGAAACATACCAAACTGCATACTATGCACCATAAATATTTTCATTCATAAAGCTTATGATATACAATTTTAAAAAGAAAACATTATCCCCAAATTGTATTCTCTGAGACTTCATCTAGCTACAGAGCCAAACTCCCCACTCCCCTGCGCCATGGCCTCCTACAGCAGTGCTCTGATAACAGCAGGCAGACTCCCAGCTGATTGCATGGGCCTGATGTCCTCAGAGTAAATATGGAGTCTTAGTGTCTCTTGAAACAGCCTGGTTTTTAATGGCACACAGTCTACAGAGTCTAGAGGGAAAAGCTAGTGATCCAAAACACGTCTGGATCCCCTTCTTTCTCCTATAAAGATGGGGTGAGGGATTCAAGAGAGAAATGAGAGAGGTATCATACTGAAGATGTCAGCTTGAGTTGTTTCTCAGTCCTTCCTGAAATCTCAGTCAGGTGCCATGAGCATCTTGCCCGCAGTCCCCACACTAGGATTTGAGCCACCGAACACTAAAGGAAACACAGAGCAAAGTCCAACTTTGCTTCATGGCTGCCCGTCTTAAGTGGGAGGTAGAAACCTGACAAAATTCTGCCCCATTGCTTTCTCTCTTTGTGTGTACTTTGCCTGACACACCTATTTCAGACCCTCTCCTCTCTTAAATTCCCAATGCACCAAAACCGATGGCTTGGCGTTCTCTGAGGAAACTAATAAGTTGACTGTTGCTTTTGTACAACTTGCTCACTACCTTCCGAGCCCTGTGCCCCAGCCTTCCACGACTTCTTGCCTAAAGCATAACTCCCATACACTGGCGCTTGCTCCTGAACTCTGCTTTAACTAGTCCTCATCTCCTTGCTGGCTCCTTCATGTCATTGAAACTTTTGTTTGTTAAAAAATCATTTTCCAGTGGCTAGTCTCTCTTTCTTCTGTGTGTAAGTATATAACTAAGTTTCCCCCTCTGTCTTTGCTTCCTGCTTGGCTTCTAACTCACTCCTCAATGCATTCTTCGACACCTCACCCCCCAATTTCTGAAATGGTCTGCAAACCTACTAACTATTGCTACTGTGAAATCCAAGAGACCCTGTTGGAGTAGGTCTTTATCCTCTCTACAGTACTGGTGTAGGAGTGCTGGTTTCCCTTGCTTTCTGGGGAGCATACCCCCCTGGTTTCCCTTGCTTTCTGGGGAGCATGCCCCCTGGTTTCTCTTGCTTTCTGGGGAGCACACCCCCCCTTGTTTCCCTTACTTTTTGGGGAGCACACCCTCCTGGTTTTCCTCTTGTCTGTCAGTCCTTCTTTGTGTGCTCTCCTCCTGGCCTATTTCTATACATACTGGGTTTCTCATAATTTTGTCTTAAGCTATTGTTTCTTCTCAATTTCTCAATAAATCTAGGCTTCTATTTTTTTTAATGTAATCACCTGTGGTGGTTTGAATAAGAATGGATCATATGTTTAAATGCTTGGTCACAGTTGGTGGAACTGTTTGGGGGAGGCGGGTCCCTGGGGGCAGGCTTCAGAGTTTCAAAAAACACAAGTGATTCTCCATGCATTCTCACTGCCTCAGGCTATGGATCAAGATGTGAACTCCCAGATGTGCCTTCTCTTTGCTGTCATGGACTCTAATCCTCTGAACCCGTAAGCCAAGTTAAAAGTTCCCTTGGTCATGGTGTCTTATCACAGCAATAGAAAAGTAAGACACAACCAAACAAAAGAATCAATGCTACCTACCTCAGCTCTCACAGTAATTTTGTTTGTTTGTTTGTTTGTTTGTTTGAGAGACAGAATGCCACTGTGTAGCCCAGGCTGCCCTCATACTCACAGATTTCTGCCTCCTGAGTGCCTGGGTTATAGATGTATACCACCACAGATGGCTCACGTGAGGCATCTCTTTCAGGTATGACCGGAACAAACTGTCTCTAAAGGAGATCATGAATGTACAATACATCTCCTGTATGAACCCCACTGCAGGCAGCTTTACCATCAACCCAAGGCTTCAGGTACAGAAGGATCCAGGCATGGGTGATACCTCTGAGTCCTAATGCCATCTTATCAGGGCTAAACTCTTTTGATTATTAGTGGTAACTGGACTTGCCTACCAAAGTGGCAAACCACCTTGTGTCTCTAGGATGAGAAAGAAATTCCCAGACTCAGTGCCACAAGGATCTAGAGCTAAGGGGATTCACATGATTCGACTCTCTCATTCTTAAGAAGACTTCTGTTTCATGGAATACCTTCCCAGGGGCATAAAGACATGTAATGTCGACTCAATTTGGACTCAGATTCTTTTCCCACTACCCCATGTGGTATCATTGACCAAAGCTTCAATGCTATGGTTCTTCCAGTCATTTTGGGTTCATCCTAAGTTGTAATACAGATTCTCTGATTACCGTCCCTAATCTAGAGCAGTGACCTTTACCACGTGATAAGAGATACCCAGCTTACTCCTGTCCCATGTGCCTTGTTTCCTCCTGCAGCGTCACTTCAGCGTGTTTGTCCTCTCCTTCCCGGGGGCGGATGCCCTCTCTTCCATCTATAGCACCATCCTGACCCATCACCTCAAGCTTGGAAACTTCCCCACCACCCTTCAGAAATCCGTCCCTCCTCTGATCAACATGGCTGTCACCTTCCACCAGAAAATTGCCACCACGTTCCTGCCCACGGCAATCAAATTTCACTACATCTTCAATCTCAGAGATTTTGCCAATATTTTCCAGGTATATAAATGAAATGCCATAGAATTTCTTAGAGACGATGCTTAGGCTCCTATTCTTGATAAGATAAGTGGAAAATGGCAAACCCCTCTCAACAAAGACACAAGTTGTATGGAGTTGTAATCATAAATAGGTAGAGTGTCGAGGACTCTATAAGGAAGACTTCAGCAAAGCTATTTCCCAGTAAAGGGAGCACAGTCCTCAGCTGGTTCCTTTGTTCCAAGGCTCAGCATTGGGAAACAATGCTATATTACTAGTATAGAGTACTGGAAAGAAAATAGGAGAAGGTGAACAAAAACATAGAAAGAGAACAGAGAATGAAGAGGAATAATAAGAGAGGATGGACAAGGGAAAGAGGAGAAAAATGAAAAAGGAAGAAGGGGAGAAAGACAAAGAGTAGTTATTTTAAAGCCCCTTCATTGCCAGTGTTAATTATTGGTTTCATGATAAAAAGCAATGTCTCCCAAGCCATACAAGGTAGAAGCTATGTGATAATATTCCTAAAGTGTCATTTTTGCCATCTTCTAATTCAACCTCAGCCTTAGAAATTCCAGGTTCATTTCCACATCAAATCTGTTTCAGATAGTCTAGGCTGATCTCCAACCTGACATCTACCTGCCACAGTCAGTTGGAGGCCAGACAAAATTACATAGTTCGACCCTATCTCAAAAATAACAAAAGCAAAAACCCCACTACCACGCAAAGCCTTTGGCGTTGAGGCTCTCAGGCCGTGGCAAAGTCTGTGCTTGCTCACAATCAGTTCTCATGCTTTGAGCATTAGTTGAAAGGGGCATTGCTGACATCACAAACCCACGCTTAAACTCACTGCAATGTGATGAAGTCTAGCTATTACCATCTGCAAAATGAAAAGCAAGAAGTCAAACTGTTGGGTCAAGTTCACACTGCTCTTCAGTGGCAGCACTAAAGGAAACTGGTCAACCGTCCCTGACCAGAAGAGCCTTGCTTAGGCTCCGGCCTGGACATTTGCATTGTCATCTAGACATCCCCAAACTCATGCCTCTCCTCAATGCTTTGGAGTAGATGTTTTCCTCATTAGTTTTATCAAGTTGGCACAAGCCTAGACATATGTGGGAAGAGGAAATATTTAATTGAGAAGATGCCTACATAAAATTGGCCTGTGGGCAAGTCTGGGAGGCATTTTCTTGATTAATAATTGATGTGGGAGGTTCAGCCCACTGTAGGCAGTGCCATCCCTGGTCAGATGCCACTTAGTTGTATAAGAAAGTAGGCTGAACAAGCCACAGGGAGCAAGCCTACAAGAAGCACTCCTCCATGGCCTCTTTATTAATTTCTTCTTCCAAGGTCCAGCCTCAAGTCCCTGTCATGACTCCCTCGGGCAAGCTGTAAGCTGAAATAAACCCTTCCTGCCTGAGTTGCTTTTGATCATGAAGTTTTTACACAACAGTAGAAACACTAACCTAGACAGATATCATCACGTCCATTCTGTAGAGGCTTGAAGAAGCTACTAGATAGCAAATAAGGACGTGAACACTAAGGGAGACAGGATGCACAAGACGGTATTAACAGAATAAGGGAATGGTTCGATCAGCTCAGTGGAAACAACAGTGGTGGGTAGTGAGGAGGGAAAAGATGAGACTACCGGATAATTGGAGACCTGAAGAGGCCCTTGTGAAAATGTTGGCTTTAGTTTATAATATTTACTGAGCACAGCCCTAAGTCTTTACCCTCATTAACTCATTTAATCCTCTCAACCCCCATAGAAGGTAAAACACTGACAACAGTCAACCTTTAGTCTTGAATCTCAGAGCTGGATTCAACCAACTGGCAGATTAAAAATACTTCAAACACTGGGATATGTACAGAACAGATTGTTTTCTTTCCCACAAGTGTCCCATTTAATAGTATAATATATAATAAATATTGACCTTATCAACGTCCTCAGGCATGGTTGAGGGTGTGCAGAAGGCTCTGCATAGGATATATGTTCTATACTACTGTATTCTATACAAATGCCTGGGTGTCCATGGATTACGATGCTCAAGAGGGTGAACCAGTGCCCCCACGAGTCCCCAGGGATGTCTCTCTTTCCATTACAAAATGATACAATGGTGAGGTTCCCTGAGCACAATCATAGAACTGGTAATCAGAAGCCGATCAGGTCCCAGCCAGAATGCTCGGCTCTCCTGTGCAGGTGGTTTAGATCCACACAAAATAACTTCTAGAAAGGGTGTATTCTACTCTAACCTTGTTTTGTGTAACAGGTGCAGCGTCAATGAAGAATCAGAAAGATGGGGGTCGGGGGTTGGGAGGGGATGCCAGATTGGAGGCCGAGTCTCTTGTTCTCCTGGCCTGTCTTTGCCTAACTCAAGCAGCTTGAGAGGCAATTCCTTGGGCTCTGGATTTCAGCCTGGCCTCTTAGCAGCCTGTCTTCTGTCAACCAGCTGCCATAGCCTTGGGGAGCACATCCCCCGTGTCCCACCAGAGGAATACTTCAAGTTCAGAACTTGACCACTGCCTCCCGTTTTCATCCTCCTTGACAGCTCGTGCGAAGGTCTGATGCAAGACAGTAGGGGGTTAATTGAACAGCCAATAGGAGCACAGTTAAAGAATTCAGTTCTTTTAGAGCGCTTATATGTACTTTCCTCCACCCATCCACTCAAATCACAGCAGAATTTGGTGGGCCATGGTAGCAGAAATCATGAAGCAGTTTTCCCCTCTCGGGGGTAGAACATAAATTAAGACAGCGCACAATTTGCACTTGCCAGGCTCACAGTTGCTGAGCGCTTATTGCTACTAGTCGTTGTCACTGTGACTGTGACTGTAACAGGAACTGTAAAGGCCAAGAGATAGTGGCCACTGTCAAGTGCAAAACCTTCGGAAGTCAGGATTCCTAGGTGGCGCTTTGTCTCGCCCTCCACATTTTATTTGTGGCTGAGACCTAGGAGTTAATGATGAGGAAAAGGCCAAGGTTTGCATCTGAGTAAGGCCACCAAAACTTACTCTGATCTATTTTTTTTTAAAAAAACAAAATAAAACAAAAAAAAAAACCTTCCAATCAAATAAAAACTCTATTAAAGTATAGCACGGAGACAGAAAAGCATACATGTCCCAAGTACCAGAATTGGTCAGTTATCACCAGTGATCACACCTGGCAACCACAGCTTGCTTGAGAGCTCAGGCACCAGTGCCCCACAGTTCCCTTTGTTCTCTTTCCTCCTCCTTCCAGCCCTCAATATTACTCAGACGTCTAGCCTCACACATTATTTTGCCCTCATTTTGAACATTTGTAACAATAAAATTTGAGTGAATGTTACCAATTCATTCAATATTTCTTTTGTTGTTTATGTCTTTGTTTGTATTGTTGAATTTAAAAGTAGCATTTAAGGCAGGGTGTGTTGATACAGGCCTTCAGCTCTAGCATTATAGGCACAGAGGCCAGAGGCCCTTAGGAGGCCATAGAGGCCAGCATGGTCTTCATAGAATTATACAATGAGACCCTGTCTCAAAAATAAATAAATAAATAAATAAAAATAAATAAAAGAAAAAAAGAAAGACAAAAGAAAAGAAAGAAAAACCATGTTTATATATATTTTTTAATTAATTTATTCATTCACTTTACATCCTGATCATAATCCCCTCCCTCCCTCTTCCCCATCCCCCTCCAAAAAGGCAAAGCCCCCTACTAAGCCACACCCAGCTCATAAAGAGGAAGGAGTTCCTCCTCTTCCTCTGTAGCCTGGCAAGGCAGCCCTGCCAGGGGAAAGTGATCAAAAAGCAGGCAACATGCCGGGCATGGTGGTGCACGCCCTTAATCCCAGCACTCAGGAGGCAGAGGCAGGCAGATAGCTGTGTGTTTGAGGCCAACCTGGTCTACAAAGCTAGTCTAGGACAGCCAAGGCTACACAGAGAAACCTTGCCCCCCCCCAAAAAAAAAGAAAACACAAAAAACAAAACAAAAAAACAAAAAGCAGGCAACAGCGTCTATGTCAGAGACAGCCCCTACTGCTCACATGAAGCCTGGGCTCTCTCTGTCTCTGTCTCTGACTCTCTGTGTGTCTCTGTCTCTCTCTCTCTCTCTCTCTCTCTCTCTCTCTCTCTCTCTCTCTCTCTCTCTCTCAGATCCAACTTCCAGTACAGTTTTGCAGAGGAGTGGTGAGAGCAGACCTTTCACACTCATAATTTTTCAGATAGAAAAGCGTTAGCAGCTCATCAATACAGTGTTTTCCATAGGTTTCTGAGCGTGCTCTTTGCCGTAGTAAGATGATTTATTATAATATACTAAGAGTTTTATTTCTAACTGAATACAGGAACTTGAAAGTTGTTTTCTAATTGAAATAATTAATTTTTTCTTCCCTAGTCTGATACTATCCCAAATTATGTTAATTAGTTTTGAATCTTAAGTCAACCTGACATTCCTGGTGTAACTTGGTTACTACCTGTACCCTTTCACTGTTCCGCTAAATTTGAGTTTCTAACTTACATAATTTCTACACCTGAACTGCTGAATCTCCTTTCTTGCCAACTTAAGGCTATAAAATCTAAATAAAATACTTTGGAGGGGTTTTTTTTTCCTCATTTTTTTTCTACTTCTGGAAGATTTTGTAAAATACTGCATTGCGCTTCTCTCACATGTTGACAGCCACCTAGAGTTTTCTTTGCAGACAGTTGAAATTATGATTTCAATTTGTTTGATACGCATAACACTACTACATTTTGTATCAAATATTTACCACACTATCACATGTCAATGTAATAGGCAAAAAAAAAAATCCTGTTGTACTTAGAGTATCTTTGAAGGCTTTCTGAAGGCAGAATTCTGGTTCTCTTGAGAAATTGTCTTTGCCCTGCAAAACTTCAACTGTCTGATCAAGGCTCACCTCCACAGAAGGCTTCATGGCCACAGACAAAGTTACATGGTGCAACATTCCTTTTACTCTTGTGTCACTTCTGCAAAGGTTTTGTCAATTGCTAGTCTGTTTTTATTTTTGTTTTTTAAAGAAAACTGGAAAAAGTTCCAACACTTAACTTTATTGACTGATTTGGCTTGACACTTGTTTTTAATCTAAAAATTAATATTTGTTCTTTTATTTGTTACCTTCCTATTTAATTTGGGTGTGAGATTGCCTTAGTTTATTTTTTCATGTCTTGACATGGCTTCAGACCTCAGTAATTGCCCTCTTGACTCTGTAGTGTTCACTTTATGGTTATAAATTTACTGCTGACTGTATTTGCAATATCCAGACTTTTCTATGCTGCACAGCCTGTGACCTTCAGGGCAGCATTCATTTTCAAAGGTTTAGAAGTTTTTGGCTTCTTTTTTGTTGATAACTACCTAATTTCAGAAAATCCCATGTGATTTTATTCCTTTGAAATTTGTTGATATTTGATATGTTACCCACAATAAAATCAACATGCACTTTTGAGAAATGTATTCTCAGATGTTGGGTATAGTTTTATCAATATGTCAATTAGAACAAGTTTTTAAATCATGTAATTTAAGTTTAATACATTCTTATTGATATGATTTTTTTTTAATCTATATGTTCTGCAAGCCTTTGAAAAAGATTTGTGAAATCTCCTAAGTAGTGTGAACATGTTAATTTCTCCTTTTTTGGTCTTGTTCATTTTTTATTCTTTGAAGTTACATTGACAGACACATAGAAATTTGAATAACTCTATTTCCTCATGCATATAGGGTATACTTATAATTAGCGCACCTTCCTTAGCTGTTGTTTATATATTAAACATATTTCTTTACCTCAAAACATAGCCCTTGCTTTAAAGTTAACTTTATCTGATGACAACATGCCTAATCTATATTCCTTTACTAAATAACTTCGCTTGTCCATTGGTGACCACAGGACACTGGACCCAGGACTCCTCATAGATATGAAAATCTGAGATGCTCAGGTCCTTTATAAGAAACATCAAAGTAGTTTAGTTGTTATTTTTGCCCTTTTTTCCAACTCTGGAAATCGATCCAAAGCCTCGGTCACAACATGCAAATCTTCTACCCTCTGCCCATGTCACAGTACTCGATGTAACCTGCACATGTCATCCCACGTACATCAGATGAACTTTAGGTTACACGGAATACCTAACACGGTGCAAATGTTATGTAAGTCGTTATTATTTGGTGTTAGGGAATAATGACCCAGAATGAACATATTTGGTGCAGGCACAATCTTTTCTGAATATTTCTTATCTGAGATTGGCTGAGCCCATGGATAGAGAACCCGTGGTTAGGAAAAGCTTCCCTTTTTCTTATGCTCAGATTTTGTATATTGTTAATACTGGAGAATAAGTGTGGGTGCCACACATTGGACTCTTAGAAATCATCAAGCCTGGCAGTTGTGCCTCTTGTGATACTGTTTGTCTGGCCATGTTGTTCTATCTAATAATACATTTGAGATTCAGTCTACGTATGCTACTTGTATGTGTTCCGCCCACTCTGTTTCCTTTCCCTCACGTCTTATATGAAACTTTTGTGTATTTCTGTTGTTTTATTTTCTCCATCTTTCAAGATTTACATTTTGTTGTTGTTGTTGTTGTTGTTGTTGTTGTTGTTGTTCATCTAGTGACTGCTGGGTCTATCATAGCTTGATGAAAGTTTGGATTTGTTAGACCAATGCCCACGTCTGCTGTGAATTGGAATTCTCTTTTCTTTTCTTTTTTTTTCATTTTTTAAATTTTTTATGGTCTTTTTGAGACAGAGTTGCCTTGGCTGTCCTGGAACTCCCTCTATAGACCAGGTTACCCTCTAACTCAGAGATCGGCCTGCCTCTGCCTCCCGAGTGCTGGGAGTTGCCCAGTGGTTTCTTTGTTCTTTTGTTCTTGGTTTTGGCCCTGATGTTCCCCATAAGTTTTGCTTGTTACGCAGTTCTGATTGGCTTTACCGTGGGCAGATGCTTTGAGGGTTAGACAGTGATGTTTGCCTCTGGAGGTTACACTCTTCTGCTTGTCTGAGCATCTGGGAAGCCTGCGGTGATTGCAGCTGGGCCTCCCTCCCTGTGAGACCTAAGCTCAACCCTTTGGGGCCTCCCTGTAGGTTTTAAGCCTGGTTCTCTCTCTTAGGAGTCGTTGTGCCTAGTTTTCACCCTCCCTGCTCCATGAGACAAGATAGGATCACGCAACATCTTGATCTCTCGCTTATCTTTGTCTCTTCCTTGTCCCTAGTTGTATCTGTTGTTTGTCAACTGATAAAAGTTTGAGGAGGAAAAGCGATAATACTTATTTGGTTCATCTCTCTCGTATCTTATCCCCTCGAGTCTTCACTATCTTGGTTACTCCCTATATAATAACTGAAAACAGGAAGCTGTAAAATAACTTCTGCGTCTTTTTTTGTTGATCTTAGTGGGTTGGTCCGTTATTAGCTAGTCAGCCATTAGTAAAACAAACCTTGGTGAAGGTTTTGTTAAGCCATACGACAACGTGTGGAAGATTTACTACTAGACCACTCTTTGTTTCAATATAAACTTATTTCAGGGGGCTAGAGAAATGTGTCAGTGGTTAAAAGCAAGTATTGATCCTGAGCTCAGGGCTCAGCACCCATGTTAGGGAGCTCACAACCTCCCGCAACCCCAGATCTAGGGGATCTTGGAGGCACAAAAAGTGTGCAGAATCAGAAAAACAAAATCAAAAGTGGAAACTATGTGTTATGGGGAAAGATGGTGAGGACGTTCATGAAGAAGTAGACTACAGCAATATTGTGACAATGTTGTGTCAATGAGCCTAGCTTGAGGATTCTTCTATGAATAATAAGAAATCATTAAGTGACTCCATCTCCTCTGGGACCAGAAAGCAATGGGAGTGAGTAAGGTGATGAGTTATAAGCTAGATAGAAGACCGTAAGTTAGGTCTGCCTCCATCTTCTTCTTCAGCGAAAGCAGATATTCGTGCACTGGATAACAATAGCAAAGAGAGGTGACAGAGACATGGAGAATTAACATCTCTGTAATGTCACAGAAGGGAACTCCAGTGAGATGAGCACGCTGTTATAGAAGGGAACTCCAGTAAGATGAGCACGCTGTTACAGAAGGGAACTCCAGTAAGATGAGCACGCTGTTACAGAAGGAAACTCCAGTAAGATGAGCACGCTGGCTGCTGCCCTGCAGAGGCCAGCTATTCCTGCCCTATCATCGGCCATCGTTCTGATTGTATGTGTTCAGCCATTGCCAAAGTCAATTTGCAAAACAAACCCTGTAGGACTGAAATATGACATGTCTTTCCCCCACAAACTCTTTGTCATCGTTTCAAGTTTCCCCTCCACCTGTAACACACTCCTTAATGAGATGATCCCAGGTTGGACAAAATGCCCTAGAACAGTGATTCTCAACCTGTGTGTTGTGACCCCTTTGGCAAACTTCTGTCTCCCAATAGATTTACATAATGATTCGTAACAGTATCAAAATTACAGTTATGAAGTAGCAATGAAAATAATATTGTGGTTGGGTATCACCACAATTATGAGGAACTGTACTAAAGGGTTACAACGTTAGGCAAGTTGAAAACCACTGCTTTGGGAAGTTCTTTTAACTGCCGTGCTTCTGCACCGTTGTTAACATTATTTGTTGTCTGTTCCTCTGGAAGGGCATGCTGTTCTCTTCCATCGAATGTGTGAAGTCCACACAGGACCTAGTGAAACTCTATCTGCATGAGTCAAATCGTGTTTATCGGGATAAGATGGTGGAAGAAAAGGATTTCAGTCTTTTTGACAAAATCCAAACAGACATCCTCAAGAAAAATTTTGATGTAAGTATTGCCTGTGGTGGTGTTTCTATATTTGAAAAATAATGATGACCGTGCAGGTGGTTACCAAAATCACCCTAGTCCTTTAAGGCAGGGAAAGCCAGGGATTAGGCTACAAAGAGAAGTTCTTTCATCATTTTGCCCAGTCAATAGAAATGATGGCAAAGACACAGTTTTTTCATAAGACCTCACCCCAAAAGGATCCTTAGAGTGTATCTGATACACGGGTTGACATGATACCGAGGCCCTTCCTGTTCCCACATGTGCTGTCTTTGTTGGTGGCAAGCATCCTGAGACTGTGATAGCCATTTTTGAAAGTATCAATAACTGGAAATGTAGAGAGATTCTGATATTTACAACATTTACATTAATGACTTAAAATGTATTTCTCTGTCCAGAAATCAGAGAAAAGAACTACAGATGATTGCTCTCTCGTCAGCTCCTCCTCCTCCTCCTCCTCCTCCTCTTCCTCCTCCTCCTCTTTCTCCTCCTTCCCTTCCCTTCTCCACCTCCTCTCTGTCCTCCACCTTCCTTTACTGTGAGGCAGAGTTTTTCTATACAACTAAACTGTTCTTGAGTCCACTGTATATCTGAATCACTATGCAGCCCAGGCTGGCCTTGAACTCTTGACTTTCTTGCCTCCACTTCCTGACACATGGGATCACACGCATGGACCACCATGGGACCCCCTCTTCTGATACACCAGATTTCTGTGACTGTGATCTTCAGCATGTGTTCTTCTAAGTAGTTGGAAAGAAGTCCAATTGGGAAGAATGGCAAAGGGCTCTGTATTCTGCCCCTGACCTGGAAACTCCCAGTGCATTCAACACTTAAACCCAGGAATCTGGAGTCAGCCTAATCCACACACCACTTTGCAAATACATCGCAACCTAAAACTCTTTTGCCTCTGTCAAGAGCCCACAGCTCACAGAGTGAGTGGCATGTGAAATGTGCTTTGAGAAGTACTGACAATGGAACACTTCCATTTCCAGAGTCAAACTATCCCAGCAACTAGCATAGAACTTTCTCACAAACTGGAAATAACCAAACTCTGTCTGTAATTACACTATGCCCTCTCTATACTCATGAATTAGCCTGTTTTCTGTTGTTTTAACCAATTACCTTGGGCTGGGCAATTTAGACTTAGGAGTATTTGAAACACAACGCTACAAGCTAGAAGTGCAAAATAGGATAACAACCCCATTGATTTGGTCTCTGTGCGTGTGCTCATGGTGATGGCGGGTGCAGAGGTAGAAGGGCCAGCATGCTGAAAGGAGATGGGATGAAGGAATCAGGCTCACTTTTCAATCTAACACACTCTTGGAAGAGTTAACAATACATTGCCCAAGATTAGAATCATGAGCTTCAGGGAGCAGTGTCCCCAGTCATCTATTCACTTTCTGACTGACCCCATCTTTTAAAAAGCCCACTGTCAGTCACATGGCCAACTAGGGATCCAGCTGCCAACATGTGAACTTTTGGGGAACAACCCACATGCACATCGCAGCACCTACTCTGACCCAGCTCCATATTTTCTTCTGGGTGCACCTCTGAGGACATCACAAGCCATGCCAGTCCGAATAGAGAACTTGTAGGGGCTGAGCAGACCTTTCAACCAGCTTGTTTTCCACAGGCTGTCACCCTCCCTTCTACTTCCCTCATCATTTTTAATAGAGCCTCATGTTCAGATCTCTCGCATCATAGACAGTCCCCTGTGAGCACTACAGAATTAGCCAATTTGTGCACATACAGTTGACTTTGCAAGCAAGCCTGGTCTTTATGAGTTGGTCTGAGTTGGAACTTTAAAGTCACAACACTCCTTATGTGGGTTTAGATTTTAAAAAAAAACATACATCATTTGATCAGGAACCAAAATATAGTTCACACAGCCATTATTCTAACTAGCAACACTTGCAAAGACAGCTGAAGGCCCTTGCCTACATGTATCCTAGCACAGGTATCAAGACAAAATTGCCAGATTTCTCCCAAAGTGATTCAGCGCCTCCACCCCACCCCCACCACCCCACTTAAAGCCTCGAGTCCCCTAACTTGTAGCTCCGTGTGACATAGTGTCACTATTAAGGATGCTTTGGTTCGCCGTATCGGGTGGCTTCCTTTCTCCCTTCTGCACAACATGGCTCTGATCATCATCAAACTGGAGACTTGTTTGTTCATCAAAGAATCTTTGTAGATCAGGCTTTTCAAAACTGCATGTTCGCTTCTCTCCTGATAGAGCCTTAGTGTAAATTCAAACCCATCAGGAGCAAACCAACATGTTAGCTGGTTCTCAAGATGGGCAAATGTGCTTCTGCATTCCTTCCTGTACTCTCTTGCTTGTTTTATGTGTATGGGTGTTTGCTTGCATGTGTGCCTGTGCACCATATGCATGCCTGGTGCCCTTGGAGGTTGGAAGAGGGCATTGGACTCCCTGAAACTGGAGTTCCTGGTGGCTGTGAGCCACCATGTGGGTGCTAGAAATCAAGGCTGGGCCCTCTAGAAGGACATACAGTGCTCTTGACCGCTGAGCCATCTCTCCAGACCTGTCTTAGTTAGGATAACTATTACTGTGATGAAACTTTGATGATCAGAAGCGACTTGGGGAGGAAAGCATTTATTTCACTCACAGTTTCATGTAGCAGTTCATCATCAAAAGCAGTGAGGGCAGGAACCTAGAGGCAGCAGCTGATGCAGAGGCCATGGAGGGGGGCTGCTTACTGGCTTGCTTCATGTGGCTTGCTCAGACTGCTTTCTTATAGGACCTAAAACCACCACCAGTCCAGGAGTGGCCCCGCCCACAATGGGCTGGGCCCTGCCATGCATCAATCACTAATTAAGGACATTCCCTACATGCTAGCCTGTAATCTGATCTTATGGAAGCATTTTCTAAGCTAAAGCTCCCTCCTCAAATGACTCTTGCCTGTGTCAGGTTGACATAAAACTAGCCCAGACAAGGCTCCTGCTGTGTCTTCTTAAACTAGAAAACGCAACTCTTTTGTACTGCAGTTACCTACCCAGATGTCTGAGCCATTGTTACCACAAGCAAAGCTGGAACAGGCTACAGTTTTCTATGGCCCTAAACAGACCTTCAAACATCAGGGCACATCTGAAAGGTGGTCTTCTAGCCCTCTATCCTTATTCTTAGACAGCAGGCCAAGCTTCCCTCCATTGTGTTTGGTGGATCTTGCCCAAGAAGTTTATAAGACTAACACTGTCATGACTTAGCCCTGGCAATGGTCACCACTGGTTATCTGTTTCCCACATGGCTTTCCTTCCTGGAATACATCACTTCTATAATATTTCCTCCTACATGAAATCTTAAGTATCCAGATTTTGACATTGCAAATAATTTTCTATTTGCCCTGTAATGCAAAATAGTAATAACCACCTCCCAAATAATGGGATAAGTTGCTAATGGAGAAATGAAGAGTTTGTCTCTGCTTAATTAATCAAATGATACTAGTCCTTATTCAGTGCAATAAAGTTTGTCCTGGGCTAAGATTTGACACAAAGATAGGCAGAATCCTTTTGAAAGTTTTATAAGCAGTATATTCCACTCTAAATGCTTTAATGTTGTGAATAATCTTATATATAAACCAGCAGACTAAGGGTGGGGAAGCTACTAGCATATTCTTCAGAAACCAAGCCCTCTCTATGGGTGGACCAACCTCACAGGAGACAGGAAACATGCCTTATGACCACGTCATAGGTTAGGGAATAAGAGCCATTGAAATGGATGTAGAGTAATTGATTCCACTGGGCAATAATCTCCAGTATCCAACATTGCTAAAGGAGGCCCTACTTAGAGAAATCCACCCATGTCCTCATCTGCCCTTTGGTTCCACAAAACATTCTTATACGTTTTTAAAGTGGATGCCTTCCATTTTGCACATCCCACCATTAATCCATAAGGAATAACAAACAGCACTTATGAGTTCCTGGGCTGGTAAACCCGTAGTAAAAGTCTACCTCCTAGGGAAGTGTCAAAGAGGAAGTGTCGGATGTAGCACTTAATTTTCTGGGATGGATATATCCATCAGCTTGGTGTCTCCACTGTCTATGGCACCTGACAAAAGTATAGAAGATCCTCATGCCTGTGTCTTCTCACCAGGATATTGAAGAGATGTTGCAGCAGACCCGAAGCCTGAACATATATTGTCACTTTGCCAATGGCATTGGTGAACCCAAGTACATGCCTGTACAATCATGGGAGCTCCTGAGCCAGACTCTGGTGGACGCCCTGGAGAGCCACAATGAGGTGAATGCCGTGATGGACCTGGTTCTCTTTGAGGACGCCGTGTGCCACGTGTGAGTGTGCATCTCTGCCTTGTCTCTCCTTGGTGGCTTCGCCTTCCACGTGTCCGGGTCTCGTTTGGTTATTAAAAGTCACTTTCTCTTTTCCATTCTAGAGTTTTTAACTAGCTCTTTTAGAATTTCATACAATGTATTTTGACCAGATTCCCACTTCACGCCAGTACAGTTCCATAAAGCCAGAAGTGACCCACAGGTTATCCCTCAGTGAGGGTCAAGATGGTCTGTGGCAGCGCTACAGCTGCAGTTTCACCAATGGCCATAGGGGGCAGTAGAACACAGGACTGGATTCCAGATGACTTGGATTTATTTCCACATTCACAGTTTCTGTACCTATACATAAACAGAGCCATAGGAAGAGGAGATTTAGGATCATAAAAGAGGCACCAGTACCCTCATCTACACACACACACACACACACACACACACACACACACACACACACACACATGTACACACACATACATGCACATCTATTCTAAGTTCACATATATTTCAAAACTTAAGTATTACCACACATGCTCTTAATAGGACAGTCTTCCTTTCCTCTCCTGTGGCCTCGCTCATTCCCAACACTTCATCCTGATCGTTCTCTTCCCTGGCCACTTTGGCTCCTGTGACCTTGGCTACATGTCCCAGCCCGTCAAATACAAATTCTTCCCCAGCGTGTTGACTCTTAGTGATAAAGTCTCTTCCATAGTCTGAGTTGCAGACATCTCTGTGAGCCATGCATTCATCTTTCCCTTCTGCTAGCCTCCAAAGTTGCAGCCGTTCTTCAACTCCACCAAGTCTGCCATTTATGGGCCAGATGCTTTATCATCTTCATGGACCCCTTTCCCTGCCATGTCTTTTTGGTTAACAAATGGCTATCCCAGTCTTGGCTTCCCTAACTCTCTGGACGGTGTGTCTATGGGACCAAACACAGCTCCAGTCAAACCACACTGTCTCCTACTCCATCTACTTTCCAACTGTTCAAGAAAATGCCCCAAACATGATGCCTAGTGTGGGTTCATGCTTGTGGCCAGACATGTGAGGTGGGCTCTAGATGTGGCCTGAGCTCTCACTCCCCTAGTCTGCATATTTTATCTCCTTTAGCTTCCTGAGATAACTAGATGATTGCCCTCTGTCCTCAAGCTCTGGCAGTCCTGCCCTGTCTTCACTTGCAGCTAGAGAATCTACCTCTCACTTTCTTGAAATATCAAAAGTGACTGGAAGAGCATGCTCGCACTTGCCTCCAGTGCACATGTAGGCAACCTGAACCCCATCTGCCTCATGCATCCCACGTACAGGGGCCCAGCGGCCTTCCTGTCTCAGCCCGAGGATCACTCTGCCTGTCACGGGGTCCCATCCATTTTCACCCGCTAAGGAACCTTATTTCTCCCCATGATTATTCACCCTTCCCTCCCTCCTTTCACTTTACCCCATCACTAATTTCCGGGTCATATGTATCACCATATGCAAACATTTTCAATTGTCAAAAATATAATGAGCTATTCTTAATCCCAATCTTGCTTTTCATCTAATTCCACCATTTCTCGACTCTTGTTTGCAACAAAACGTATCAAAAAGGCAGTCTGTACCTGTCACACTTTCTCACCTCCAATTCTCTCTTCAACAAGCTTTTCTTGACACATAAACAATTATCCATATCCCAGGTCTACCTCTCACTCACTAGGGTCAAATGCTACGGCCAGGTCCACACTTCATGTTCCTTGATCAGGTATGGCATTTCTCATTTTTCCACTTTGTTTAACATCCACCCACCCGCCCATCCACTATCTAGCATATGTTTGTAGACTAGATATTGTCTCTGCAGATTCTGGGGAGTGTCCTGGCCTCACTCTGAAGCCTCCTCTCCTTATGGAAGTGGATTGCTGCTCCAATGACCCCCTTGACCACCGCAGCAGATTCTGTTCTTGCTGAAGGCTTTACATTAGATGTTCGTTTGTTTGTTTTTCCAAGACAGCGTTTCTCTGTATAGCCCTAGTCATCCTGGATTTGCTTTGTAGACCAGGCTGGGCTCGAACTCCCAGAAATCCACCTGCTTCTGCCTCCTGAGTGCTGGGATTAAAGGTGTGCGTCACTGCACCCAGCTACACTAGAGCTTTTACTTCACTTTGGCATGATCTTCTTCCAACTTTTTTCTTTGCCACTTTGGCTTTTATTTTCCTTCTTCAAGAATATTTTTCAGCATTTTTTCTCCTCTTAGAATCACAGTAGTTATTAATCACACAGATCTTTGGATGTACTTCTTTTGTGCTCTGTGTCCTATTAGTCCTCCAGGTGTGTGTGTGTGTGTGTGTGTGTGTGTGTGTGTGTGTGTGTGTGTGTTTTCAAAGAATCGGCTGCCCCCAGCTGTGCTATGGGGCATCTTCAGCTTTTGTTTTTAATCTCTCAGAAATTCAGTAATGAGCTTAACATAGTCAGTCTTGGTTTTCTAGCCCAGGAGTCCTCTAGAATATTGATCTTCTTCTTAAATTTTGTAATTTAAATTCAGAGTCCCTTGGCCTTGTCAGCGGTTGTTAATGAAGCCCCAGCTGGAGTCTAATGCTGACGGCTGCAGACTTGCCCATTCTAACTCAGGAACCTCATGACTAACAACGCATTTCCCATCCAGATATTGAGGAACACAGCCCGTTCTATGCTGAAATCAGCCTTTCAACAATAGAGCTGGGCACCAGGCAGCCCAGTGACCCAGTTGTACCCCAATTCTTCCTCTAAGCCTGCCTTTCTCCTCCAGGAATCCAATCTGGCCTTCACCTTTCTTGCATGAGAAGATAGGGAGTGGGTGCTTGGTCCCAGTGTCTCTTTCCACCAGGCACCAATTCAGACCTAGAAAAAAACAATCCCCTGCATGGAGCATAATGAAGGATTACAAACAGTGCCGCAAATGCGATAGTGAGCACAAGACACTGGGTGTTGTTTCAACTTAATGAAACTGTATTGGATAGTTTCAATGTGCTCGCTCTATAATGGATATAGAATGAACACGCACACTTTTTAGACACTCGCTCTGTAATGGATACAAAATGAACTCTCTAGGCCCATGGAAACAATAGTTTAATAAGAGGGGAGAGAAGAGTAAATCTAGCTGATAATGACAGAGCATTAAGTTTCACAATCACTTAAGTGGAATGAAAAGGGAAACTAATAAAAGAATAAATGTAGGCCAACAAATAGCTCCTGAATATTTAGGCGCACAAGTCTTAACCACACCGAATTCAGTGACAGATGGTTTTAAGTCCTAAATGTTTCTCTATGTCTAAGGCATCAGGGGAAAATGAAAGGGTGAAAGTGAAAAATTGAAGTGAACTTAGAATGCACATGAAAGGGCCTTACAAATTTAGAAGTGAGCCTTGGTGAAAAACAGCAACAGGAAATTCACAAAGGAAGAGCACTGAGATCCATATACCTGAAAGGTATGCAAGTCCCTAGAAATCAAACTAAAATTAAAACTATAATATTTGTATGCTTCCATTTTATTTTTGACTTAAAATTTTTGAAAGATGCTCAAACTATGGTAATTGGATGAGTAGGTACAGTTAAGCCCACACAGGGATCAGACAGGGCTCATTTTTGTCTTTTTAAAAAAATAATTTATTCAGATTACATCCCAATTGTTATCCCCTCACTTGTATCTTTCCATTCCCCCCTCCCTCCCTCTTTCACCCTATTCCCCTCCCCTAGATCTGTGACAGAAGAGGAAGTCCTCCCCCACCATGTGACCACACCCTATCAGGTCTCATCCAGATAGCCTGCTTCCTCTTCCTCTGAAACTATAATATTTAGCATTTAAAGTTGTCAAATATATGTGTATATATACATTTTATGTGTGTGTGTGTGTGCGAGTGTGTGTATGTGTGTGTGCGTGTATGTGTGTTCCATGCCCACTGTACACTACTGATGAATTGGTGATACACAAACACCTATGTAAGAGCTGCCATCCCAACAGCAAACATGTTCCACAGGAGAGCTGAGGCTATGACTCTTAGCTGATTATGACCAAGTCATACATGTCATGCATCTTCCAAATCCACTCCCAAGCACCAGCTCCATGGTGAGTTTAGCCAGGACCTTAATTGTTCACCATTGTTTATTATGAATATGGAATATCTACTGTAGCATCATTAACAAAGGGCAAGGATGCAGGGGTGCAGTGTGTATAGTCCAATCGCAAATAGATCCTCTGCTTCTTGGCCAGAAATGCAAAACTATAACTCTGTTTCTCACACTCTTTGTGTCCGAAGATCACCAATGTTAGCATTCGCTGACTTACAGCCCAGTGTGTTCCTGCCCTGCAGTGCTGTGGAGCCATTGGATCGGTGTTACTTCAGAAGAGAACGAATGGGCACCACCGTTCTGAAGAGACTTTTTTTTTTTTCATTAAATTTCCAGAGCCATTTAAAAATTGCCTTGGCTCAGCAACTTTACATCTAGGAAACTCACCCCAAGGAAATGATTAGAGAGATAAACAAAATGTTATAACACATTATTTGGAACTGGAGATATTAGAAACAGCCTAAGTATCCAATGGTAGGGTATTTAAGACAAGCAAGTTATTGTATTTTTATTATCAATGCAATATTGATATTCTATACGGTAGTGTTCCACCATCAAAGGCACGGTCTAGCAA
Source organism: Acomys minous (assembly GCF_964271855.1). NCBI lineage: Eukaryota > Metazoa > Chordata > Mammalia > Rodentia > Muridae > Acomys > Acomys minous. The sequence goes on from NC_140498.1 coordinate 6,183,655, forward strand.
ATTGCTTAATGGCTTAGAGAAGCCATCACGGCTTACTGCTAAATGAAACACTGGTCTCAGGGCACTGTACTCAGTGTTTAGGAGTTGGCTTTGTGGTAGAATGCCACTTATCATCGTGAGGACATGGGTTTGATCACCAGGACCCGAAGCAAATAAACAAAATATTATGCTCAGTATATAAGCCACCCTCAAAATTTAAAAGCTACAGGATAGAAACGCACTGACATTTCAGATGTAATAACCAAATATATATTCACAGGCATCCAGACACACTAGTCTGGAAGGCCATAAAATTAATGTCAGTAGGATTTATTGCTAAACAATAGAATTGTGGGGTGTTTTTTCCCCTATGTTTTATATGTTTTGTATAATGAGAAGCCATTAGGTGCCTTATATAAGATCCACTGCTGGTGGAGACAATGGAAGGGCGGCATGAAAGCCTGGAGGAAGCTGCCGGCATATCATTTGAGGAAACCCTCTTGGGTTGGGAATGGCTTCCTTCAGAGGTGATGGCCTAAACCCAGGGGAGGCCTGGATTACTTTCCCACTACTGGGATGGAGCACTGGGTACTGAGAGTGCTAACATGTCAGAGAGGAAGAGCCAGACGACAAGGGAGTGAGTGCATTTGCACATATCCATTGCTTGAACCCCAGCATGCAGGGAGGGCCAGACGACAGAGCCCCAAGCCTGGACTCCCTGTTCTCTGCCTATTGCTCTAACTTTGCTCCCCTTCACTGTGAGGCAGACAGACGCTCCTAGCCTTGCCTTAGCAACTTTAGCCTTCTCTGACTATTTTCCTCCTTTTCTTACTGTTCATCTTTTGCCCAAAGTCACAAGTAGGTGAGAAGGAGGAAACTGGGACAATAGCAGGTTCAGTGAGGGAGGAGAAAAAAAGTCACCCCGAGTCCCTCTCCAGCCCCATCACTTACCCCGCCAGCTCTGACGACCTGCCCCGGACTTGTCACTCACTCTCACCAGTTCACTGGGGGCCTCTGGCTTTACATAAAGCGATGATAACTTCTGTGCACTTGAGCAAGAAGATGGTGCCGCGTCTGAGGATAAGCTAGGAAAGCTCCGCAGAGTTCAGCTGAGCCTTCAAGAGAAGCTCCTAATTCATCTCCAACCATTGTACCCTGTGTGCTTCTAACTGGACAGCGGCCTCTGTGACATCTCTCTGCTTGCTCCTCTTCAGCTGTCACATCAACCGAATCCTGGAGTCCCCTCGAGGAAATGCCCTGCTGGTTGGTGTAGGTGGAAGTGGTAAGCAGAGTCTGACGAGGCTGGCAGCTTTCATCAGCTCCATGGATGTGTTCCAGATCACCCTGCGCAAAGGCTACCAAATCCCCGACTTCAAGGTGAGCTTGCCCATCGTAGGAGGAGACCCTTTGTCTTAATAGGGTTTATATTGCTATAAATACACACCCTAACCTTGGCAACTCTTAGGAGGGAAAATATTTAACCGGGGCCGGCTTACAGTTCAGAGATTTAGTCTATGATCACCATGGTGGCAAGCATGGCGGTGTGCAGACAGACATGGCGCTGGAGAGGGAGCTGAGAGTTCTACATCCGGATCGGCAGACAGTGGGAAGAGATAGTCACACTAGGCCTGGCTTGAGCATTTGAGACATCAAAGCCCACTCCCAGTGGCACACTCCCTCCAACAAGGCGACACCTACTCCAGCCCCCTATGGCCAAGCATCCAAGCACATGAGCAGGGGCATTCCTATGGAAACCACCAACACCCCACCTTTCTCTAGCTGCCTGCAATTCTTGTCATCTTTCCTGGGTTCTCTATGTCCACAAACCCAGCACATCCCATTAATTGTCCATTTTCTCTCTAGTTCCTTGGCTGGGAATATGAGGGGTCCTGTTCTCCCTAGACTCAGCCTGAGGACAGTGTCTGTTCCAGGGTCAACCTCTTGTGGGCTTGTCATCTTTTACGTCAGTGTGCCTCAGCTCTTCCCCAATCCGTCTCAAATCTAGCACACAGTTTGCTAGCCGCTCCTGTAGACTAGACTTGGGAAGGATTCCGACAGTCTGTACAATTTGTATAAGAAATTCATATTTTAAAAGACAGGGAATAATTACTGCCTCTGGGACCTTCTGTGATGTTTCCTGGTTTCAGACAGCAGGCACATAGAGGCCATGATCTACTCTCTGGACAGTGATGAAAGGCAGGATAGATAACTTCCAAAGGTCACTTGTCCAGCAGCCTCTGGTATCCACAGCCACAACCACATCACTGGAGAAAGCCATGGTATAAATCCCACCAGGAACTGCCCTGAGTATTCCTGGGAGAACCCCAGCCAGCACTGAGTCAGACCCCACCCACCTGCCCCCATCATCCCTCAGGCAGTGATGCGAGCGGCACATGCTCTCATTTGCTCTGAAGACACAGCCCAGTTTGTCAACTACTGACTGCATCCAAGATCATAAGTCAGGTTAACATTTGATCTTTCCTCAGTGTTTCTGAAGATAAGCTAGTGAATTGGGAAAGCGGGCATTTACAGAAGGATGTCATGCTAAATCTTGGCTATATACCAGAACTCTGGGGCTCATCCGATGATGCTCATGCCTCTGCCTCCCTTCCCAAGCTATTCACATTTACCTCGTGTGGTGAACCACCTGGGCATTGGGGCTGCTCAAAGCATCTTCTAGATGATTCTAATGACAACTGAGAAATGCCGTCTTAGATCATTCTGTAAAAGTGTGGAATAAGAACCATTAATCCAAAAACAAGTCGGTTGCCTTTGATGTGTTATTTGATCACTACAGAAGTTCCATGATAAAAGGATGTGTGAGGCTGTTAGAAAATAAATTCTGAAGGGCACTAGAGAGAGAGAAACACAGTAGGGGTGCAATGCACAACTTTATACGAGTTACAGCACAAGGAGCCAAGATGATACACTGGGTAAATTCGAGGTTTGGCTCTTAGCCCCAGATTTCATCTATCTTCTGCTTTGACTGGGTTTCCCATGGGTGGTTTTGTGTTTGCACCTAGGTCTGTGTTCTCCAGCATACTTTCTAAAAATCATACTCTTTCTCTGGAGCCATTCATAATAGCACGAGGCATCGCAGGTATGAGATGCATCCATTCTCATACAGGTAGCCCCTCAGACATGACTTTCCTGATAGCTCACCTTCCAAAGCAAGTCATTTCCTCACTTGATGACATTAGTAAAACAGATGATCAAGGGCGACATATGTCGTTTGGAAAAGATCTAGGTTACCTTACAGGTAAAAGCTTACAGCAGTGCCTGGGTGACCATGGTTGTATGAATTAAGAGCACCCCCCCATGTGGTCTTAACCGCTCATCTCCGTTGAAGTGATGCCTAAAGACGTGGCATGCCTCCCTGCCTCTTACTGAAAAGCAGTGTTCCCCCTTGCCTCCCGTTTCCATCTTGCTTTATTTCCAACTGAAACAGATAAGAAAATGGTTCTACTTCTAAAGAGTGAGTTTCCTATCTCTTTTTGATGGCTTTCTGACATTGGTGACCTTGCAGGTGGACCTGGCCAATCTGTGTCTGAAGGCTGGGATAAAAAATCTCAGTACCGTGTTTCTCATGACCGATGCCCACGTGGCTGATGAGAGGTTCCTGGTGCTCATCAATGACCTCCTGGCATCTGGTAAGAAGGCCTTTACATCTGAATACCTCTAACAAAGTCAGAGTCATTTAAAGATGGAGTCAGGGTATAGGCAAGCAAACATTAACACAGCGAGGGCCTGAACTGCCCAAGCCCTTCCCAGGGATGTTGAAACTTAGGGCCATGCTGGGTTTTGGAGTCTGTCTTCATTGTGGACCAAGCAGTCATTTTGAGACTCTCTGTTGGATAAAATCTGATAAAGGGAAAAGTGGATACGTGTCTGAGAATTTGCTAAGTTCAGAGAGTAGATGCTGTCTCCTCAGACTACCCATGAGAAAGAGAAAGGGAGAGCATATATAGATCTTCAGACTGGCAAGATGTTAGGAGAAAACAGAGGGGGAGAAGATGCCCTGATGCTGCAGGGTAAGATCAAGTCGCCAGCCACGGGTTCAGCAAGGACCCAGAACCCTGATGAAGAAAAGTAGAAGCAGCAACAGATGGAGAATTTCTCCATGTAAGTGTCCTCAGTCTCCACTGAAGTCCACAGGAACGACCAAGTGCCCCACAACTGAGGAAGCAGAAAACTAGGTTCTTGCTACTTTGTTGGTCTTACTTATGTAGGAATTCATGATTTATATAAGTCCTTTAAAAATGCATGTTTAAAGACACACACGTATTCATAAAAAAAAAAAATAAAGCACACAAATGGCCCAATGCACTTGATAAATTCTGCATATGACAATAGATTATACATTTGCATAAATGTGTATTAAATCCAATCAAAAAGAACATGCTTTTGTGGATCTTACACCACCCCATACATGAGAACCACTCTTTCACCTGGGTCAAGAGAACACTCAGTACACAGATGTCCCTAAATGAAGTTCCCACCTCAGTTTCCTGTTGTTCAAAGCACATTCCTGCAGAGCCCACTCCTGCTCCAATGCATACTGTTTATTTATGAAGTCTTAGGACTGTGGTCCTAGGCTGTTTCTCCACCATCTCTCCCATATCATAACTGTTACGTTTCAGGATGATGTTCCCCTTCTTAAATGCCATCTTTAACATCTTATCGTAGTATTTAGCCTACAGTATAACCCCACAGGGATCCACTTCTCCTCCTACATCGAGTCTTCCTTAAAGCCTAATGTAAAATCAAGTTTCCGAAACTTCCAGCGTTGGAGATGCTGGGCATGGTGCCAGCCCCACCTTGTACTTTATTTGGCCCCTGTCCAGCCAGGTCAACTTCTCTGACATTGTTCGATTTTAGCCAACTGAAGTTTCATTCCCCCAATGAAGCATCTTTAATTTATTTCATTTAAAAGACAACTCTGTTGAAGTGCAGATGGATTTCTGAAGCCTTGCCCAGTGAAAATGCAAGGCTGCTCAGGAGTCAGTCTCAGGTGCAGTTTCCCCTTCAGGGTATAGTGTGCCCAAGATTGTGGTTTACACATGCAATGTTTAAGTGGAGAAGCAGGTTGGAGTGTTTGGGTTTTTTTTGTTTTGTTTTGTTTTGTTTTGTTTTGTTTTTTATAATGCTCTCCTCTTTAAATTAGCAATGTCAGCAGAGAGGATTCAAGCACATCTTCTACTTTTCCCTTTCAAATAAATAATTTCAGACTGGGAGGCCACTGGATACCAGTCCAGCCGAGGCCGTGGGGGTTTTCTAAAACATCTCTCAGTAATCCTTCAGTTCTGCGGGGTTGTCTGCCCACTCTGTTGGAACACAGAGTGGAAGGAGGAAGCTGTAGCTTGTGGCCTAAGGCCAGAAAAGCTGGGTTCTAGAAAAGAAGGAGAAATCTGCTGCAACGAAAGGCTGGGTTGTGAAAGTCCTTCCCCGGCCTGCTACCGTGGGCGCGCCTGCCAGTGATTCAGTACGAGGTTGTTCGGTTGTTATCTACAAGACAGGATGCCGTAAAAGTACAATGAGTATAGGGAGCCAATGGCCTCATGTCATAGCCTATGGTGTTTCTTCCCACACACTTTCACTTCTTAGTATTATGACATCACTGTCAAAATCAAGCCATGATGATAATACACGCCCCCCCCGAAAAGAAAGAGAGAAGAAAAGCCTAAATGATCTGCCTCTTGTTTTTCTCTTGTGTCTAGACTCTACATCTGTGATTCCCTCCCATTATTAGCCTCTTCTCTATTATAGCCAATGGATGCTGTTTCCTCTCCACTTATTTCTGAATTTGTCAATTTTCGCTATGACAAATGATGACACGTATTAATTTATATCCTCCCCTCCCACTCAGCCCCCTGGGATTATAGTTGAGGCAGGACCTGCTAAACTGTGCTCCCTAAGAGTCCATGGCTGGCTATAGTGTAAACCCCAAAGCCTCTTGGTATAGGGAAATAAGTCTTTGTGCTGCCCTTGCTCTCATTGCTACCCTCACGGCATGATTATAAGTTAACAGTTCCCAATTGCTTGATGCTGCATAGCAGCTCTTCCCAGTCATCCTGGCTTCCGATGTTCCTTTTGAACCTTGTCCTCTTCACCTTCATTATCCAGAGACCCATCTCAAGCTCCTTCCCTGCTCCACAGTCAGGACTAGGAATGTCTCGTCCACTTGAGACATCAGTGGCTGCACACATTCCCACCGTCTTCAAACAAGACAGTATCTTGAAGGACACTAAGACTATACTATCAGTTGTTTGCTAATTTCACAATGTCAAATGACACAGAGGCATAAAAACATAATGATTAAATACCTACTATCCACTTTAGGAAGGAAAGCTAACAAAACTCTAGCCGTTTGCGGACTTTTATTTTTATTTTCTTCGTCGCACGCAATGTCTCTTGGAACACTCTGGGAGTTGTCTTTTAAACTGAAGGGCATGAGGCGGTGTGGCTTAGTACCATAAGAACGTGTGTCGTGTTGCATGTTGGGTGTTGCCATAGGACAGCATGTTTTAGTAAGTCTTCACGCCATGGAGAGGAACATGGGAAATAGCCATCGCAACCCCCTGGTTTTTTTCTTCTGGCAACAAAGCAAGCATTTTTTTTTTCTTTTAACCATAGAACCTGGGTGGAGTCAAAGCTGACAGGCAAATGTAAGACTGAATAAAGCATTGTTCTTTCAGCCAAAGCTCTGCCTGGCTGAGCCATACCAAGGTATCAGGGTCCCTTCCACCAATGCGCACTAATTGCATGAATGCCACTCTGGTCTGCAAGGGACCACAGCATTTAGCCTGTAAACACCTGCAGGCAGAGATCGGGATGCCCGCCTTTAGACCCTACAGGGAAAGTTTTGAGGTGTTTGAAGAGCCCCTGCTTTCACAGACATCACAGAATGCCCTCTGACAGCTTTCATCAAAGCGTAGGATGAGTGTGTCCCAGACTCAGTGATGGGAATGGTGACAGCACAGATAGAGGGACACATATGCAGACAGGAGCTTTGCATACAGTCCATATCACACTGAGGGATCATATAGGCTCTTGGGGTCTTCAGAAAACCATGGCCAGCTGATGAGCCTGGGTGAGTTTCTAAATGCCCTCGAAGCTCTAAGCATCTTGCCACTAAGGATGCTTCACAATCTCAGAGCAGCAAAACATTCTCTCCAGGCCAGGCGTGGTGGTGCACACCTTTAATCCCAGCACTTGGGAGGCAGAGGCAAGTGGATCGCTGTGAGTTCAAGGCTGGCCTGGTCTACAAAGCAAGTCTAGGACAGCCAAGGATACACAGAAAGACCCTGTCTCGAAAAGACAAAAAAGAAGGGGGGAAAAAACATTCCCTCCAGGGTCAGAAAGTAAGTAGTCCAGGCTTTGCAGATCACCTGGCCTCTGTCCTAATGGCTCAAGCCTGTCACTATAATATAAAAATAAGTGCAAATGATGCATAAATGTAAGAGCATGGCTGTACCCAATAAAATGATTCATGGACCGTAAAATTTGAACTTCACATAATTCTTGTGTACTACTAAGTATTATTTTATTTCAAGCATTAAAGATTGTCTAAAATATCTGATTCTTAGCTCATGGGACACACCAAGAAGAGGCAGGGAGCAAAGTCTAGCCTGCAGGCCGTCGTTCTTATTCTCAGTGTGCAGCACATTCTTTGAGAAACATCAACTCTGTGTCTTTCAAGCAAAGAAAAGGTGAAAAGGATGTGAACCAATCAATTGCAAATGTCTAAGATCAAGGGGAATCCATGCCACAGCTGGAGGCACAAGAAAGTGCAGCAGAGCACAGAGGCCTTAGAGCTGGAGACCCAGCCCGCTGCAGAAACTATGAGTGTGGCGCAAGCCTGCTCCATCTGAGGACTTCCAACAGAGCAACACAAGGCCTGCCCCGAACCCCAACACCCCCAGAACACTAAATACACTAGTAGTTTTATTTTTTTAATTTTTATTATAATTTATTCACATCACATCCTGATTACAATCCCTTCACTCTTATCTTCCTGTTCCCCCCTCCCCCCAGCCTCTCTTTTCTGCCCTATTCCCCTCCCCTAGGCCTCTGATAGGTGGGGACCTCCTCCCCCACCATCTGACCACAGCCTGTTAGGTCTCTTCTGGGTAGCGTGAGTCCCCTTCCTCTGTGTTCCAACAGGGCCTCTCTGCCAAGGGGCAGGGATCAAACATGGGCACCAGAGTTCATGTCGGAGGCAGCCCCCAGCTCCCCCATCCCCAGCTTCTCCATGTGGAGAGAGAGCAGTCCATTGACTGCATATGAACAGGGCGTCTAGGTTCTCTGCTTGCAATGTCCTTGGTCAGTGCATCAGTTGGTGCAGGCCCCCCTGGGTGCAGATCCTTGGTGCATCAGTTTGTGCAGGCCCCCCTGGGTGCAGATCCTTGGTCAGTGCATCAGTTTGTGCAGGTCCCCCTGGACACAGATCCTTGGTGCATCAGTTTGTGCAGACCCCCTGGGTGCAGATCCACAGCCTTGATGGTCTCTTTGAGCTCTTAGTAGTTTTCTTTGATCCTTCTTTTTATCAAAAGAGGCTGAGATGAGTTACTCCATTTGGAAGTCCTTAATTTTGACAAATGGTAGCACGGGGTATTTTATAGGCATACTACATTTTTAGATTTTTTTTTTCATTTATTTTTAAATGGCCTTTTGCCTGCACATATTACTATGCACCACCTGTGTGCCTGCTGCCCAAGGAGACCAGAAGACATTGCGTGATGCCTTGGAACTGGAGTTAGGTGGTTAGGATCAAACTCAGAACCTCCCTGGAAGAGTACCCAATGCTTTTAGCTGGTGGGCCATCTCTCCAGCTCTGTTTTTATCTTTTTAATAATTTAGGCTTTCAGGCATGAAGCTCATCCGTGGGCTTAGCACCATTAGCTAAGCTTCCTCCAGGTGTGGTAGCAGTTCAAGGATGTGCCCTGGTTCAGGTGAGTGACAATATCATGGCTCCAGGTGCACTGGTATTGGGGAACATTGGCTAAATTACCCACTTTCGACATCAAGTCCTCATGAAAGAAGAATGGGCAGGGTGACCCCAAGAACTTCTCCCATCTCCAGCATTTCTGTAGCATAGCCATGTTGGTTTGGGAGAAGAAACAAAAGGTCATAAGAGTTAAGGGACTAATGGGATCTTGTGGATGCTTCTGGGTCCATATAACACCACGCTGACCTGATGGCTTGTTCCAGGGGCGAGCATAGGTCTTCTTGTGTCTGCCATATTCCCTCAGCCATCACGCCATGACTGTGCTTTTAAGTCTTTAGCCAGTCCGCTGCTTCCTTAACTCTTTCTTTCATCTCTCAGACTCAGTTTCCTGAGATTGATCTGTTCCATTGAGCAAGGGCCCCACATCGCGCTCGGACCTCACGGTGTCTGGGTTTCTTCGTGGTGTCCCCTTGCCCCATCATTTCTACCCCACAGCTCCAGGATCAGCCCCTTCCGCTGGAGCAGGATCCAGCCAGAGTCAGAATTTTTCCCTGTCTTGCTTCCTGGCTTTCACACATGTCTAAACCCATCCCTTCTAATTTTATATATGTGTATTTTGATGTAAAATCCAAATAAAAATCTTAGATCCTTCTCCCAGACTAAATTATCTGAAGAATAAAACCCACGATGTTCACATTATCACTCCCACACTGACTGTTTTCTTTATAGAATATTTTGAACATTCAAAGAGCAGCAAAACAAACACCCTTGGAATTGGAAATGATGTTGGAAGATTAAAAGAGAAGTTTGATTGGGTTTTCTGTTTTGTTTTGTTGTTGTTGTTGTTGTTTTGGTTTTGGGAGGCCTGAGGGTATTGGTGTTTTGGGCTTTTTTATTGTTTTTGTTGTTTGGTTTTTTTGGGGGGTTGTTCGTTTGTTTTGTTTTGTTTTTCAAGACAGGGTTTCTCTGTGTAGCCTTGGCTGTCCTGGACTCACTTTGTAGACCAGGCTGGCCTCGAACTCACAAAGATCTGCCTGTCTCTGCCTCCCGAGTGCTGGGATTAAAGGTGTGCACCACCACCGCCTGGCTTGTTTGTTTATTTTTTTAAGTTGGTGTTACACAGGTGCTGGATGACTTGGTTGTCCGATTATATGCATCTCAATTTTACCAAATAAGAGTAGTGATTCTAATTTAGGGCCTGGCCTTGGGGACTCTGTGTTGTTCCCCTATATTTTTTTCTCCCATCTTTACCGACACTCCATTTATCTGACACTAAGTTGTCAATGAATGAATGAAATCTCATTATTTTCCTTTCCCCCTTTGCAAGTGACTTGGATACACAGCTCCAAGCACTTATTTAAAAGATTAAATAAGAGGGTAAAGGCACTTGCTGCCAAACCTAATGACCTAAGTCTGATCCTTGGAACCCACACAGCAGACGGATTGAGTCCATTGCTTTCGGTTAGGCTCTGACCACCACCTGCCCCACCATTATTGGACAACTCCATTCATGCAGTCTGTGTTACTTTCATCCTTTACCCTTTGGCCCTTGGACTGATGTTGCTTGTGGGTTTGTAGATGTTCTCTCTATATTTTGGATACTGCCCTTTCCTCGTTGTGTGGGTGGTAGATGCCTTTTTAAAGTCTTTACCTTAGTTTCATCTTTACCTGATGTTGCAATAATTTAGTTGCAATGTCACAAAAGTAAACTGTGTTTTTAGTGTCTTAGGCTTTTCATTCTCTGTTTCAGAAATCCTGTCCTACCCCAATGCCTATATTTGAATCTTTAAATACCTCTTGTCTTGCTTTGCTTTTTGTATTTATGTTTTTAATCTACCTGGAATTTATTTTTGCGTTATAATCTAAATGTTTTGTTGTGTCAATATTGACGTATCCTAGCATCTTTACTTATTAATCTCTCCCATTGTGTGTCAATCTTCAATATTAGATTTTGTCGTCGCTATTTTTTTTAATCTGAGTTGGCTTACAAATATCTCACTTTTCTTATGTTAATTTACCCCAGGAGCAATTGCACATCGCTTCAACAGCCTCAGCTTTACAGGGATACTTGGTTTCTGACAGGGTGAGCATCTCCTTCTCAGGCTCCTCTCCCCTTCTGGGATTTCTTGAGATAGATTTGTAGGATCTGTGACAGGTGCGGTACTCACCACATTACACCCCATGTGTATGTGTCTCCCTTTTCCTACTAGAAGTGCATTTCTTTTCTTCAATAACACTCTGTATCAGAATTAAGACCTGAATGCTTTATGTATTCATTATTTAGCTGCCTGTAGTTTTGTGGCTATGTCAAATGATTACTTTTAAATTAACTCTTTTCTGTTTCTGGATTTTTTTAAAATGCAATTTCTTTTTACTATATTGCTTTTGAATCCAGTAAGGCTGGTCTTAAATACTCTTGTGAGTTCTGATTATTGGTGTGGACATTTTCTTTGATTTTCTCTGTGTAAAACTGGATATCAAAGGATAATAGTTATATTATATATCTGCTTTTTTCTTATTTTAGGCACAGTCTGAAATGACATGTGTCATAATGAATAGAAAACATGACAGAAACTATGCAGGTCTTGATCTTTATTTAAAAGCAAACATTCAGTACTTTATTGTCAATAATATTTGGGTTGGATATCTATCAATGGATTAAGAGAAATCTTACTTACTCCTGTTTGCTAACAATGCTTTAGAAATGCTGACCCTATTTTAGTGGTTTTATAAATAATTTTATTTTTAAAATAATTTATTTTAAAAATAATTTATTAAAATTTTTTATTGTGAGACATAAATGTTACGATCTATAAAGATGAGGTAGTGGTATGGTGTGGCACCATGATGGGCGCATGCCAAGGTGTACCCCCTTGAGGAATTATGTCATGCAACACATCTGGTATAAAGGAGGTTTACTGGGGAAAGGGACGAGAGCCTGTGAAAGAGTTAGGGACAGTGAGTGAGCCATGAGGGCTGAGAGAGAGACACAGCAAGAACAGAGAAGGAGGGGCCTGGAACTGAGAGAGAGAGGGGGTTGGGATGGTGGGGGTCCTTACATCCTGTACACACCTGGCTCACCTGGTGGCTGCAGGGCCGCAGCAGGTGATGACATAAGTAATTGCTAGGACCCTGAAGTCAGGCCAGCTGAATCGCCTGTACACTAACAGTGAGGTCTAGATGTACTACAGTGCCCGTAGAGGTCAGAGGGTAACTTGAAGTAATGAACTCTCTCCTTTTAAGACTGCTGAGTTCCAGGGGTCAGACTTTGAGCGTCAGGTTTGGCAGCTCGCGCCTTTACCTGCTGAGCCATCTCACCAGCCCCTCCTCTGCTTCTGAAATCTTTTATGGTAGCAAACCATTTCCTCACATTTTCTAACATACAAATGTCTTGACATTTCCAGGGAAAACCCTAGTTATCTGTACTAAGTTGATATATTTGTTAGCTTTTTAAATTCTATTCATTTCTGGCATTGAGCACCCAATTTTATTCTTATGTACTGCCACAGTATAATGTTTAGTCTTATTTTAAGATCTTGCCCACGTGGTTAAAGTAAACAACTCGCCAGACTTTCAATATGCATCCCTGTCACTACAAATGAGTGTAGAGTCTTTCCGTATTTGCAAAGCTGGTGTATATAAACCAAAAAATCTGAGCAGTTTTGTTTGTTTGTTTATTCGAGAAGTGGTTTCCCTGTGTAACCTTGGCTGTCCTGGACTCACTTTATAGACCAGGCTGTCCTTGAACTCACAGTCACAGGGATCTGCCTGCCTCTGCCTCCAGATTACTGGGACTAAAGCCGTGTGCCACCGCACCCCATTAAAAAATGTGAGCAGTTTTGAGCAACATTTTTGTTATTACAATGGGACTAGCATCTATCCATGTGTCTCAAAGACATTTTTATCTCCTTTAGTGTGGAAACCTCTTTCCTACCCTTCACCCATCTTTCTGTTGACTATTAATCTTATATTTGTGAAGAATGTCTTTATATAATAAGTGAATAATCTGAGCTAGTGGTTATCCTCTGCAGTTCCTAGGTCATGCTAATCTCTTGACATATTTTTTTAAGTTGTCAAATGTCTCCATTTTGGAGCATCCAAGTAATTTTTAAAATATGAGTTTCATTCAGAATATTCTCTCTCAAACCTCTTAAGAATTTTTCCTCACCCCCCTCCTTTCTGACATTTTTGTTAGTTTTTAATAGTTAAACAATTGATCCATTTAAAATTCACCCCGGGGTACAAATTAAGATGAGAGGCTAATCCTGGTTTTGTGAGTCTTAATTCTACAAATCAGTCTGATGAATTCTTAGGTAGCTCAACCACCCCCCCCACACCCTACCCCTGACTTAAGGCTTTGTGTTTCCACATTAACTTCCAGGAACCCATCCTGGCTTCAAGTGCCCCATAGAAAGTGACTGCTCCTCAGTCTCCTTAGCCAATATGCACACAGCTGTGTGTTGCTGTTGTCCCCTTTTACAGTAAATCTTATTGATAACCATGCTTTATGTTTCCTTCTAAATAGTAAACTCCTTGAGGGTATAGTTTCCATGAAGGTCATTAATATCACTAATGGAGTAGTTGGTAAATAAATGCCTTGAACAAAAGAAGACATGACCAGTTGAGTGTTAGCATAAGCTAACAAAAAGATACCATATACCCCTCCCTCTCACTGATGCACTTGCTCCCTGTCTTGATATGATATGGTACCTGTCCAGTTTCAGTAGTACATGAGGTTAAACATGATGAAAAACCCAGAGACCTATATTTTAATGCCAAACAACTCTCTTTGTGTAACTATGCCGCTTATCAAGACGTCAGAGCCACACATCCGTGCCCCGTTTATCCCCAGGTGAGATCCCAGATCTCTACTCTGACGATGAGATGGAGAACATCATCAGCAATGTGAGGAATGAGGTCAAAAGCCAAGGACTCGTTGACAGCAGAGAGAACTGTTGGAAGTTCTTCATAGACAGAGTCCGGCGACAACTTAAGGTACAAAAAGATTGCCCCCGCTGGGCATGGGCACAGCTAGAGGTGGCTACAGGATGTGATATATTGGGCACTGCCCCTCTGGACTGGGTCAAGAGGAGGTGGTGAGGACACAATACACTTTTGGCTGAGCAGCGCTGCCAGGATGGCATTTTCCTGTGCGTTGCCCTCGTCTGCACAATGCAGCCCTGGCATTACTGATCTCCTAGCTAGAAGGATGGGCTCGAGTGTGAAGATGTTTCCCTGTTCAGCACGCTTTTCAATGTTCTATGAGATTAACAGCCGGAACCTGTGTCTGTTTCTCTGTGGGTTTCTCTGATACTTTCTTGGTTCTCCCTCCCCTGCTTCTGTCTCAGGTGACTCTCTGTTTCTCCCCTGTGGGGAACAAGCTAAGGATCCGAAGCAGGAAGTTCCCAGCCATTGTGAACTGTACTGCTATCAACTGGTTCCACGAGTGGCCTCAGCAGGCCCTGGAGTCTGTGAGCCTCTGCTTCTTGCAGAATACAAAGAACATTGAGGTGAGCGGGGAAGGGCTCTCCTTAGTGCTCACTTCATCTCAGACATCCGGAGGTCAAGGCTAAAGTTGGAGGTTGCATAGAGCTATTGGGCATAACTTTCTATGTGGTCAACGGTTGAATAATCATCTTCAATTTCATTACTTCTGATTTTAGCCTGCAGTGAAGCAGTCGATTAGCAAGTTCATGGCCTTTGTCCACACAAGCGTCAACAAGACGTCCCAGTCGTACCTGACCAACGAGCAGCGTTACAACTACACGACGCCCAAGTCCTTTCTGGAGTTCATCAGACTCTACCAGAGCTTGCTGGAAAGAAACGGAAGAGAGCTCCAGTCCAAGGTGGCGAGACTGGAGAATGGGCTGCTGAAGCTGCACAGCACCTCAGCCCAGGTGAGCAGCGTCTCTTTCTTCTGCTGAGTGAAAAGCAGCCCCAAATCATCACAGTGAAAGTCAAGGTCTGAAAACCTCCTGTGGTTCTCTAGAGCCACCATAGCATCAGAGGTAAGATCAAAAGCCAAGAGAAAGTTCCCAAGCACATAGCTTCAGCTTTGGTCTCGTCTGCTCGCACTCGCTCAAGTTGGAATCCTCTGAGGGACTTCCTCCTCTTCCTCACTGCCGTCTTCTCTTTCTCCTCTACTCCCCTTTCCTCTTCATTCGCTGCCCTCCTGTTATAGTCTGCTTTGGGTGGCTATAACAAAATACTTGGGGTGGAATATTTTATAAAGAACAGAAAGTTTTTTTTTAATTCACCATTCAAGTGTACAAAAGCGTGGCACCAAAACATGATGAGCTCTAATGAAGGCCATTTGGTGGTGGTAAGACCATACACACAGAAGGAGGAACTGGAAGATTCCAGGATTGCTTTTTATAACAACTCATTGTAAAATGATCCTGTCTCATGAGACAAGACCAGCATTAATCCATTTGTAAGGATCTTATGACCTCCATTGCCCATATTGAGAACCACACTTCCAGCACATGAACATTAGGGGAACACACCACACCCAAACCACACATCTTCCATACTTAAAACCAAATTGAAGGAATAATGAGGAGAAATGGTTCAGGGTTACAACAACTTTGTTGAGTGTGTGTGGTGGGAGGGGGAGGGGCTTGTACTGCATCACCTGCCAAAGAGCCTTTAGAACCTTATATTTAAATGAATATAGTCTTATCTCTTATATAATTTATAAGTAGCTGGTCATTATAAGAAGGCCATTTTCATCCTGTCCTTCCTGTATTTTTCTATTTGCTCTTTCAAATGGAACTGGCTTATTCCTTCCAACCTTCTGTTCTGCCTTTAAGCACTGGAAGAACTTCAGCACCTAACTTGCCTCTACCCTTCCTTGTCAAATACCACATATGCTCCTTTAGGTCACATTTCTATCCTCTATTTATCAGTGGCAGAGCCACTGGGGTGGTGACATTTCATCAGTTTGCACAATTGAGGTACCATTGTGCTCATGCTAATGAGCTCCTGTTGATGGCTGGCCTCTTGATGAACATGACATGTTCCTGTACATGCGTGGGCCTCTTGATGAACATGACATGTTCCTGTACATGCATGGGCCTCTTGATGAACATGACATGTTCCTGTACATATATGGGCCTCTGTATGAACATGACATGTTGCTGTACATGCATGGGCCTCTTGATGAACATGACATGTTCCTGTACATATATGGGCCTCTTGATGAACATGACATGTTCCTGTAAATACATGGGCCTCTTCATGAACATCACATGTTCCTGTAAATACACGGGCCTCTTCATGAACATCACATGTTCCAGTGTATACCTGGGCCACTTGATGAACATCACATGTTCCTGTACGTACATGGGCCACTTGATGAACATCACATGTTCCTATACATACATGGGCCACTTGATGAACATCACATGTTCCAGTGTATATATGGGCCACTTGATGAACATCACATGTTCCTGTACAGGTCTCTTGATGAGTACCACATGTTCCTGTAAATACACAGGCCTCTTCATGAACATCACATGTTCCTGTATCTACACGGACCTCTTGATGACCATTACACATCTTGTATATACATGGACCTCTTGATGAACATCACATGTTCCTGTACATACATGGGCCTTTTCTTGTCTAAAGATTTTGCCTTTGGAATTATGCCTTTCAACTTTTCTCTCTGAACTTATCTCTCTTCTCTCAATTTTGGTTTCTTGCTTCAGAATACAATGTATCTCAAGGGCTTAAGGTCACTCAGGAAATGAAGTGAGCCCTTGCAATCTGAAAGGAAAATTCTTCCCTGTGATTCTGTTCACCTGGCCTGGCCTGGCCTGGCCTCTAGGGGCAATGAATGGCTAACTACACCCGCTCCTGCGCCTGAATCTATCATGTTCTCACCGTGCCTTTCATCCTCCTGGCCATTTCCTCCACATTCTAGGAGAGGTTTTCAAGTTAAGCTCAATAATATTAGTTTTATAGTATGTAATATTGCTGCTACTTCATATGCTTGCAATATGAATCCTAATTATGCCATCACACTTTACTGCCTTGATGGCCCTTCCTCGCCGGCTCCTTCTCAGCGCACTCAATTGCTTTCTACTACTTTGTCGGGTTTTCTGCAAATGAGTTCATGGAGTTCTTTGGACCTGTGAATCCAGCAGCCTCTACCGTGTTTTCTCTACTCTGATGATGGCCCTGTTCTTCGTCTTCTAGACGTGACCACTTCTTTGTATGTTGTACAGGTTGGGTTTCTTTCTCTTTCTTCATTTACCTTTAGGCAAATTGGGATCAGTTCAGCATTTGTCATCAAACTATGCTTGGCTTGGTGCTCCAGATCATGGAAAACTGAAGGACACAGATCCCAGGTCATGTGCTAACACTTTACCTGGTGCTGTAGGAAGGTGTCTTTCTTTTTTTATCATTTCCCTTCTGTTTCTTTCCATCTCTGAATGTTTAGAGAAAACCAGAGTATAAACCCCAGTATGGTGCCAAATTTTGATGATGTTTCCCACTTCTTCCCTCTTTCTTTCCCCCCTTATCACCTTGAGGCCCTCAGAAGATTCTCCACACGTCCCCCACCCCCCAGCACTTGTGCCACCTCCTCCTCCCCTCTGCTCAGCAACTGATGATTTATTTGTGTCAGAGAATGGTAGCCAGGGAGAGAGGGATGTGAAAGGTGCCCTGACCTCGATGTTCAGATGCTGGGTCTTTGAGTAGACAACGAAGAAGGCATGCGGAACACTCCATGTTGAGAGTGGAGGTGGCTTCTATTTAGCAAGCAAAGGTCAGGTTGTCCCATTAGGTGACTCTAGCTCTCTCTGCGTCATGGTGGGGAGTCTCAGCCCCAGGTTCAGTGTCTGCTCTCTCCTCCTGTGTTCTCCTACTTCTGTGAGCATCGCCTCCAGCTGCCTCTGTTACCCACACCGGAAACTTCCCGCACCCAAGAACCCAGTGCTGTGTGTTTCCTATCTTGAAATCTGTCCACTCAGCTTCATCATCAGCTTATCAGCTTTGTTTAAATGCTTCCTACCTGATTGGCTTTGATAGCGTGAATTCTTAGTGTCTCCATGCATGCCATGTACGCTTTACCTGTTACCCCACATCATCCATCTCAGCCCAAATCCCTGGAGACATCCCTGACTCTGCTCACTTCTCTGTCCTTTCACATGCATATCCAAGCCCTCAGAGTGTCCCTGTTATTTCAGGCTTCACAGTATATTCCCATCCCCCATATCAGTCCCAGCACCAGCACCGGCTCAGTCTGAGCTCCTGACATCTTGATGTGGACAGCTGTAAACACCCTCAAAACTCACTCATCTGCTTCTGCTTTAGTCCCTCTCTGCCACCAAATGAGCAGCCAGGGTCATTGGTTTCAAACACAAATCAAGCCACGTCTTCTCTGCTCAAGACCTTATGGTCCCCTTCTCTTCTTCCTAGTGGCATCCACAGATGCTCTCTAACCCTGCCCTCTAGCCCCCAGGCTTTGTCACCTACTAACCCATCCCTGCAACATCCATCTACAGCCAGGGTGTCTCCATACCCTCCTCTCAGATGCACCCGGACTTGGTATCACTGTCCCCTATGCCTGCACATCTTTCTGGAATCTCCATGACACATCTCTTTGTTCTATATCACCTTCCCAGTGAGCCCTGCTCTGATGACTACAGTGGAAGTTTCCACTCCTCCCTACTCTTGCCCCCTACCCATTGTTCCACCCTGCCAATTCTCTATGATGAGCTTTTGTCTGATATAATTTATAAGCTGCTTATTTGTTACATAATCAATGGTGTTGCTATCGGTTGGCTGCAAGCTCTGTAAGGACAGGAACTCTTCTGTTTGTACACTGTATCCCAAGAGCCTCAAGACTGACTGGGCAGAATGACACTAATTTAATAGGTGTTGCATGAATAAATTAACAAACGAACAGTGTTTAATGCAGTGTTCCTGGCTAGGTTCCGGCCCTTGCATATTGCTCTACCCTATGCTCTTGCCCT
The DNA here is from genome assembly GCF_964271855.1 of Acomys minous. NCBI lineage: Eukaryota > Metazoa > Chordata > Mammalia > Rodentia > Muridae > Acomys > Acomys minous. The sequence goes on from NC_140498.1 coordinate 6,202,564, forward strand.
CCACTCTGTTCAGCAGAACTAACTGCACGGCTGGTACCCAACCTTGTATTTTCACCCTTCACTTGCCCCGTGTCAACTGATCCTGAGTGGGTTTGCTATCCCTCCCAAAGCACTTTCTAAGCTGAGGGAGCTATGCATGCTTGGATCTGTAGTTCTTTGAATTACAGTTCTTCTCCTGCATGTATTATTGTCAGCCCTTGGTAGAAAAGAACAAGATTCATTTATCTTTCATCTCAAAGACCAGTACATAGTGGATGTTCTATGAAATATGTGACTAAAAGGGCATGTGAATATGTGATGGGTGAATAGATGAATAAGCAGTTGCCATATCATCACCAGTCTTGTGGTCGGGGTTCAGCCTGACTTTGGGTGGTGGTGTATGTGTGGTGAGCATTCTGAAACGCATATCAGTGGCTACAGGGATTATTCTTCTAGCAAAAGTGGTGTCTTGTTTCCTCACTCTGGTGTAAGCAATTTATCTCTCATCAATTTAGTTGAGGTTGTGGTAGGAAATGTCTAAATTATACCATCATAATCATGTCATAAGGCTAATAACTTGAATTACGCAGTTAACGGAATCCTACCACCTGAGTATGACAGTTTTCGGTGATCCCTATCAGTATGATTATACTAAAGGAATGTTACAGCTCTGGCTCAGACAAGATGCAAATGCATTTATTAATACTTGTTATACGAGAATCACTCGTGATTGTGGTAATAATGAAAATTGTGCGATAGCAGTTAGGGGGTGGCTCTATAGTTATGAGTGCCTATTGCTCCTACAGAGGACTCAAGGTTAGCTCCTATAACCTGCATCACTCACAGCTGCCTGTAGCTCCAGCTCCAGGAGATCCAACGCCCTCTTCTGGCCTCTACAGGCACCTGCATCCACGGGTGCATGCATCCATAGATGGACACACATATATTCATGTAATTGAAAATAAATAAATCTTTTAGAAAATTGTACAATAATCCAACATTTTCAGCTTCAAATGTATGTTTTTGTACTGAGATCTGGTCAGACATGTAGCTTTATTATTGTGCTACTGAACTTAACTTCTTTCTGATCCATCATTTTCTGTTAAGACTCAAGTGCTCTTAATCTCAAATTTTAGCACAATTTCTCCCCCTCTGAGTGCTAGAGCTTGGGTATTCAGGGGATGTCACCCAAGAGCGTGTATGTTGGGAGCTCAGTGACAGATCTGGTGATGTTAAGGAACATTGAAAGGGTGGAACCCAATACGAGGTAATTATATTATAGGGTGCCAGCCATGGAAAGGTTGACAGTTTCCAGAGATTTAGTACTTGGTGGTGTGGTTTGCTTGTTTTTGGTTGGTTGGTTGGTTGGTTGGTTGGTAAGTTGGTTGGTTGGTTGGTTGGTTGGTAGGTTGGTTGGTTGGTTGGTAGGTTGGTTGGTTGGTTGGTTGGTTGGTAGGTTGGTTGGTTGGTTGGTTGGTTGGTTGGTAGGTTGTTGACGATTTGTGCTGAGCTTCTCTTTTTTGAGGCAGGTTGTCACTTTGAATTCTATCCCAGGTTGACCTCAAAGTCATGGTCCTCCCTCAGCATCCCAACAGTTCAGGATTATGAGCCACACAGCTGATAAAAGCTTCTGTATGTATTTCTCCTCTTCTACATACCACCAGCTTGCTTTCCACTTCTCTATCCCACTGTGATGCAGCCAGGAGGTCTCCACCAAGACACTGACACCGTGTTGTTTGGACCCTCCACACACCAGAATCCTATGCCAAGTCATAACAACTTATCCGGTCTCAAGTGTTTTCTTACAGCAGCAGAATAAAAATTTTAAACTTAGCATTGGTGCTGGAGTGATTTTCAGCAGTTAAAGCACACACACACACACACACACACACACACACACACACACACACACACACGCCATGGGTAACTCTGAGAAGATGCATATCCCTTTCTCCAGGAAATATGCCACTCCTTAGCTCCTCCCCCAGCATCATTTCTGGGGTTCTGGAGTTGTGGGGAGGAGGCCAAGAGAACTTTAAACTCTCCTTTTGGCACCATGTGCTTGGTCCTTACAGATCCAAAGTCTGCCCATAGCCCAATGCCTTCACCCTTTTAACAGGCATTTTCCTGAGAATAGAACATGGTTCTGATTCATGGAGCCAGCAGGACTGTGGGAAAGAGGCTTTTCTGTGTCCCTGAGATCTTCTTAATGTTCTGTTTTGGTGGCATTAAGTAAGGAAAAATGCAGAGTGCGGCTTGGATGTTTAAGTAAGAGAACAAAAACACTTTAAACTAGCCTCTGATCTGTTGCTCTGTTGGAGAATCCTAAAATGAACCCAAGCTCTTTGCTGTTGGTTACCGGGGAGTGGCCTTGTTCTGACTGGCAGGACCCTGCTGTCACTCCACATCACAGTTTAAGAGCTATTAAACTCCTATTCATGGTGAAGAGGATTATTTACCTTGGGCTTGAGGTCACTGCCATATCTACAATCAGCAAAACAAAATAACCACAAAGAAAGAAGAAGAAGAAGAAAAACAACACACTTCAATTTTCTCAAATCTCCCAAGATTTAAAAAGAAACAAAAAGTTAGTGGTGTGTTTGCTGACTGGGGTGATTATGCGGCTCAATCATTTTGATTTACAATTGCGTCTTTGTCCTTGCAGAAGTAGACTCTGCAGCTGAACACCAGGAGATGGAAGCAGATTAACCTTCCAACTCGTGAATCTAAGACACGTTCCAAGGAGCAGCCTCCATTTGAGGTTAAAACAGGCTCTGGCTTCCATGAATACACAAAATTAAAGAATATTCTCTTTTTTTGCCCCCTTTCCTTTTCTTTCTTTTGATCTGCCATGAAAGGGGAATTATCAGCGGCTTCTAAGCCCCAGTTTTATTTTCGATTTATGCATTTTGCATCATAAAGCCCTCGAATCCGTTTGACGTGTTCCAGGAGCTCCGAAGTAATCTGTGGTTGTTGCAGGCAATAGACTGCAAGAAAATGAGAGGCAAGAGGTCAGCCTGCAAAGTAAGGTTTATGAGCCATACTGCAAATACAAATGGCTTCTTTGCTTTTCAGAATAAATAGGTCTGTCTTCCCTTTGCACTTGAAAATGCCATTATACGAGACCAGCTAGTTTAAAACCCAGGCTAGCAGAATCGGCAGGGGCTGCAAGGCCTCACCTCAGAGTTTCTGACTTAGTGGGGCTGGAGTAGGACCTGGGTGTTTGCACAGCCAATTTGTTCCTGGATGATGCTGAGATGCTGATGCTGATGCTGATGCTGATGCTGATGCTGGCCCAGGAAGCACAGTCTCAAACCATCACCCTGCTGATCTGAAGAGGCACAGAAAACCAGACCCTCTCTAATACACTCTTGAGGCTTCATTATGCCTCCCCGTGGCATTTGACATCAAAGGCATTGTGGGGAATCCAGCTGGCTAGGACCTTTGCTACACTGGCTGTCTAATCTTTACATAGTCATCTATTTGTAGTTAAGGACTGTAGAAATTAGTAAAGACTAACCAAGCGGAGGCTATCCAAAGCCACCAAATTAGAGTCTATTAACAGCAAGGGAGTCTGGCATCACAGCTGTGCCTGCCTTCAGCCAAGACCCAGGGGGTGAGGAATAGGGAAGCTTTGTAGTCTAGAAAGAGAGGGCCCTGACTCTCCAGTTTACCTGAGGAGGTGGAAGCAGGCTTCCCTAGAAAGGAGCAGTCTATGGGATGGCTTAGGGCTTTCTGTGGTCCTACATTGGAAGTGACAAAAAAATAGCAATGTTACTCTATTAGGAATCAGGTTCCGGCCATTGAGGGCAACTGCTATACCGCTATGGGAGTTACTGTATCTTTCTGGATTTTGGCTGCAAGGTGTCAGCCAGACTGCCTACATCTGAACTGAAGCCGGCTGGCTTCCTGAGGAGTCACTAGGCAGTTTCCGGTGGGCTCCCTTTAAATGTGTTTTAGAATCGGAGGGAAGGCACATGGTGGTTTGTTATCTCTCTCTTCTCTCACCATTCTTGAAGGTAAGGGGTTGGCTTCCTGGCGAGTTGCTGGAGGTCATAGATCAGGCTTGTACTTGTTTGTCTAAAAGCCACCCTGGACACTGTCTGTCCACGCACTTCCTCTCTCAGGCTGCAGAGTCGACCATCCCTTATGTAAATCTTTACCTCATTTGACAACACACACTTTTAACTAAGTAACTACTGATCCTTTGCCAAGGACCCATCACAAGTGAAGTATGATGTTAGGCGCATTAAGTTTTTCATTATTAATAATATTTTTATATTTACATGGAGTTTCATCACAGCCTCTTCATGTGTGTTATTATACTTTTTTCTCCTTCGTTACCCTCCCCCACTGCCATCGTGCTACTCTCTTTTTGTAAACTTCACCCACACTAGAGACATCTGGGAAGAGGGAGCCTCAGCTGAGGAATTGTGGGCATGTCTGTGGAGCATTTTCTTGATTGCTAATTGATGGAGGGGGGCCCAGCCCACTGTGGGTGGTGCCAACCTTATGAGGTGGTTCTGAGTGGTATAAGAAAAAATAGCTGAGCATGAGCCATAAAGAGCAAGTCGGTTAGTGATGCTCACTGCGGTCTCTGTTTGAGTTCCTGCTTCAAGCTCCTGCCCCCCAGCTTCCTCCTAAAGGACAGTTTCCTGTAAGTTGCTATCAGTCAATATTTTCTCACAGAGGCAGAGAAACAAGCCGGGACACTCCCCACCCCTAGTTAGTTTACTTTCTCCTATTTTCTGCTCTCATATCAACTTCATTACTCTTTATTTTCCACTTTCCTTCTCTCTCACAATTCAGCCGTTGATGGATGCTTAGGCTAGTTTCATTTCCTGGTTATTGTGAACTGTACAAGTAGCAAACATGGATGCCGGCCCATGGAGTTTTAGCGGACATAGGTACTCACTGAATGAGAAGCATCCCGCATCATTTGGGCATCGAGGAGAAGATTCTAGGCGTGCGGATTTCACGATAGTCCACCACAGTTAAAAGTGTTCTGCATGCTTTTTCTTTTTCCCAGCACAAGGATTTTGGTTACACTTGGGAATGCAGCTTTGCAGCTCCGTGTGTGAGTGGGCTCTCGGGTCTGTCCTGCAGAATTGGATCCACAGAGCCGCGAGCCCCGTGGCCTGCTCCTGATGGGCCCTGTGCTCTCTGATGCAGGTGGATGATCTGAAAGCCAAGCTCGCCACCCAGGAAGTGGAGCTGAGGCAGAAGAACGAGAATGCAGACAAGTTGATTCAGGTGGTGGGTGTGGAGACCACCAAGGTAAGCAAGGAGAAAGCCATGGCGGACGAGGAGGAGCGGAAGGTCGCCCTGATCATGCTGGAGGTGCAGCAGAGGCAGAAAGACTGTGAGGAGGACCTGGCTAAAGCCGAGCCAGCGCTCGCGGCAGCCCAGGCGGCCCTCAACACTCTCAACAAGGTAGGCCAGTCAGGCAAGCTAGCCTACCTTTCTCTGCGGCGCAACACCTGGTTCTCATAAGTGACTCAGGGCACCTCCGGGGTAGGGCGCTGAGAATGGGCCCTCAGCAGCTGTAGCGGCTGCTTATTCATTACGTAAACATCGGTTTAAACTGGCTGCATGGTAAAGCCCTAGAACTCTACCAACGAAATCCCCAAAATTGTGAACCTTAGAAACAACCCAAAAGAAAAGGAAAGGTCAGTTAGTCAGTCCCGCTTCCCCACTTCACAGAGGAGGAAAGCAAGGCCTCGGAGGAGCTTCACATGCCCAGGGTCACAAATTCTAAGAGCTGGGACCCAGAGTCTGTATCTTTAGAACTCAGTCCCAGAGGCACGTCTGTTAAGAGTCCAGGTCGTTTCCCCCACCAGTTACTGCAGGCCACACAGATTGGTAGGTACTTCCTTAAGGTAAACGTTTAAACTCTGGGCCTAAAATAAGGTGCTAGTTCCAAACTACAGGGGGAAAAAAATCCACAAAACCAAAATTAATGAGCGCTCAAGTGGCAACAGGATAATTGTACAAAGTGAAACACACACACATTTGGCGGGAAAGTCTGACTTTGACATGTACTCTTCAAATCTCTTTAAATTTACTCTGTGGGTGAGAGGTGTGCACAGCTTTCTGGTTCTCCTTTCTCGTTTTTCACAACTAACTTTCCCATTTAATGACCATGTGTTATTTAATAACCATGGAAAGAAAGGACTGAGCGGTCGGGTTTGCTATGAGGCGGCATTGCAGAAGAGCGGGGAGCTGACCTTTCCATTGCTGTGGCCACAGAGGTTCCTGGGAGATGCTGCACCAGGCTTGGGACCTCATCGGACACGTTGCTTCCTCCTCATCTTTCTGGGGTCTGGGAATTCATTTTGCCCTATGAATGGACATCTTAGAGCAAGTCTGCCCTGCAAGCAGCTCCATGGATTCTCCCCTACTGGAGACACCAGTGTCTCCTCTGTGTTGTCTCCAAATAAATTGGATTTTTTCATCTTTTTTATTTTACTTGCTCCTTACTTAATTTTTTGGTACAATATATTTTGATCATATTCTTTCTCCTCCCCCATCTCCTCTCTGATTCTCTGCACAACCCCAACCACCCAACTTCATGTTCTTTGCCCTCTCAAAATAGACAAACAACCCAATAAGACAAAAAGGAAAAGAAAAGAGAAAGTGTACACAGAGGGGGGGAGTTAGAGAGGGGGAGGGGGAGGGGGAGGGAGAGGGGGAGGGAGAGAGAACAGAGTCCTTTTTCTGTTGGCCACCTGCTCCTGGGCAAGGGGCCTGCCTGGGAGATGTGGTTGATATGCCCTGTGTCACTCCATTGTAGGGAACCGATTTTCCCTTTTCCAACAGATATCAATTACATATAGTTTCCTGGTTACTGGTGGGACACTGTGTCCACTTCCCTTTCTCAGTGCTGCGATTTTGTGTGGCTTGAGCCTGTACACACGTCTTTTGTGCCAGACACAGTCTCTGGGTTCATATGTGCTTCGCTCTTGTTGTGTCAGGCTTTCCCCCATCACATTGCCCTTGCCAGCCTGCAGCCAGCAGTCAGATGGCCTCACCACCACCACCTGCCTCCACACCTCACTACATGCCACATAAGCCCTACACAGATTTCAAAACAAAGCTTACATTCTCCCTCTCTGGATCTCTATTTTTAGTTGTGTGTGTATGTGTGTGTGTTTGTTTTTTGTTTTGTCTTGTTTGGTTTTTTGTTGTTGTTGGTTTTTTGTTTTGGTTTTTTTTTTCTTTTCTTTTCTTTTCTTTTTTTTTTTTTTTTTTTTTTTTGAGACAGGGTTTCTCTGTGTAGCCTTGGCTGTCCTGGCCTCACTTTGTGGATCTCTTTTTTTTAATCTCGCTTACTCCCTCTCTCCCTCCCTGGTTTCTTCCCAGCCTTCTTTCCTGATTTCTAGATTTACCAAAACAGAAATCCTTCTATTTCTGTTATACTGTATACTTTGTTATACACATGACTTGTTCACTGGTAATTTCTTACTAAGGAAAGTAACATTTTTCTTAAGCTCTTTTGACACAGAGATTTACATTTCCTAAGATGGTCTGAAGCAAATGTAGCAATGTTTACTGTGCTGCTTTGGGAGTCATCTGTCTTGGCTGAGTCTCAGCCTCCTCGTTTGCTAAGAGGAAGCAGGGAGGACATAAACATCCCCCGTTTTTATAATGACTGGATAAGATAATGTATGCAAACTATATAATCAATGGTAGTCACTAAGAAAAACTTTCTTGCTGTCAATATTGGTTTTGTTTTGTTTTGTTTTCAAGACAGAGTTTCTCTGTGTAACAGCTCTGGCTGTCCTGGAACTCGCTCTGTAGACCAGGCTGGCCTCGTACACACAGAGATCCACCTGCTTCTGCCTCCCAAGTGCTGGGGTTAAAGGCGTGTGCCACCACCGCCCAGCTGCTGTCGGTATTGTTATAGCCAGGAAAATCACTTTGATTTTCATAAAACCAGAATGAAGTGAACACTCGCAAACTCTCCGGTTGGCTGTTCGGTTGATAGATGGGAAGATGGAAATAAAAACAGAGTATAAATCAGTAACTGAAGAAGTGGTAGAAGCAAATACGCAAAGTCACATTGGGTCCCTCTACGACAAAAGAGGTGAAATGTGTCTTTAATCACGGCCCGTTGCAGGCAGCATGAGAGGTCTTCTCCCCTACCCAGCTGTGTGGGATGGCACAGATTCTTTTTCCTTCTGTTCCCTTTGCCTGTGACACAGAGGAGAGAAGATGGGGATTGGTGGACTCTTTCTTATACATAAATAGATACGTGAATCTATTAGAAAATTTGACCCATCCTGTGTTTAAAATATATCCAGGATACAAGTGCTTCCCTAATCTCTTCTGCATCTGCTTGACGGAAGCTCGTTTGTCTTCTGGTGCTGTGTCCACCTCTGCTCCAGGTTGTCTCACAGCTATCTGAGATCTTCTCTCTCCTTTAGTATACACTGACAAATTGTAAATTGTGTGTGTGTGTGTGTGTGTGTGTGTGGGTGGGTGGGTGGGTGGTATGGTATGTGTGTGGTACAGTGTGTGTGTGTGTGGTGTAGTGTGTGTGTGTGTGTGTGTGGTGTAGTGTGTGTGTGTGGTATGGTATGTGTGTGGTGTGGTGTGTGTGTGTGGTGTGGTGTGTGTGTGTAGTGTGGTGTGTGTGTGGTATGGTATGTGTGTGGTGTGGTGTGTGTGTGTGTGTGGTATGGTATGTGTGTGGTGTGGTGTGTGTGTGTGGTATGGTATGTGTGTGGTGTGGTGTGTGTGTGTGTGTGTGTGGTATGGTATGTGTGTGGTGTGGTGTGTGTGTGTGTGGTATGGTATGTGTGTGGTGTGGTGTGTGTGTGTGTGGTGTGGTGTGATTATGGGGTTTATATATGTAGAATGATTGAATTAATGTAGCTATCATATCGTTCACCTCAATATTTATCAACTTTGTGCTGATAAGATTTGAAGTTTATTCCCTTAATGCTATGAGATTGTATAACCCTTAAATATTAACTGTATTTATCACAAGGCAGCTCTCCAACACCTGCCATCCCAACTCATGTAGTGTGGTGGCCACTGCTACATTTTCTTCTTATGTATTTATATATAGTTTTAGATTCTGCACATAAATAATATCATGTGGTGCTTGTCCTTCTTTGTTGGGTTTATTTTGTGTAACATAATATTTTCCAATTCCAACTGTTTTCTCACAAGTGATAGATTTTCATATTATCCATGTTGTCTGCTGATGGGCCTTGAGTTTTTCCTCCTGTGGCTACTGTGAACGGCGTTGAACATGGAGGAGCAGACACTGCTCTGATGCACTGGTTTTGGAGCATTTGAGTAAATACCCACAAATGGGATCACTGCAGTCAGTGATTCTGTTGGGGTCTCCCTGCCATGTCTCTGTGTTGTTTCCCATAATGTCTGTATTAATCTGCGTTCCCATCAATATACAAGGGTTCCCTTTAACTTGTCCTTCTTAGAGGGCTCATCATCAAATCCTGTGATAATAGTTCCTCTAAGAGGCCTGGGTGATGTGCATTTTAACTTGGCTTTCCCTAGTGCATGCTGAGTCATTCTCAGGTCTTCACGTAAGACCATCTATTTGCATCCTTCTCTTGAATTGAATGCTTCCTGTCTCTGGGGGAGTTTGACTTCTTCGTAGATTTTAGTTGTCTGCTCCAAATCAAGTGTGTGGGTTGCAGACGTTTTCTACCAGTCTGTGAATTTTTTCCCTTTTTTCTTTTCTTCTACATGAAGACATATATATATATATATATATATTCCGTGTCCATTTTTTTCTTTTTTGCTTGTGATTTAGGGATCAAACCTAAAGATCATTGTCCAAAACAGTGTTGTATATAGTTTTTCACTAGTTTAATTTCTAGTGGTTTTACAGTTTCAGGTCTAAGACTTGAATCTATAATGCATTATGAGTTGATGTTTATATGTGGCATGTGTATTCTTCAAGCCTTTGCACTTGAAGACCCAGTTTTCTCATACAATCTATTGAATGAGATGTATATTCTTAATATATTTATCAAGAATCAACTGACCATAGTTGGTCAGTTAACTAATAATTTCAATTCTAGGTGTTTGGTTCCATTGGTCAATTTGTTTATTTTTATGCCGATATCATGTGATTTTAATTAATATCCATATTAGTTTATAGTATGTCTTGAACTCAGGAAATATGGTACCTCCAGTTTTATTCTTTGGGGTTTTGTGACTCTCTTTTGTTTGTGAATGCATATGTACTTTAGGTTCAGATTTTCTCAATGAAAATGGCATTTGAGTTTTGAGAGGGATTACACTAAATATGTAGATCACTTTGAGTATTAGACATTTTAACAATAGTAAGTTTTTCTAATCCATGATCATATCTTTTCACTGATCTGTGCCTTCACTCTCCGTGATTGTTTTATGGTTTCCAGTTTTCTGCTCTCTTACCTTCTTGGTTAAATTTATTCCTAAGTGGTTCTGAGCCTATTATAAATGAGATTTAGTGGAACTGTTTAGAAAGGATGAGAAGGTGTGGCCTTGTTGGAAAAGGTGTGTCACTGGAGGTGGGCTTTGAGGTCTCAAAAACTCACACCAGGCAGGTGTGTGTGTGTGTGTGTGTGCATGACTGCTGCCTGTACATCAGAATGTAACTCTCAGCTACTTTTCCAATATCATGCCTGCCTACTGCCGTGCTCCCCACCACAAAGATAATGGACTAACCCTTTAGACTGTAAGCAAGTCTCAACCAAGTGCTTTCTTCTACAAGTTGCCTTGGTTATGCTCTTCTTCACAACAATAAAGCAGTAACTAAGACAGGATTACTCTCTTAGTTTCCTTTTTGGAACAGTCATTGTCGATGTGGAGAAATACTTCTGGCTTTTGTGCACTAAGTTTTGTTTTGTTTTTGTTTGTTTTTGTTTTGGGATTTTGTTTTGTTTTGTTTTGTTTTTGTCTTCTACAACTGTACTGGACCCATGTATTAGTGTCAAGAGTTGGTGAGAGGATTGTTTGCATTCTACATACGGTATTGTGTTGTCAGCAAAAAACAACAGTTTGCTATGTCCTTTTCTACTTTCTTGCTTTCTCTCTCTCTCTCTCTCTCTCTCTCTCTCTCTCTCTCTCTCTTTCATTTTATTTCTCCTACAAGGACTTGAACTCCTATGTGAATAAATAGGCAAAGTTGGGCATCATTTTCATTTTCCAGACCTTAGGAGAAAGAATTTCAGTTCCCCATCATGCACATAATGTTAGTTATGTGTTGATATATGATGTGTTGCTTCTTCTTAGTGTGTTGTGCTGAAGTGCATCCCTTTTACAAGTGTTTCGCAAGACATTAGAATATTGTTAAGATATTGATAATGCTTTTCTAATATAAGAAAATGACTCTGTACATTTTAATCTGTTAGTATTATTGAACCATCCTTGCATCCCAGAGATAAATCCCATTTGATATTGGGGAACAGTCCTTCTAAACGTGTTGTTGGATGAAACTCGCTGCCATATTGTTGAGGACTGTTTCATCTTTGTTTATCAAAGATCTTGGGCTATTGGGCTCTGGTTTTCTCATGATGTCCCTTCTGTCTTCAGTGTCAGAGAAATGCTGGCTTCATTACAAAAAGTATTTCTTCCTCTTTGATTTTGAGTGGTGTTTTTCTGGAAGAGTTTACAGTGTGTTGTCATTGAGTCATCCTTAAAGGTTTAGTGAAATTCTTCACTGGGCCCACCAGGTCTTGGCCTTAGGCATTTATTTGACAAGTGATTTTTATAACAGATTCAATATCCTCACTCATTATCAATCTACACAGACACTCTGCCTCTTCATGACCTGTTCTTTTATGTGCAAAGTGAGCAATTTCTCCTGCCTCATCCAACGTGGGGGATATGAATGTTCAGGCTAGTCTCTTATGATCCTTTATATAAGTGGTCTTTCTGAACCAGGAGTTTGATCCTCCATTGATTTCCTTTCATGTTTAGAATATAGTCCAAAGTGGTCATCATGACTGCAAGGCACTGTAAAATTTCCCCTGTGATTCCTCTTCTATCACGGCAATTTTATATCCCCCAGTGGCACTCTCCTCGACCCATGCTCACTTCTCTCTCTTTTCCCCCATTATTCCAGCCACAGCCAAGAACTCTGAATGAGCCTGTGTAGAACGTTCATTCTTTCAGGTGTTTTCTCAAATTGCATTAACAAATAAAACTATAAATTTCTGAAAATCGAATTATACATGAAAACATATAATCCAAAGCAATGTTAAAATAATCATATGTACATAAATGTTAACTGGAATTTTTATGTAATCATTTAGAGGAAAGGGTGATTAATGGTAATTAAGTAATCATATTCTATGCTCAAAATCACTTAATGTTTAAAAAAAATAGATGCATGAAAATGCTCTATGTTCATAAGACATGAACTATGGAAGTGGCAGTGAAGAAAAGTACACGTGATGGCCTCTGGGAGCAGCAGTCAGTACGTATATGGGCTTGCATTTTCCCCTTAGCCTCCTAACAGTATTAAGGTTCATAAGCAATGTGTATGTAATACACGACAGAAACAAAACCTTTTCAATGTCTTGGGAGAATGAAAGAGGGCAGGGCTAACTGTCTGACCAAGTAGGAGACAGAAAAGAAAGCCTATTAGGTACATTATTATTAGGATGGTGTCAGTGGTAGGAAGGGATATCCCACTTAGAAAAGACATTTGCAAAAATATGGATGGATGAGGGGTGTGATGTGAGTGAGCTGCAGGTATAGAAATATGACTGTGCTGATGCAGACAAGACAGGAGAGGTTGTAAAGGCGAGCCAAGCAACACTAAGGTTTGCTTACAAGAACTGTTTACCTTCCAAAGGTGGCAATGGTCAAATAGCTCTTTGTTTGTTTGTTTTCTTCCTTACTTGCTTGTTTTGATGGAGCAAGATGGACCAAAGTGGTCCATCTGTAGTTAGAGCAAATGCTACTTCATGAACTGGGGGGTGGGGGGAGCTCCTGGACAGTATCCTCAAACCCCTTGGCATTCCCAGGACTCTAGCACTTAAGAGCTATTTCCCTGTTTGCCCATTCTTCTCAAGTTAAGGATAAATCTTTAGTCAGTGCATAAACAATACCTGTAAATCAGGGCTCGGTAGTGACTCTGCATATTCTGTCTTCATCATGGCAGTTTTATTTTGCTTTTATTACTAAGGTGAAATAAATCCACTGTAACTTTCCAAGCCTTAGCTTAGGAGTGCTTTATCTTTTAATGTCATGACCTTGTCCCTTCCACAGAATTACCTGTGCATTTCTATTTTCCATGCACTTTTACAGTGAATTTATTTTTATTATACACAAAATATGCAGTGGCACTTTTATCACTGAATAATTCAAGTGGGATAAAACCCATGGAGTCAAATATAAAGTCCTTCCCGTTTCCCTTCCAGGAACAGTTTCCCCGCAGGAGGACCCCTGTAACAGTTCAAGGGTCTCCATCCCAGCAACTCTTTATGCATTGACATTTCTGCAAATGCACACATAGAATATATTATATTTGGGCTAGGTATGGTGCACACCTATAATCCAAGTACTTAGGGGGCAGAAGCAGGAGGATTGATTAAAAACTTAGGCCTGGGCTACATAGAAAGTTCTGGCCCAACATATATATATATATATATATATAATTATATATAATATATATGTATATGTGTGTGTGTATAATTAGATGCTACTATCTTAATTTTTCTTTTGACTGTATATATTTGAGATATGCAACATGTTTTAATGTCCGCAGCTAAATAATTACTCAAGAAAACTAACAAAGCCATTATTTCACATACTAGGAGTATAGTATGTGTCTTAATATCTTCTATTGCTGTGATGCGAAACCCTGACAAAAGCAACTTAAAAGCAAAGGGTTTCTTTTAGCTCAAATTCCATCATAGCAAAAGTCACAGTGACAGGAGCCTGAGATGGCTGGCCACAAGGTGTTTGTACTCAAAATGGCAGTGAGCAGGGAATGGGTGCTTCGTACTACTAAGCTTGTTTGCTCAGACACAGTCCAGAATCCCCTGCCTGGGGAAGGGTCCTGTCTACATGTGTGATATGTCTTCCTATATCTATTAATATAAGGTAATCCTGCACAGGCATGCCCAGATGCCCACCTCCCAAGTAAGGCCACATTCTGTCAGGCTGACAATTAACGCTGACCATTGGTGTTAGTTAGGGTCTCTATTGCTGTGATAAACATCATGGCCAAAAGCAACTTGTAGGGCTGGAGGACAGGGTAGATACTGCACCTTATAACTCTAGGATAGCACTCTGTCGCTGAGAAGAGTAAAGGCAGGAACTCAAGACAGGAACCCAGAGGCAGGAAAGGGGAGGAGGGCTGCTTTTACTGGATTGCTCATTGTGCTTGCTTGCTCAGCTGCTTTCTTATGACACCAAGGACTGCTGAGCCAGAGACAGCACCAGCTACAGTAAGCTGGACCCTCCCGCATCAACCTTTAAGAAAATGTACTACTGACTTGCCTACAGGCCTGTCGTATAGATGTGTTGTCTCAATTGAGAGTTCCTGTTCCCAAATCACTCTAGTTTGTGTCTAACTGACTTAAAACTAACCAACAAGCCACCACAGTAAATGCATGTGGTAAGTACACTTAAACCCTGATTTCTTAGTAAATTTTCTATACAGAAAAAAGGAACAAAACACAAGCTTTGTAGGTTATAGGGAAAAGGGATCACATACACTCTGATATTAGTGTTACTGAAATATGATGTAGCCGTTATGGGTGTATGATTCCTCCCAAAATAAAACAACTGGGGGAAAAATACCTTATGAAGTTATTTCCCTTCTGAGAGATGAAAACAGCCTGTGTCTGCCAGCAGGTAATTGGATTAAACATGGATTTCACTTATGCTGAGTGACATAAGGCAAAGAGAAATGGTTTGTGATCACTCCTGGATTTTAGAATCTTAAGTTCTCCTTCACAACAAGATGAATTAATGCACCTGCCATGAACCTTCATTTAATCCATTAGCTTTTCCCATGTTTGATTTGCTTTATATTTTGTTAGTTAATCTAGCATTGAGCATGTAGGGTTTTCTGCCCTAATGAAAATGTTGTTATGCATCATATTCCAAACTTCAAGTTATTTAGGTCAAACAAGTACAGTTCTTTGGTAGAAAACAATGTAACAGACTGAATGGTGTCCCTTCCAAAGATACTCAAACTGTGATCCCTGGGGCATGTGAAATGTTACCGCATATGGTAAGATTGCTTCTGGAGATATGAGTGAGTGCCGGGCCTGGGACGGGAGGCTTTCCTGGTGGACGCTGCGTGTACTCACAAAGACCTCACAGATGTGGAAGACAGTGGTGCACGGTGAGAGGAGTGGGGACCGGTGATGGAACACGGGGCCATGTGCGTGGGAGCAAGGAGTGGGGACCAGTGATAGAACGCAGGGCCATGTGTGTGGGAGCAAGGAGTGGGGACCGGTGATGGAACACGGGGCCATGTGCGTGGGAGCAAGGAGTGGGGACCGGTGATGGAGTGTGGGGCCATGTGCGTGGGAGCAAGGAGTGGGGACCGGTTATGGAACGTGGGGCCATGTGCTTGGGAGCAAGGACAGCTGCAAGAAGCTTGGTGAAACGTGGGATGTGTTCTTGTAGCTTCAGAAGGCGCCAACCTTTCTACATTTTATTTCCATGTTGTGCTTCCAGAACTGTAAGACAACGAATCTGGATGCTTTGAAATCACTGGGTTCCAGTAATTCATTACAGAAGCAATAAGAAACTCAGCATGCTCTCTTTGATAGGTGCTGCCTGATGTCTGTCCAAGATGTCTGTGCTGGAGACTCCAGTGAGAGAGGAGCATGTGAGTGAGGAACATGGGAGTGAGTTTCCTCCTCACTCAATAGGATTTTCTAGGTCCATCCGTTTGCCTGTGAAGTTCATGCTTCCTCTTTTCTTTATAACTGAATAGTATCCCATGGTGTGTATGCGCATCTTCACTATAGATTTGTCTGTTGTACATTGGGTTGTTTCCATTTTCTGTCTATCGTGAATACAGCAGCAACGAATGTGGCTGAACAAGTAAGCATATGCGGAGTAAGACATCGGGTCCTTCGGGCATGTGTCATGGAGTGGTGCGCTGGGTCATATGGTACAGTTGGTTTTGGTTTTCTGAGGGTTTTCCACACTGATTTCTATAGTGGCTGCACAGTTTGCAATCCCACCGATAATGAATGAACCTTCCCCCCACCCAGCATGTGTCATCGGTTGTTTTGTTGATCTTTGCCATTCCGACTGGGTGGAGAAAATGAAATCTCAAGTTGCTTTGATTTTTATTTCCCTAATCACTAAGGACTATGAACATTTATTGAGATATTTCTTAGACATATTTTTCCTTCTATTCAGAACTCTCTGTTTAGGTCCCAGGTACACTTTTAAATAGGCCTTTTTGACACTGGGTTTGTTGTTGTTGTTGTTTGTTTGTTTGTTTTTTGTTTTTTAGTTCCTCGAATACTCTGGACATTAATCCTCTCTCAGATGTATAGCTGGCAAAGATTCTCTCTGATTCTGCGAGCTTCCCTTTTACCCAGCTGAATTGTTTCTTTGTCTACACAGAAGCATTTTAGTTTCTTGAAGTCTCACTTGTCAGTTATCGGCCTTAATTCTTGGGCAAATGGAGTTCTTTTCAGAAAGTCTTTTCCTGTGCTTGTATCATGTAGAATACTGCCTGCGTTTTCTTCTGACAGTGTCTGTGTTTCAGGTTTTAAATTTAAGTCTTTTATCCATTTGGAGTTAGATTTTTGCTTGTTTGGTTTTTGTTTTTAATCTAATTTCATTCTTCTTCACATGGACATAATGTTTTCCCAGCACCTTTTGTTGAAGATGCTTTCTTTTAACCAGCATGCTTTTGGCATCTTTGTCAAATGTTAAGAGGCTGAAGTTATGTGTGGATCTTCAATTTTGTTGATCTATGGGTCTGTTTTTGTGCCAGTGCCATATTGTTTTAACTACTGTGGCTCTGTAATATATCTTTAAATCTGAATTGTAATCCCTCCAGCATTGTTCTTTGTGCTTGGGACTGTTTTGATTATCTGAGGGTCTTTTGTGGTTTCATTTGCATTTTAGGATACTTCTTCGTATCTCTATGAAGAGTGAGATAGGTATTTTGATTGAGATTGCATTGAATCTGTAAATAGCTTTTGGTAGAATAATCATTTCATTATGTTAACTCTACCAGTCCACGAGCATAGCATGTATTGCCATTTCCTAGTGACTTACTCCCTTTCTTCAGGAGTTTAAAGATTTTATTTTAAGGGTTCTCCACTTCCTTGGTTAGATTTCTCTGAGGCTATTGTGAATGGGGGTGTTTTCATCATCTCCCCTTCTGTATATTCCTCGTATATGGAAACACAGAATATAAACATGTGGCAGAAAGATTATACACCATGAGCAAGTTGGCTTTATCTCTGAAAATGCAGGAGTAATTCAACATATGCAACTTAATAAATGCAATAAACAATATAAATGGACCAAAAGATACAAATCACATGTTTGTGTTCTGTTTGCACATACTTAGTTCTTCCTGATTTTTTATTTTAATGTGGACACTTAGAGCTATGAATTTCTCTTGTGGGACCACTTTCAATGTGTCCCAGAGGTTTTGTGTTGCATTTTAATTTTCATTTAGTTCCAGGAAGTTTTTTTTTAATTTCTTTCCTGGTTTCTTCTTTAATACACTTATCATTCACTAATGAATTGTTTAATCTCCATGAGTTTCATTATTTACTAAGGGGTTTTTGCAGTCAATTTTGTTTTATTGTACTATGGTCAGATAGGATACAGGAAGGGATTTTAATCTTTCTAAATTTGTTAGAGTGTGTGCGTGTGTGTGTGTGTGTGTGTGTGTGTGTGTGTGTGTGTGTGTGTGTCTGTCTGTCTGTCTGTCTGTCTGTGTGTCTGTCTGTCTGTCTGTCCCAGAATGTGTTCTATTTCAGAAAAGCTTCCATGTGCTGCTGGATAGCATGTGTATTCCTTGATGTTGGGGTAAAATATTCTGTAGGTGTCTTTTAAGTCCATTTAATGTATAGTGTCAACTAATTCTAATATTTCTGGTTTTGTTTTATACAGATGATGTGTTTATTGTAGAAAATAGGTTATTAAAGTCACCTAAAATTAACGGATTGATGTTAATCCATAATGGTAATTTATATCTTTAAATCTAGTGGAAGATTTTGATTTTTTTATAAAGTTGAACACCCTAGAATTTGGTGCATATATATTTAGGATAGCCATGTCTTCTTAGTTCACTGTTCCCTTGGTTAGAATTAATTGTCCTTCTTTGTCTCTTCTGATTAGTTTTAGTTTGAAGTCTATTTTGTCAGATATTAGAATAGCGATGGTTGCTTCCTGGTCCCATTTGGTGAATACTTTTGTTCATCCCTTTTATTCTAAGGTGGTGTCTCTCTTTAAAACTGACATGTGATTCTCATAGGCAGCAGGTAGATGAATTTTCTTTTTCTTGATACATTTGGTTGGTTTGTATCTTTTGATTAGAGAGCTGGTGTCACTGATATTTAAAATTCTTAATAGAAATGTATATGTTAATTGTACTCAAGTGTTGAATTTTGGTGGTGGTTTGTGTGTTTTCAGTGCTATTTTGTGTTTTAGTAATTGTGGCTTTGTATTTATTTTCACAGTCTCTCTGTGATGCCTTTCCTCTCTTTCACCCTGAAATGTTGCTTCTTCTTTAGGTTTGATTTACTGGGTATAATTTTTGTTTTTGTTGTTGTTGTTGTTGTTTTGAGATAGGATTTCCCTGTGTAACCCTGACTGTCCTAGACCAGGCTATTGTAGACCAGGCTGGCCTCAAACTCATAGAGATCCACCTGCCTCTGTCTCCTGAGTGCTGGGATTACAGGTGTATGCCACTGTGCCTGAAAATGGATATAATTTCTTAGGGTGCTTATGCAGTGGAAAACTTTCTCTTCTCTTTCAGTTATGGCAAATACTTTTGTTGGGAATATTGTTTTAGGTTTGCTATCATAGTCTTTTAGGATTGGAACACACAGATCCAGGCTCTTCTAGCTTTCAAAGTTTCCATTGAGAATTCAGCTGTTATTCAGATGGGGTTTCCCTTATATGTGGCTTGCAATTTTCTCTCGCTGCTTTCAATACATTTTCTATATATACTTAGTGCTTTAAATAAGATACACTATGGCGATTTTCTTGTCTTGTTTTGTCTCTTCACTGATCTGTGTGTTTTCTTTCTTCTCCAGCACATTATTTAGCTTTTAGCTTATTAATAAGCAATAAAAAACATTTTATGTTCAAATAGCTTTTAGAATTCCAGCTTAACAGAACTTGCCAAACTCCTTTCTTATTGGACTTATCAGGGCCCTTTTTATGGGATAAGATTAATCCCAAAGGTGGAAGACATAAGTAAAATGGAAACTCTGGGTAATTTATGAGCAGTCATATGAAGCCTGTATAAGATGCTAATCACATGAATCGAATCAAACACCAATATGCCAACAACTGGTCCAATGCAATAAGCTATTTATATAACCATACCCGGTCATATAGCTAAGAAGAAAAGCTGGGAAGCTGCTTCAAGAAACAGCAAAATGGCAGTCTTTTCTACTTCACTGTTGCCGTGACAACATACTTGACAGAAACAGCGTAAGGGTGGGGCGTTTGATTCATGTTTCAGAAGCTCCAGTCTCTGGGCCCCTGGTGCACAGACAGATCACATCAGCAGAACAGGGCAGAGGAGAGCTGCGTGTTTCACTGCCAACCAGAAGCAGAGAATAAGACATGAAAGGGGCAGGGACAGTTTTACCCCAGGGACCCGCCCCCAGGGACCCGCCCCCAGGGGCCTACATGGGCCTATCTCTATCTTGACCTCACCTTCTAAGATTCTACAGCAAACAATTAAAAAAACAAAAACAAAAACCACAATCTCAGGCCCAAGCCTTCAAATCATGAGCCTTTGCAGGGGCTGGGAGAGGGCACAACAGTATATAATAAAACAGTAACGGTGATACTTAATAAAATTCAACAATTATTACTTAGCAAAGCAGGAATGCCAAGGAATCTGAGTATATTGCTAACAGAAGGCAACTAACCCAATCGAAAGGCAAAGAACCCTACCAACAGGGTATGAGACGCATTCCCACTAACACCAGGAAAGCACAAAACAATCCCCTTTGTTACTATTACCAAAGATACTTGTCCTAGATTCTTATCTAATGCAATATTAAATAAAAATATTAACTGAATGCATATTATGGGATAGAAGAAATGTGTTATTTTTTATAATAAGTTATATAAATATAATAAAAAACAAATAAAAGGGAAGTGATGGGGTCTTATAACAAAATATACTTTAAGATTTAATAACTTTTCTAATATCAGCGGTAGCCAGTTGGAAAACAATTTTAAAATGACAACCAAAACATAACGTGGAAATAAGTGTGAGGGCATTTGTTGAAACTGTGAGGAAAGCTGTACCTCATTTTTGAAGCATTCAGAAATGGTGCAGATAAACACACAGATGGAGCTGTGAAGACTACTCTTCCTGTCATCGGTCCTCCAGTTTATTCATAAGTTAAAGATAAATCTAATTGAAGTCCAATTATGCTTTTAGCTTGTCTCTAATGCCATTAGAAGTCCATATTTTTCAGTCAGTTTTATAACCTGAATGTTCAACAACATGAAACTAAATTATGAGAAATCCACGTGAGAGAAACAGTGTATTGTTCATTTTAAACCGTGATTTATAAAACAGTGACACAAGAAGTTTGATATTTGCAGTAAAAATGTTTGAAAATAGAATGGTTAACATATATGTCTACTAAGTCTGTGTATATATAAGCATACACAGATATGTAAAGTTACAGAAGGCGGGTACTTTCTGACTAACAGAAAGATAGATTTTTTTTGAAAAAGCTGCAAGGATAAGATACAGCAGGTCATATATGTCTTTATTAGTGAAACTGTGAGTGCTGTTCACAGTCATTTCTTTCTTTGTCTGTCCTCTTTTCGTGAAAGAGCAAGACCACGTTGCCTTATAAAATACCGACCCATAAGAAAGAAATGAAAAGTTTAAGAGAAGCAAAATTTGCATAAGTTTCCAGCTTGGTTTTTAGACTTGTGAAAGCTTTCTTTGAATAGAAACGAAGTACAATGCCATTGAGAAAAATAGTACTAAATCTGATGACACAAAAACTTCAAACTGTTGTAGAGCACAAAGCACCGTAAAATTCAGCAAGAAACTTGCAATATGTAAGATAAAATGTACATACCATAATATGTGTGTGTGTGTGTGTGTGTGTGTGTGTACAAATATATATATATATATATATATATATACACACACACACACTATGTTGGGAAGCATCCATGTACACCTCTCCCCTCTATCATTGATCCTATTGGTTTCCCCATTCTGTTGCTCCCATGACCCAGAAGAGACTGGTTTGTGTCAATGGGTTGCCTTTGTCCTCCAGCTTCCTGTGACCTTGGCCCACATGAGCCCAGGAAGTCCTGGAAGAGGAACAGCCACGAAGACAAAGGCATGCATTGCCTCACCCCCAGCTTGCCCACAGCTGAGAATTACAGCTCCCTCCAGATTCCTAACTTACATTCACCCACTCAGCCAAAACCCTAAATCAACCCATCCTCTTTTCCTGAGACAACTTTGGTAGCCTGACTTCCATATCCATCACCCCCTGCTACAAGTTTTCCCACCCTATATCAAGTTTTCAAAACATAAATCTTATTGCTTCGTTCCCTGGCTTAACCTTCCAACTGCTTCCCGTTGAACCAAGAATAAAGAAAAACTATGCTTTTATTAGCATCCAGTGTCTATGGTTGGTTGAACATCAGTTGCTCTGATTGGCTGGGTTCCAGTTACTTTTATAAAAAATGTTTCTTGATAATTCTGAAAGAATTCTATTCATTGTATTGTGAACATTTTCATGCTCTCTGCCATCTCCTCCCCGATCTACCCTGCATTCTATATCCACTCAACATTATATTCATCTTTTCTTAGTGATGTTTATATACTCATAGCGTGTGGCCATCAACTTGAATGTATTAGATCTACCAGGAGCCACATCCTTAAAGGATAATAACTCTACCTCTCCTGGAAGGCTATCAGTAACCAGTAGCTCTTAACCTAGGAATGGTACTTTGTGGCAACTCCCCTATCTCTCTCCATCCTGGGATTTTGCCTATTTTAGCTTGTACATGTCTTTTTTTTTTCAATGTTTATTTTTTTCCTTTATTAATTTACTCTTGTTACATCTCAATAGTTATCCCATCCCTCGTATCCTCCCATTCTTCCCTCCCTCCCATTTTCCCCTTACTGCCCTCCCCTATGACTGTTCCTAAGGGGGATTACCTCCCCCTGTATATGCTCATAGGGTATCAAGTCTCTTCTTGGTAACCTGCTGTCCTTCCTCTGAGTGCCACCAGGTCTCCCCCTCCAGGGGACATGGTCAAAGGTGAGGCACCAGAGTATGTGAGAAAGTAGTATCCCACTCTCCACTCTACTGTGGAGAGTGTTCTGACCATTGTCTAGATCTGGGTAGGGGTTTAAGGTTTAACGTCTGTATTGTCCTTGGCTGTGCCTTAGTTTGAGCGGGACCCCTGGGCCCAAATCTGCCTATCATAATGTTCTACTTGTCTTTTGCATGCCATCATATGTGCAACTGGCCTTTAGTGTCTGGCAAATACACTCTTCGTAGTCATCACCACCTCTGGCTTGTCTAATTTTTTGGCTCGTCTAATCTTCTGCCTCTTCTCTAAGAATGATCCCTGAGCCTTGGGAAGCAGGTGTGATACAGATGTTCCATTTTTGGACTGAGAACTCCATAACCAATTACTCTCAGCACTTGGATCAGTTGTCAGTAATAGGTTATCTCTATTGAAGTTCCAGAACAGCGAGATCCCGTTGACCTCTCCCCTCCAGACATTACAGGCTATTGCTGTCGCTCTTGGTTACCCTCCAGAACTTAGTGGTAAAACACTGGTATTGAAGACATCAAATAATTAAGTCATAGAACATGGAAGTCAAGTTGTTATTGACCTGGAAATTTCATCTCTTCTAGCTAGCTTCATTATGCTAGGAGACATTATGTACTATTGGGGTGGGGGGGGGGGAATAAACATCAGTCTTTCTCAGATGTGAATTCTGTGAGCTAAAGTAATAACCTGATGGAAAGATGTGCCCATTGATGCAGTAGTGGTACCAATGGCACGGAAGTAACCAACCACTTTCTGGTTGACTGTAGAGCCCACTCCACAACATGGAACCCATATCTAACACAGTAATTAGGACCAAGGGCATGGGAGTACACAAGTCATGGGACCAAGGGGAGAACCTACTAGTATTACTCTGCTACTGAGACATAGTATTAAGCCAGCTCCTCAGAATTTCTCATTACACCCATAGATGAGTGAGTGCATCTCTCAAATCTCTTCAGTTCTAAAATTATTTTAATTTCCTGCTTGATTTCCATCCTGACCCATTTTTTCATTCGGTAGTAACTTGTTCACTTTCCATGAGTTTGTATATGTTCTGTTGTTGATGATATCCAGCTTTGGTGCATGGCTGTCAGATAAGATGCAGGGAATTATTTCAATTTTCTTATATCTGTTGAGACTTATTTTGTGTCCAAGGGTACAGTCAATTTTGGAGAAAGTCCTGTGAGCTGCTGAGAAGGTATATTCTTTTGTGTCTGGGTGAAATGTTCTATAAATGTCTGTGAGGTCAATTTGATTTTTGACATTGTATAAATGCCAGCATTTTTCTGTTTAGCTTTTGTCTGGGTGATCTGCCTATTGGCAAGAGTGGGGTATCAAAGTCATCCACTATCGCCACGTAAGGGTCAATAATGTGATTTTTTTTTTTTTTAGCTATAGCAGTGTGCCTTTTATGAACTTGTGTGACCTACTGCTTGCTGTGTGAATGTTTAGAATTGAAATACTCTCTTGGTAGATATTTCCTTTGTGTAATGTCCTTTGCTATCTCTTCTGATTATTTTTGGTCAGAGTTCTACTTTGTCAGGTATAAAATGGCAACACTGGCTTGCTTCTTAGATCTGTCCATTTGCTTGGAATATCTTTTTCTAGCCTTTTACCGAGACAATTTATCTATCCTTGGTGGTAAATTTTTTTTTCTTGAATGAAGCAGAAAGATAGACTCTGTTTCCTAATCCAGTCTGTTAATCTGTGTCTTTTCACGGGGAACTGAGACCATTGATAGTTATCAATGAGCAGTTAATTTATTCCTGTTATTTTGTTATTAAGATGTAGGTTTCCCCCATTATTTTGATGTACTCTTCTGGTGTTTTCTTGATTATGGTTAACCTCTTCAGACTGAAACTTTCTTTCTTATGCTTTCTATAGAACTGAATTTGTGCATATATACTACTTAAATTTTGTTTTAGTGTTGACTGTTTTTCCTTCTCTATTATGATTGATAGTTTTGCTGAGTATAGTAGTCTGGGATGTTATCTGTGGTCTTTCAGAGCTTTTAAAAATATCTGTCTGTGCTCTTCTGGCTTTCAAAGGCTCCATTGGAAAATCAAGTTTTGGCCTAGTAGGTCTGCCTTTATATGATACTTGGTTTTCCCACTGCTGATTTTATATTCTTTCTTTATTTTGTATATTTAGTGTTTATATTACTATATGTCCTGAGAAGTTTCTTTCCTGGCTCTATCTCTGTGGTGTTCTGTGTGCTTCTTGTACCTTGATAGGCACCTCCTTCTTTAAGTTGGGGAAAATTTCTTCTATGATTTTCTTGAAAATATTTTCTGTGCCATTGACCTAGGCGTTTATCCTTCTCTATCTCTATTATTCATATAGTTTGTCTTTTCATAGTGTCCCAGGTTTCCTGTTTTATGCCTAGATTTTTTTTAAGAGTTAACATTTTCTTTGACTGATTTATTTATTTATTCTATCTTGTCTTCGATGACTGAAATTCTCTCTTCCATGTCTTGTGCCTTGTTGGTGAGGTTTATTTCTGAGGTTTTTGTTTGGCTTCCTAAATGTTAGTTTTATTTCAGCTTGAGTTTTAATTTAATTATTCTATTTCTACTTTCCTGTCTTGAGCTGTTTTAATTATTGTATTCCACTGCTTCTTTGTGTTTTCACAGACTTCACTGAGTGATTTATTCAATTCCTCTTTAAAGTCCTTGATCGTGTTTATAACTGATATTTTAAAATCCTTGTCTTATGCTTCATCTATATTGCATTCCTCAAGACCAATCATAGTAGGGGTATGAGGTTCTGGTGGAGGAATATTGTCTTGTTCATGTTTGTAGTTTTGTGCTGGTGTCTAGGCATCTTGGAGTCAGGATGATTGTAGTGATTCTGGCTGTTGATATCTGGGTTTGTTTTTCTCGGGTGGATGTTCCACTCTTTGGGTTCTGTTGCCCTCTTGGGATATTAGGAAATTCTAGCGGCTGTGGGTTCCCTGGTAGCGGGTGGGTGCTTCTGAAGGTCAGTGGGTGTCAGAGGGGAATAGTGATGGAGCAGGAGAAAAGGCTGAGAGCGGCCATGGGAAAGAGATAAGGGTATCCTTTCTATACAAAGAGTTGGGGTCCCCAGGGAGCTGGCGGTATGGTTGGAGTGGGACTCTGGTAGGAGAGCCCTGCTTCTCAAAAATATGGCTTGAGAGGAAGGGATCGAAGGGCTGGGGGGCCCTGGGTCGGTACCAAGAGTTAGAGTCTCTTAGTGAATGGAGTTCAGGTCGGAGGAGAGGCACTTGCCAGCATGATGCTACAGGGCTGAGAGTGTAACTGGAGGGCAGGAAACATAGTGAAAATCCCCTGCTGGCATCTCTTTCAGGTGCGGCCAGTGGGGGTCACTGGTGGAAAGTATTTCTGTGTATCAGAATGAGGGTGGTCTGGGAGGAGGGAGGGCCAAGAGGGTCAGCACAATGCAGCTAAGCTGGATCCACACCAGGAATGGCAGTCTCCAGGAAATAGAGGGGAGGGCGGGAGGAGGCGTACCTGCAAGTAGGCTAGGGATGAGACAGGAGGCTGTAATGGGGGTCAGGAAGGATAGTGAATGTTGTCTTGCCTGAGTCCTAGCCCACTGTGGCCCCTGGGTCTTCGCGTGTTCTTGCCAGGGCCTTCCAATCTGCTGCTTCATCAGCCTACAAGCTGTCTTCGATCCCTGCAAAGCTGTTCCTTCCCACTCCCTACATCACAGACCTTCCCAGGCTTCCTTAGCATAGCCCAACAGGTCCACCTCCCATCAGTCCGAGCCTGGGGGGCCTTTCTTTCCGTATGAAAGAGCCAGCAAGATGCCTCTGTAGGTAAAGGCACTTGCTACTGAGCATGTCTACCCAAGATTTATCCCTGGGACCGACACGGTGGAAGGAGAACACTCATTCTCACATGTTATTCACATGTGCACCATAACACATGGACACACCACACACACACACACACACACACACACACACACACAAATGTAAAACAAATTTTACAATATAATAATCAAATTTATCTCTTCTCTTACTCACTTGAATGAGTGATAGGATTTTGGTTTTCTTATTTAATCCTCCCCCTAACCCCCCTCCCACCACGCGTGCCATCTTTAACACTTGAAACCATGCCTAACACAGCCAAAATGAGTATTTATTTAACCCAAGGCTATGCATATATGTTTATTTGTTGGTTTGTTTATCTATTCATCCATTTAACAAAGACTCATTGTTTGGTCTTTGTGTGCTAGGCAGGCATGAAGAGCCCTACCTCTAGGAATCTTGAATTCTAGCAGAGGCAAGAGACAATGAGCCAAAGGATGCTACTTTATCCAGAGCAGTAAAACAGAACAGATGCTATGAGGGGGAAGAAGAATGGAGAAGCAGAGCACTGGGGCGGGCAGCTGAGGAGCGAAGGTGAAGGGGCCAGATGGGTTCTGTGGTACAGAAGGTGGCATAGCTGACTTAGCCAGAAAGGGGGTGTGGCATGGAGTGTGTGTGGGTTGTGTGGGTGTGTGTGTGTGGGTGGGTGGGTGGGTGTGTGTGAGTGTTTCCCCCAATGACTTAAAGATTCAAAAGGCAAGAAAATCAAGGTCTAAGCACTCATGTAACTTTTATTGAGAGCAGACAGACAGACAGACACACACACAAAGAAAAAGGAGATGGTCACAATCAGGACCTGTCATTAACATTAACATTAACCAGTAACCATGCTTTAGCAGTATTTACAGTACCCTGCCCCCAGTGCCCCAGAGACATAGAGAGATTCCCCTCATCTGTCATATGAGACAGGAGTAGAGCGGAGCCCAAAGTTCCCAGTGTGTGTTCACTGAAAATAGTGTCAGCTTCCTTCTGAGAATGTTTCTTCCCACCTTCTGTTGCTCCTACTTACACTGCAACTGTCTGCCCTGTGGTGGCTAACTTGAGGTCCATGCCTAATAGCATCTTTTCCTAGGCATTTTTTTTTTTTTGCAGGGAGGGTTTCAAGACAGGGTTTCTTTGTGTAGTCCTGGCTGTCATGGACTCGCTCTGTAGACCTGGCCAGCCTCAAACTCAGTTTGCCTCTGCCTCCCGGAGTGCTGGGATTAAAGGCGTCTGCTGCCATCACCCAGCCCTTCCTAGGCATTTTTTTAAGTACAGTGTTCTGTTGGAGGAAAAGGCTTTTTGCCTCTGCTTACAAAGCTAAGGATGTGGGCTGAGCTGTCATCAATCCTTCAACCCCATTCAACCATTTCTAAGTCCAATTTGACGAGTATCTGCTAGAGAGAAGCTTTTTCTGAGCAGAGGAGATCAGGTTCTTAAAAGGCCAACAGGGGTGGGTCCCTGTACTCTTGAGGACAAAAAATACAGTAGGTCAACAAGGAAGAAGTGACAATTGTTTAGAGTGCAGTGAGTTTGCTGAAGAAAATCACCATGGTACTAAGATAGGACAAGCTCCACGGGAGCTGAATATGCATACCTCTCTAGTATGTTCTGTGACCCATTACCATCCTGTGTTCTATACTGATCCTTGGAGCTGTTGTCAAATATGGCCATTTCTCTCTATGAGTTTTATACTGTGATGTGTTTTCTATGAACCTAATAAATGAGACCAATTCATTTGTGATAAGGAAGAAAAAAAAACAAGATTAAGAAAAAGAGGATACATAGAGTCTCTCTGAGTAGAGGATGTTTTGCTAAAATCTTGAGGGATGGGGCAGGGTAAGCCATGCAAATGTCTTAGGAACAAGTGTTCTTATAAATATCCTGAGATAGAAATGGGCTCCATAAGCCAGTACCCAGCAAAAGGAAGTACATTAGTCAGTGTTGCAGCACACTCGCTGCTTATAGTAAATACTGGCTTATTCAGGTTTCTGGCTATGGTGGCTCAAGACCAGGATCAGGTCTCTTTCAAGGGTGGTGCACCAATGGAGGAGCTAATGTGTACACCTTCGGCCAGGAAGAATAGAAAACCCTGCATCTGACAAGCCTCTTCGAGACCACTCGCCTCATACAACCAGGTGCTTCCCATTAGGCTCCTTAAAGAACCGAAGTACCTTGTGATGTTACCTTTGGAACCAAGCTTTGTACTTTCAAAAGCATCTTCCAAATCCCAGCGGGAAGCAATTGTGACTTGAAAGCAGAGAAAGAGGGAAAGAGTGTCAGGGGCAGAGAGCCAGTCCAGGTGCCTTGCAACATGGGAAAAAAATGTGCAATAAATAAATAAATAAATAAATAACAAAAACAAACAAAAAACAAACCCACACAGAGACCCAGAAGCAAGAGAAGGCCCAGAGTTCCCTGTGGACACTCAACATGTGGTCCTGCTGCTCTCCGCCCCATGTCCCACCCTTCCATAAAAGAAAACTCATCTCAACGTCAGTGGGGATTCTGTCTCTTAGACCAACACTATTGCCATTGGTTTGTATAAATATCCAGATATTAAAAGGGCTGGAAATAGCTCCATTGAAGTCAGAACAGTGCAAGGTCTGGGTTGTGCTCCTTCTCCATTTTTATACATGGTTTGTGTTAACTCCATCCACTGGCTGTGCCTGACTTCTTAGTTTAGGTGGTAAAGGTTCATGCTTCAGTTTGTTTGTTTCCTTACTGTACCCTCTCTCACCTCCTCCTTGCCACCTGTGCTAGCACACACTTGCATCTGTGCTGCTTTTGGTCCCTGCCCCTGACAGAGTGCTGTCATCACATGTGACAAGAGTTCAAGAGTATAGCCGGTTGGCTACACTTTTGGTGTTTCTGAGTATATAGTTTCAAGGCTGGCCAATCTGGACCGGACAGCCAATAAGGGGGCTGACAGACATGTTCTATTGACGTATCTTTGTGTATGGACACCTGCCAACTATCATCAAAGAAAAAGAGGCTGTCACCTTAAAGGGAAGTCATGGATGGACTCAAGAGAGGGTTACGGAAAGAGGCTGGAGGGAGAAATGGGAAGGCAGAAGTGATGTAATTCTATTTCAATTTAAATCACTTTTTGAAATCTGGGGGGAAAATGTAGTGAATGGAGCATCTGTTGCACCTCACGTCCACTTCTGTCAGGTGTTAGACTGATTCCGTCGCCCCCCACCCCCACTGTAAATTTCCAGGCTCAAGAGCAGTTCACATTCATTTACAGAAGGTCTTAAACTTTGCAATAAGATCCTCCCCAACCCCACTTTAAAAATCACCTTTCCAAAAGCAGGCTTTCTCGGCTTTCTCAGTGACTATCACAGCTTGCCTTGAGTCCAATTCACAGGGTCATGTCTGCAGCCAGAGTTGCATATCCAAGTTAGTGACTCCTCGGGGTCCAGATTACAGATGGGGGGACACTGCGGCTTGGGGAGCCTAAGAGTCAGAGTCATCACTTCTGGGTTACAGATGAGGACACTGAGGCCTGGGAAATTTAAATATTCAAGGTCAACATCTTTCTGCAGCAAAGGGCACACCTGAGACCAGTCAGACGCAGTTGACTCTCAAGCCACTCCTGGCTTTCTGTCTGAGTTATTTCTTGGCAAAAATGCTGCTGTACTTTCAGGACAGTCAAGTGTATTTAGAATGAGCTCAGGGAAGAAAGCAGCTTAATTAAAAGGGGAAAAAAATTAGTTGAGTTTCAGTGCTATTCTCTTCAATCCAAGATGGAAATTAATTTATAATAACCTTATCTTTTATTCATGTCATGCTGCATGTTTCAGAGTGTATTGGCATCCTTTTATTTCTCAGCTAGATGTGAAATATTGGTGTGTTTCTAATGGGCTGTAAGTCACTTAGTGGTGAAAGAACATAGCTGAAGCTCGGGTAACCATTCAGGGGAGTCTGCAGCCACTAGGGAGTCACTCTACTTTCCTTTTGATGAGTCATGATATTTAAAATTCAGAGAGCTGCTGCAGGCTTCAAAGCAGCCCTTTCAGACTGATCACTCCACAGCCTAACTCCATTAGCAGCCCAGGACAAAGAGAACTCATCTGTGTTCTTCTAACGACCTCCTCCTCTCTTCTCAGACCAACCTGACAGAGCTGAAGTCATTTGGTTCCCCACCTCTGGCCGTCAGTAACGTCAGTGCTGCCGTCATGGTGCTCATGGCCCCAGGGGGCAAGGTGCCCAAGGACCGCAGCTGGAAGGCTGCCAAGATCACCATGGCCAAGGTAGACAGCTTCCTGGATTCGCTAATCCACTTCGACAAGGAGAACATTCATGAGAACTGCCTCAAAGCCATCAGGCCATACCTGCAAGATCCTGCGTTCAACCCAGAATTCGTGGCCACCAAGTCCTATGCAGCCGCCGGCCTCTGCTCTTGGGTCATCAACATTGTGAAGTTCTATGAGGTCTTCTGTGAGGTGGAACCAAAGCGCCAAGCTTTGAACAAAGCCACCTCAGACCTCACAGCTGCCCAGGAGAAGCTGGCAGCCATCAAAGCCAAGATCACTGTAAGTGGACCTAACCCTCCTGCCCAACTCTGGCCTTCTATAAAAACAGACGGCACCCTCTGGCCACCTCCAGAGTCTGACAGCTGTCCCCCCCATCAGCCAAATAGGAACTAAACATGTTGCACTTTTGATAATGAGGAACAAAAGTATAAGGTTTTGAGATGCCCCCCCACCTCCGAAATGTAGGTTGGCGCTGTCTTAACGTCGCCTTTTTCTACCCCTTACATCCAGCTCTGGCCATTGTGGGGCTGCCTCGCTCTCTGCAGTGTGAAGATGTGAACCTGGCATGTGAGATCCTCATTGTTTTAGGCGAGCTTTTAGAAACAAGTCAAGTCATACTGATGGCACATACAAGCATGTAGAGCCAGCCCTCGGGAGGCTGAGGCAAGAGCATCATAAGTTCTGGGGCCAGCCTGAGCTACACGGCAGGATTAAGTGAAGTGAATAAGGAGTATGCTGTGAATTATGTGGTCTTCGCTCCATCTAAGGCTTGTTAGCATATATAAGCACCATACATTATTAAAGATATGTCCCTCAGGTTTGAGGGTTGTTGTAACCTTGGGCCTACACCTACCAGAGAAAGAATTGCCCTTGAATTTCGCTTTTACTATTGTAATGAGTACAAGCAGGCTGAGAAGAG
The DNA here is from genome assembly GCF_964271855.1 of Acomys minous. Lineage (NCBI taxonomy): Eukaryota > Metazoa > Chordata > Mammalia > Rodentia > Muridae > Acomys > Acomys minous. The sequence goes on from NC_140498.1 coordinate 6,234,038, forward strand.
TGCAGGCAGCTCCATTAGAGCTCTTGCCTAGCACCTATGATGCCCTGGGCTCGGATCTCAGCCAAAAAAGAAGATTAAAAATTAGCGAAGTGAGAGGTAGCAATCAGAAAGCTTAAGATAGCATAGTTAAAAAATCTGCGCATTTCTACAAAGCCCCCCAACCTTCACCAAGAAGCAATTCACAATGGATCCCTCCCAGGAAGGGGAAAATCAGGGTTCTCTACTGGAGTGTCACAGGTAAAAACCACTGCACTCCAGGGCAGGCAGAAAGCCCAGGAATAGTTGGCCGACAGAAAACCGACTCCATGTTTTCTTTGGGGCTTTAGTCCACTTTTTATTTGTTTTGCTAATTTTTGTCCTACTGATCTTTTGTTTTGTTTTCTCTTGTTTTTGTTTTGCTTGGTTTGCTTTTTTTTTCCCCAAGAGAATGAGAGAGAGAAAGAACTTGAAGTTGGCTTGGGCAGGGGGTAAAGAGAACCAGGGAGGAGTTAGAGGAAAGAATACAATTAAAATATATTACAGACCGCGGCTTCAGGCTCAGCTGTACTGCTTATTTCTTGTGTCTGTGGAGTACCCAGACTCAGGTCCCTGAAGGAGAGTAGACAAAATAATAGTACCTGCCTCATGGGGTTGCCCTGAGGACTGAAGGCAACCATGCGTGGAGCATGAGCCAGAGGCAGTGTGTGACAAAGAGAACAGCAAGGAGGGCCTTGGGGACCATGATCATCCCTGTTGCTGCTCTCCCTACCTTGCTTCCTGTACTGTCCATCACGCACACGCGCACACACACACACACACACACACACACACACACACACGCGCGCGCACACGCACGCACGCACACACGAACGTGCACACACACACACATATACACCACACACATGCATATACACACACATACACACCACACACACACACACACACACACACACACAGAGGCACTTGCATGAGTTCAGTCACTGTCACACTCAAGTGCAATCCAAACAACGTCCTGGATACCTAGCTCTCCGACATGCATTGCAGGCAAATAAGATTCCTGCTGCAAATGCATGGGGATGATAAAGCAGGTTTTGCAGACTGAGAATTCGCACTGTAGACTTGCTGCATGTTTTGTGTGGCATTGGTTTATTGATGGTCTGGTGAAAATCTGCACATAAAATCTCTGCAAGCAGTCTTTTTGTGTAATACAAATCCTTGAGATGGGGGATATAGCTCAAGTGTAACATGTTTTAAGGCCCATGCTCAATACACAGCATCTTAATCAATAACAATAACTTTGGTGAAGAAATTAATCTCCTCTAAACAGCTGCTTTATAAACCCGGGTGTTCATGGACCATTTATTTAATATAGCAGGTAATGGTCATAACCAGTCCTCGGCAAGCACAAAACACCTTAGCGTCCCCCTTTGCAGCTTTTGGGGGAAAAAAATCTTGCTAATAATTTTCAGATTGTTCAGTCTTTCCCAGAAAAGGGTAAAGAACTGAATTTTTAAAGACTTTTAACTCAAGTTATTTTAACAAAAAGAACATGTGGTGCAGAGGGGATGTTTTTAAATGTTTATACCTTTCCAGTAGCCAAATTCGCATGATGGGCCCACTCAACCCGGGGAAGGCAAGGAGAGTATGTAAAGAGCACTTGGCTGCCATAGAAAACGTTCCTTTTCAGCCAAAATATTTTCTGCTTTTAACCACCTCCTCTCCTTCCTGTGCTTATCCGTATGCCTATAACCATTTCAAGGACATGACCGACCACTTACTACTGCGACAGAGGGAGCCAGCCAGCGCCCTTCCTTCTCACGGAGGCCCAGTCCAGGTGCTGCTGAGGTCACTACAGCCTTCTCCACTCACACGTGAATAGTCACACTTTCACACATGTACACACACACACACACACACACACACACACTCACACACGTGTGTGTTTAAAAACAAGATGTGCGGCAGGAGAAATGGCTCAGCAGTTAAGAGCACTTGCTAAGTTAGGTTCCCAGGATCCATATCAGGCATTTCATAGGCTCCTGTAGCTCCAGCTATAACTGTACCCTGTAACTCGAGTTCACACACACACACACACACACACACACACACACACACACACACACTTTGTTAACAGCGTCAGTCTCTGCATCATGGATTTTGGATGATCTTTATTTGATTGTCTATGATTTCATTTTCTACAATAAGCATAAATTGACGTTATAATTTATAAAGCATAGTAGTAATGAGAAAACGTTGGACACTTTTGTTGGGAAATAACAAACAGTGGAGAAAGGTCTTCAGGAGAAACAACAGTCTTTGATCTGCTTAGACCCATTGAGGCCATCTCAGAGCCTGCTACATAGTAACTGAACTGTCCCTGTGAGCCTATAGCTCATATCTGCAGGAGACTAAAAACGTTGCTGACTCAGCTAATACAGTATTCTGCTGCTGTGAAGAGACACCATGACCAAGGCAACTCTTTTGTTTGTTTGTTTGTTGTTGAGGTACTTTGTGGGCAGGGAGGTGGTTTGGTTTTTGGAGACAGGGTTTCTTTGTATAACTCTGACTGTCCTGGGCTCACTCTGTAGACCAGGCTGGCCTCAAACTCACAGAGATCCACCTGCCTCTACCTCCAGAGTGCTGGGGTTAAAGGTGTGCGTCACTGTGCCTGGTTGGTAACTCTTATAAAAAGAAAGCAAGCCCCCAGTTAAATGCTTTCTTTTATAAAGGTTGCCTTGGTTATGGCATCTTTTCACATCAGTAGAACGGTGACTAAGGCAGCTGCTAATATTGAAAATATCAGAAAATTTATACAGAAATCTGATTTCTGGCCATTATATAAACAATCAGAAGATTTCTATGCATCATTCATGGCCCTGTGGTTAGTTAGTGTCTTTCTATGGAAGCGAATGGCCAGGTTGCACTTTGCTGCCAGCTCTATCAATGCGTTTTTCCTGATACTTGACTAGTGTCTGGCCAGTTCTTGTTGCCATCTTGTGCTAACCTTATCTTTCCACTCCCCAGTGTGTCTGATTCAGGCAACTGGCTTCTCTACATTGTTTGTTTTGACAACTTCCCAGAAAATTTGTGGCAACTAGTTTTATACGACACCGTCTTTATTTCTCGCCTCACTGCATAGACGCGGCTTCCTGGGAGCCTCCTCTCTCAGCATGGAGCTGTCCATCGTCCCAAACTTCTGCTCTCCTCTCAGCCTCCTACCTCCCATCTTCTATGATGACATCATCTCTGTTTTGTGGTTCTCATGGCCAGAAAGCACTGGCTTCTGTAACCAACATGGAGTGGCTCTGTCCGGAGCCTGATTTGGGAAATGTTTTGAAGATCAAGAACCTCCATTTATATTGTGTGAATGTCTCTATTGTCCACATGTTATGTGTGTTTGTCTACATGTGCACTACCTATGTACCCTGTGTCTTCTGGGACCAGAAAATGGTGTCAAATCCCCTGTAACTGGAGGTACAGCTGGTTGTGAGCCACCATGTA